>NC_084588.1:15421303-15731928 GCF_033807715.1 Cololabis saira | reverse complement strand
GCAAAGAAGCTTCGCAGAGTATCAAGGAAAGGGCAAGTAAACGTGACCATAAACATGTGCAAAGAGAGATACAATCAAAGACCTGCTGGAGCAGATGATTGCTTCTGAGAGCGCGTGTGTTCCCTACAAGTGAAAAGCATGTGTGAGGTTTGTCCTGGTACAAGTGAAACCATTGGGGATCACGTGAATGTTTCAAATGAAATAAGAAAAATACATTAAAAAAAAAAAAACACTGACATATTTTATGGTTTTTGTACTGTCAGCACATTGTGTTCTAGCCTGTCGCAATTTCCTTTTTTTTTTTGACACATTTCAGATAAAAACAATTACTTTAATCTAATAACGTTTGAGAGGAAGTTTAATGATGATGTTTCTGTTTGTGGTGTGCATTCTATTTTGAACCACTATTTGAGAGTTTTACTGTGTTATAATTACCCAGAGCAACAAAATCTTAACTATCATTGAGAATCCTGAGGTGAACCTTATTCATTTACTGTTATGTACGTTCAGTTAGTCTGTAACTTTGTGTTTTGCTGCTGCCTACCTTAAACCGGTCTCTTTTGTAAATGAGCACCTGAGTCTCAATGAGATTTTACCTGTATAAATAAAGGTTAATAAAAAATAAATAAATGTATTCCCCTTAAAGTGAATTTACTGTATACTGTATATGGTGTATACCAAAACTCCTTTTGCTCTGAAAAATCAAAAGAGAACGTTATGTATACTTGTATACCTATCAGAGATTCAATAGTTTTACATTTAAATAATTTAAAATCTTACTACTGGTCTACAAAGCACTGAATGGTCTTGGACCAAAATACATGGTTGATCTGTTAGTTCCCTATGAAGCTCCCAGACCCCTGAGCTTCATCTGGATCTGGTTTGTTGTGGTTCCCAGGAACCAGAACCAAGCAAGGTGAGGCAGTTCAGTTATTCTGCTCCTCACCGGTGGAACAAACTTCCTGTAGACCTGAGGTCTGCTGCAACTGTCAGCTCCTTTAAATCAGGGTTAAAAACATTACTGTTTACTGAAATGTACTCTTAAATTAAATACATACTTGCCATACTCTACTGCCCTTAATTTTTAATAACTTGTGGTTTTTATTATTTTACCTATTTTCTTATCATTTTATTTAATTTTATTAGTTAATTTACTGTTTATTTGTGTCTTGCTGCTTTTAATGTTGATGTAAAGCACTGTTTACTTGATCACTACATTTCTTTTACTGTTAAATGTCTTTGTCAAAACACAGTTGATGATTATGCAATGCAGTTACACCTTCTGAACCCACATAACATTGTATGACATGGCAAAACAGATTGTTTTAATGCAAAGAAAAAAAAAATCAAATCTGCATGCTGGGAGATTTGAGTTGCTTTCTGATCATTTGTTCTGCTATGGCTCTTCTTATTATTAGTTTTCTATCTGTTAGCCCATTTCTATGTCAATGTTTACAAATGTTTGTTTTTGTCTATCCACATTAAAGCCTCAACATACTCAGAGAAATGTGTTCTCTCTCCCAGGGCTATCAGAAAACATGACATTGTTTTCTCTGAGGCCTGGTTTGGGAGTTCTTGCAGCTAGTTCTCTACACATTATCTGTTTGATGGGTTTTTTTTACCAATTCATTTGACTGATCTGTGGCTGATTTTAAAATACAGTCAAACTTAACCTTGGGTACCTAGAATGGACAAACTAAACATCTTCCAACTACTGTTTTAAAATGTGAACAATTTGAATTGAATAACCATCTTCATCCCTAAACCTGAGGAAAAGAGTTTATATTTTATGAAACATTTGCTGTCCAGATCTGATTAATCCTACCAAAAGCAGTAAACTAGTAATGTAAAATAATTTACGTTTGATATCGTTTTAATGACTAGTCTAAATTGTGCACTTTCAGACATAAGGAAATATTAATAAAACATTTTCAGAGATCTTGGGCAAGCAAGCATACTGGGCTGTTTAATGTAATGTTAAGATACTGTTTAGCAGTTGAAGTTTGGTGCTTGGGTCTGCTAATGACACGCTATCATTTTGATCATTCTTCTTACAGGAATATTTAAAATTAAAACAACCTTAGCTGTCCTTATAAAGGACATTCTGTCTAAATGGGACTTAAACACATAAGCACATACTGTTGAAAAATATTGAATTCAAATTTGAATGCAATTATGCTGCTGGTTACCTGAAGCACAAATGAACATGGAATCACCGTTGTTTATAATGCTCTCCTTGTACAGCAGCAGCATCTCCAAGGTCTGCCAGAGATTTCTGAATTATAATAACAAATATTTGAAAACAATCTTTTTCATCTTCCTACAATGTGATGTTCTGAAACCTTGGATCCTGGATGTGAGTTTGGCATGCACCAGCCACCTTAACGTTGAGACAAAGCATGGCCTTCACAACAACCTGGTGCTAACAATTAGATTTCCAGTAGTTTCCTAGAAAGTAATGAGATTAAAGTGTCTGATGGTGCCTATACAAATTTTTACTGTTTTCTGTCAAATCCGCTCTAACACCTACAGAAAAACACATCGATTAACAGTTTCAGTTACAGTGTTGTAAAGTTTTGTAATACAATTGTATTTATTATGAACAAAGTTGGCTTATAAGCCAATCATGGAGGAGAAAAATCAAAGGACCGTTACGTCGCCCGGATCGGTGTCACCGGGGCCCCTCCCTGGAGCCAGGCCTGGGGTTGGGGCTCGTTGGCGAGCGCCTGGTGGCCGGGTCTTTGCCCGTGGGACCCGAAACGGCGATGTGGGCCCATCTTCCCGTAGGCCCACCACCCGCAGGAAGGTGTATGAGAGGCTGGTGCATTGTGGACTGGGTAGCAGTCGTGGCGGGGTGCCTCGATGACCAAATCCCTGGAGCAAAACCCTCTCAGTGGGGACATGGAATGTCACCTCGCTGGGGGGGAAGGAGCCGGAGCTTGTGCGTGAGGTTGAGAGATACCGGCTAGAGATAGTCGGGCTCACCTCCACACATAGCTTGGGCTCTGGAACCAGCTCCTTGAAAGGGGCTGGACCCTCCACTACTCTGGAGTTGCCCAGGGTGAGAGGCGGCGGGCTGGTGTGGGCTTGGTTATAGCCCCCCAGCTCAGTCGCCATGTGTTGGAGTTCACCCCGGTGAACGAGAGGGTCGCTTCCCTGCGCCTTCGGGTCGGGAAAAGGTCTCTCACTGTTGTTTGTGCCTACGGGCCGAACAGCAGTGCGGAGTACCCGGCCTTCTTGGAGTCCCTGGGAGGGGTACTTGATGGTGCTCCAACTGGGGACTCCATTGTTCTACTGGGGGACTTCAACGCTCACGTGGGCAATGACAGTGATACCTGGAGAGGCGTGATTGGGAGGAACGACCTCCCCGATCTGAACCGGTGTTTTGTTGTTGGACTTCTGTGCTAGTCACAGTTTGTCCATGACGAACACCATGTTCGTTTAATAGGCCTCTGTATTCATAAAATACAACCTCAGATGACAGCAACATAACTTTTATCCCTGTGCCATTATTCATTGAAAAACAATGAATGGATTGATCATCAACAAGCGTGCAGATAAATATGGAGTTTTAGGTTATTTTCAGCTCTGGTGTATTTTGGGTGCACCAGATATCAGTGTTCTCAAAGAAACAATTATTGCATTTCAAAAAACAAATGGTACAGAATAGATTAAATAATTGCCATAGATTTTGGTGTTCAATATTCCACAGTGGGTAAGGCTATTCACAAGTGGATACCATTCAAGATAGTTGTCAGTCTTCCTGGAAAGGACTATCCCACTAGATTTACCCCAAGGTCAGACACAGAGTAGTCGAAAAGGAAAAAAAAAAAGAAGCGCTTCATCTCAGACTCCACAGGCCTCACTAAGCATGTTAAATGTTAAAGTCCATGACAGCACAGTTCAGCAGACAACTAAACTGCTGCTGTCTGTGTTTAGTGAGAATCAAACAGCATTTCAGCTGAGACACCTTATACCCCCGACCAGCCATGGCAGCAGAGGAGGGGCGACTTGGTAACGATCTCTTTGTGTGTTTTTTTTTCTTGAAGCTACAAGACCTGAGTACCTTGCAGTCATTAAGTTGACCATGAAGTCCTCTGTACACCAGAATATTCTGAGGTAAACATGTGGCCATCTGTCTCACTGCTAAAGGTTGGTCAAAACTGGGTCATGAAAGGGACAAGGATTTAAAGGACAACTGCAAATCTAAACCAGAAATGATATAACTTTTTTTGTATTATTGTTTTTGGAACAGCTTAGTCACAGTCCAGACCTCGACCAAAATACATTTTTGCAGGACCTTATGAAAGCTGTGAAAAAGCAATGCCCAAAAGGTTGGAAAGTGGATACACGAGTTGATTCGTGGGGATGCTTAGTATAAACTACATGATGTTGCCGTTTGTATGAGGTTGCATTGGTTTAATACAAGACCAGATTGATATATATATATTTTTACATACAAAAAAAAACATTCTTCTTTTGCATGCCTTTTACTGTTGGAAGTGGCTACTATTACTGTCTGACTCTGACCGTACATCGTTTCTCATATGTTATGTTAAACTTTCTATTTGCCTCCCATTTCTGCTTCCTCCACGCAGCTTTTACGTTTCTCCCTCACATTGTGTTCATTATTGGCCCACCCAGTCCTGTATCAATAAGTGGGTTGCGCAGACCCGAGGGGGGAAAAGGCTCTGCAGAATCAGGGAGCCAGAGGCGGTAATGCTGATGCGACAAGTTCATGGAGAAATCTGAAGAGAGACCCTCTCCCCCCTCCAAGAGGATTTCTCCACCTCTCACGCCTGCTTTTGATCAAACTAGACATGCAAAGTTAGATCTACTGTGAGATAAATGAACCTACAGGAGATGCTGCATCCATTTTATGCATGAAGGACAAATAAAAAAGTTACGGAATAGTCCCAATGGAGGCTAAACATTTGGAGAATTAGATGCAATGTGGTGATGGAGTTAAACTATGGAACAGAATGGATTCAGAATTAAAACAATGTCCAAACATTAACCAGTTTAAAAACAAATATAAAAACATGATTTTCACAAGGTACAAAGACAAAGGGGTTTAGCTGCTTTTAGCGGCCTGCAGATAACACTATTGGGTGAAAGGGTAGATTTGTTTATATTTATGTTCAGAAATGGGCAGCTAATTATATGTGTATGTATGCATGTGTATATATATATATATATATATATATATATATATGTGTGTGTGTGTGTGTGTGTGTGTGTGTGTGCGTGCGTGCGTGTGTGCGTGTCGTGTGTGTGTGTGTATGAGTATAATTACAGTATATAATAATAATAATAATAATAATAATAATAATACTGTTATTTAGCAGTGTGAGTACAGTGTGTGAGTATTTATAAATACGGGTTAAATGATTAGTGAATGGGGGTAGGATTAAATAAGTTTACACTTCTTCTTACTCCTTTTTGCACATGTAAATTAAGATATCAATTGTTAAAGTATGAAATTCATTGTTTTGTTGTTTTGTTTTCTTATCTTCTCTTGAATTGTGGTTTTTCTACATGTACAAAATAAATCAAACCAAATCAAAAAAACCTACAGGAGATGCTGCATTCATTTTATGCATGAAGGGCGAATAAAAAAGTTATAAAATAGTCCCGATGCAGGATAAACATTTGGAGAATCAGATGCAGTGGGGTGATGTCAGTGGGAGCAGGCTGCCACATTGGCTGAGTGACAGACCTGGTGTGCGTGTGTGGAGGCTGAGGGAAGAGTGTGTGTGTGTGGGGGAGAGGGAGAGAGAGGGAGTGAGAGAGAGGGAGAGATAGAGAGAGAGGGAGAGAGAGAGAGAGAGAGCGAGAGAGGGAGGCAGGTGAAAGGGGGAGGGTCGGGTTTGTCCAGACAGTCGGTCCTTGTGCAGCAGCTCTACCTCACACGCTCAGCTCTGCATCACTGATGGGGATCTGCTGCGTCCCCCGGTCCGCCCGGCTGCTCCATCACAACAACACTGGCGCTCCGACGTTACTCCATCACTTTTTTCTCATCTGGTTTCCCCTCTCCGCGTGTCCGAGGCCAGCCAGCTGAACTGAATATCTGATAACATAGATGGAGTATCGGGATCTGCCAGGATCGTTCCTGCTCTCCTAAAACTGGAAGCCCGCCGCGGTTCATGGACGCGCTTCACACCGCATCATGAGAGGAGAGAAACTACCAACAAGGTAACGGACTACAAAACATCTAATTCTTACTATTGTTATTATCAGTGCTTTGTTAGACAATTAAATGTGTGCGTGCTTTAGTTTAGACAGTGATTTGTAAAGCACCTGCGGGTGCAGGGTGGGATGCGTGCGTGTGTGTGTGCTGTTATCCCCGCATCGGTGAGGATGATGCCTGCATCGCGGAACATCCCTCACCCTCACCCTTCCCGGTGCACTGAAATGGGCTTTATTTGATCTTAAATGCCATAAAAAAAAGACAACGGCGGTGCTTTCTGCCTATACAAATCGTTTTTGGTATTCTCAAAGAACTGGAATAAACACCATCTTCAGTTCCTTCACACAAACAGGAACGTTTTCGTTTTTTTTTAAACCCGGTGAAGACATGTTATTAGTTTTTATGGAACTTATCACTGAGTTGAGATGCTATTCCAAAGTAGTCTTGGTTCACATTGCTCATAGCTTTGTGCTCTCTGGTTCTGTCAAGTCTCATGGATGGTTTCTGAACAAATAAAGTTCTTTGTTCCCATGCCTCAGGATGTCATTCTAGGCACTATTTAATACGTCTTAATGAGACAAGTTTGTTGTAATTTTTTCTTCTTACAGCAACACTTCCCCTTGACATGACATTAACACTGGAGCTTGTTTACATTCCTGAGCCCAGTTTTGTGTCTCCATGAATAAGTGGCTTACAGCACAATATTTAGAGTCCTGTCAAGCCAAATGAGGCCCTCAAATTAGAGAAAGAATGATAGAGCAGAGAGAGTGTCGACATAGTCGTAAAGTTAAAAGTTAAAGTAAAGTAACTAGTAAACTAGTGAACCAGAATTTAGGTCAAATCTGTTTCAAATTATTATGATAGTTTTATATATATAGCCTATATATATGATATCAGCTGTGATCTTAGCTCTGATACTAATATATACATTCCAGCAGGCTGAGCAGGCAGTGTCGTCTTATTGGAAAGAAATCAAAACAGGAACTGTTTTATCCATTTTTATTTCCATATATTAGACTGCAGCTGGCAGGAAAAATGTGAGATAAATTGATCAAGATTACTGCTCTGCTTAGTTTTTTGCTCAGTATAAAGTTAATCTTTAACCTTGCTTCAACATAGGTACCAAACTCAATACAACGTGTTGTATTTTGACCGTAGAAGAAATAAAATATTGGGCTGCTGCAAATGACTAACGCTCAAGTTTAAAATGAGTGAAATGCGAGCTTCCATCCTTTTAATCGTTATGCTCAAATGAGTTTGCATTGTGATGTTCTGTACGGGGAGATTACTGCGTCTGTAATGTCTATATGTATAATTTTCATGAACAAGATGTTTTCTTCATTTTTAGACTAATAAGATTATAATCCACTCAGAAAATGAAACCTTGACTTTAATAAATTCTTTCTTGTCAACCGGTTCCACAAAATGTTATTATGAAAGTTGAAGTTAAGTTGAGTCATAATTACGTGGACCGCAATAGAAAAAACATCATGTCAACAAGAACAATTAAACAGAATATAATTATATAATGTAAAGTGCACAACCTTCCTTGTTCATTCAATGTATCATTTGTATAGAAGTAATAAAATTAAACTAAAATAAAAATGATATATAAGTGTATCTGAGGAATGAGGGATTGGGGTGGTGGGTCTGTGTGTTATTTCACATCTCACGCTTCACAGGCCCACAAAAAAAGAATGATTTAATGTAAGTTACATGTTCTTTGTTGACAGGGAGGACCGGGCATAGACGGCTGTGTCTAGATGAAGTGGTTCAGTCATGCAGTGCTCCTGGAAGTCAGTGATTCTGCTGGCCCTGGCCTCCATTGCCATCCAGTACACAGCCATCCGAACACTCACCTCCAAGCCGTTCCAGCTGTGTCCGCTGCCCAGCCCGCAGAACTGTGGTCTGGGGGCTCCGGAGACCGACCCCCCCTTTGAGCGGGGCGCTGCCGGCTGCGATGACTACCCTTACTTTTCCATCAACGCCACCCGTAAACTGCACATATTGGTCTTGGCCACCACACGTAGCGGCTCCTCCTTTGTGGGTCAGCTGCTGAATCAACACCAGGAGATATTTTACCTATTTGAGCCTCTTTATCATGTTTACGCCACGCTGGTGCCAAGGCAGTCGCACACGCGCAATCCGGCAGACCGGCGCGTGACCTTAGGCGCCAGCCGAGACCTTCTACGCAGCCTCTACGGCTGTGATCTTTATTTCTTAGAGAATTATATCAAACCAACACCCACGAACCACACCACAGACAAGCTGTTCCGCCGTGGTGCCAGTCGAGCGTTGTGCCAGCAACCTGTGTGTGACGCCTTCGCTCCTGGTGATGCTAATGTGGAGGAAGGAGACTGTGTGAAGAAATGCACCACCCTAAACATGACCCTAGCAACGGAGTCGTGCCACGAAAAGCGGCATGTGGCGATCAAAGTCGTTCGGGTTCCAGAGATTGGAGATCTGCGTGCTTTGGTTGAAGACCCACGGCTGAACATTAAAGTAATTCAACTTGTCAGAGATCCTCGCGGGATCCTGTCCTCGCGCATCGAGACATTCAGGGACCCGTATCGTCTGTGGCGTATTTGGAGGGCCACGGGGAGAAGGCCCTACAACTTAGACATGAATCAACTCACAGTTATCTGTGAAGACTTTCTCAGCTCCGTTTCAACGGGTCTCAGCCATCCCCACTGGCTGAAGGGGAAATACATGGTGGTTCGATACGAGGATTTGGCTCGAAATCCACTTTTAAAGACACAGGAGATCTATGACTTTCTGGGGATGCATATGGATAAAAATGTGAAACACTGGATACGTACAAACACTCGAGGCAGCAATGAGCCGTCTGCCAAACACAAGTTTGGAACCGTGAGGGACTCGGCAGCCAATGCAGAGAGTTGGCGTTTGAAACTCTCCTTTGACATTGTAGAAGCCACACAAACAGCTTGTCAAAAAGTACTCAGTCAGCTGGGATACAAGACTGTAAGATCAGTGGAGGAACTGAAAAACTTGTCCTTCTCACTGGTACAGGACAAAACCTTTGTACCTTTTTTGTAACAAGGATAGTTGTCTAATGACTATTTTTGATATATTTATAATTGCTGCCTTATTGGGTCCTCAGTTTATTTCATTTCTGTGAGTGTTGTTTCTTTATATTTGCACTAAACTTTAAAGAAGTTGGATGCATCAAGGGAGCTATGAATGAGTTCCCTGTGAGTCAGAACAGCACATTTTAAAGATCAGTAATCAAGTTATCAAACAAGCTAGTTTACAAATGTCACATCT
The DNA here is from genome assembly GCF_033807715.1 of Cololabis saira. Lineage (NCBI taxonomy): Eukaryota > Metazoa > Chordata > Actinopteri > Beloniformes > Belonidae > Cololabis > Cololabis saira. The sequence goes on along the minus strand of NC_084588.1, from coordinate 15,722,453 downwards.
ATATTTATTTTTTCTCCATGAATAGAATCAATTCAAGGCACTGTCATCATCAATCTCCTGTATGCAAATATTGTTTCAGAAAAAAAGAAGATAATCGGGAGTCAGGATTGGCTTTATCGACTCCTTAAAGGAGATTTCTTTTTTCTTTTTCTTTTTTTAAGACCTGTGATGGCAAATTCTAACTGTTCAATCTCTATTGTGCAATAAATAGTGAATGTCGCAGTCAACCTTTACCACTATGGCATTTTATCCTAGTGGGAAGAGGCGGAATACTTCTGACAGATGCCACGCTTGCACGGGATAATTGTAGACAATTAATAGGCTCTCAAGTGAAAGGGACAGAATCCCACTGGAGGTCATGAGTGTTTCATCAGAGGATTTACAACCATCTGTGATAGACAAACACTAATGAGATGCAATGGTAAAATCTCTATTGCAGAATGCATCACTTTCAAGATGATTATGGCATTAAAAAAGATGAATGTAGAGGATAAGTAGGGTCTTATCCAAGTGGACACTGAAGCCCTGTAATGAAGAGAAGAGCCATTGTTTTAAATTCTTTGGTTTATCTTAATTATCAAGATAAACCAAAGTAGTCAATTATTCATAACAGTTTTTGTCCATTTTTAGAATTGAGTATTCAGTTGAAAAAAAATAAAGGGTTTGTTTGTTTTTATGTCACCCAATAAGCTACGACTCGATAAAAAATGGCAAACACAGCCGAGCAAAAAAGTTCTGTGTATTTTCTCTCAACCAAAAAGCGTTGTTATTTTGACAGTCGGCGCTATATCTATGTTTATCTCACGGATAAATGATTCATAACTGAAGCAGATAGGTCTTTGCAAAACAGGTTGTGCAGCAAGTTTTCCTGGTTATGTGTAAGGCTCACACTGAACACCGCAGCCCCGTTACTTTATATCTACATTAGATCGCATACAAAGACTATCAGACTAATGGCCGTCTGTAATCTGGGACAAATCCTTTGATCATTTGTCCTGCTGCGTTATCTTAGCCAAGCTACGTTAAGGGGTAGAAGCTGAAGGCTGAAAAACAGCGTGGAAATTAATATGTCAGTATTTGGACATTTGATAAAGCTGTGGTTAAAATGTGACCACTTTTCATCGATTTCTGAAGTCTAAACAGCATTCCGAGTCTCAAGCACAAAGTAAGATGCAACTGGGAAAATTATTTTGTGTTAAAATGAACCTTATTATAAACTATTTCATAGTGATGGAGTACTTCATTTCTTACTCAAAAATAAGTAAGTATTTTATAACCCCCAGCTAGCACAAATAGCTGTGTTTTGTTCCCACAGTTGGTTTGCATTTTAATGCAGTTTTAGTCATTAAAGCAAGGACTAGTTTGGCAAACTGTTTCCCGAGCTAGTGAGCAAAGGCAGCGATCATTTTATGCTGCATGCTGCAATTCTAATGCTCCTGCTGTTGATTTGGACGATGGAAAACAGACGCTGAGTGGCACGTGAGCAGTAATGCAAATGCACTCGGAAAATGCAAAGTAAACATGCTTCCGAGCGATAATAGGAAAAGAAAAGCACTACATGCATTGTATTCCAACCGTGTCACACGTACGCTGCACGTAAAAACATAACATGTTCTTGCAAAGTTTTGTTTTTTATTTTGCGAAAAGAAAAAAAGATTTTTATTTTTCATACTGTAATGGCAAAGTGCAAAAAATATTCTGCAGTTGTTACCATAATATAAAGAAAGTAAGTTATTCAAACTCAATTCTGAGAACTAGATGGTTCACAGGGTTCAAGAGTGAAGTACTTCTAATAAATGTCCAGGTGAGTCCTACTCGTGAGTACTAAATTGTCAAAATATGTTATTTATACCTTTTGGCTTTTTGTTTATGTAGACTTCAGGAACCTCCGAATGATTTCTGTGTACAACTGTTGTCTCTTTACATGTAACGACCCCTTGTTTTCCCGTAAGTTATAAACCCTGTGAATGGAGCATCACACTCGCAGGCTCATCAGTATTGGTGACCGGATGTCCATTGAGATGCAGAGCACAAACCTTTGATCCTCTTCTGTGCCCGAGACTGGAGGCAAACTCCCCCTCTCTCCCTCTTTCTCCATCATCCACCTCTTTCTTTCTTCCTTACAGATATCTCAGGGGATTGTTCCTGTGCTTCACTACTCGCTCTCTATTTTTCACTTTATCTCAGGATTTGAATGAGCATTGTTTTGATCTGGTACTTAAAAACTGCAGCAGCTGCAAATCTGCGTGACCGTGCTCTCGCATCATTTCTTTTTAAAGTTAAATGAAAATACACTCATGGGCCACTTTATTAGGTACACTTGGTATATCAAATAATAAAGTTGTGTGTGAGTGTAAATATATATGTATATATATGTATGTGTAAAAATCCCACACACTGGGGATTGTATTGGCATTATGGAAATGTTTACCAATTCTCCGTGAAAATGCTGCATGTGGGTGAACATTTGGTCCAATGTCGACAAGTAGAAACTGCCCTGCCGCATTCCTAAAGCGCACACATCATCAGTTCATTCTGAACAAGAAAGTGAGGTGAAAAAGCATTGGTTCATCATTTTAAAGTCAGAGGTGGTACATCTATTCACCCCGGGATTCAGAAATGGGAACCATGTCACACCCGAGCTGAACTTGTTTCAGTTGTCAAGTCGGAAAATGTCCCTTTCCGAATGTCAGATTAGCCATTGCTGCTGCTGGCTACAGTTCATTCATAACCTATCCCACGTTGCATTTAACACATACAAAGAGCGTATACCAACATGCCCACTGATATAAAGGTTATAATTGTTATAAAACTGTAAAATTAGCTCTGTATTTATAGTGTGGACTGAAGTAGCAGCCATGTTGGATTCTGAAGTTAGGGGAAGGAAGGTTATTGGACGCTCCATTTAGACTGGTCAGCCTTACCCAGTCATGCTCCGGGGGGAAGGGGCAGACTTTATCTGATGACTCAAAAACAGGTGTTCAAGGGTCGCGATATTAACGACCAAGAAGGCTGTAGAATAGCTTATAACAACTTGGATCAACACCTTTTTTCATTAAGCGACGTTCCAACTTCACTGTACACCATTCTGCTGACACTAATGTGGTTGTCACTCCCACGAGGTTTGTTTTCCTGACTGGTTTCCGCTCTGATCATGTAGTTTATTCTGATTTTTCCCCCCTCGAAATCAAAGTTTAGGCCAGAGGAAGCAGACTTCATTTTTTGTCTCAGAAATAAAGAATAAGGTTGACTGGCCAGGCTGCCTTCCAACTTCCAACTAGGAACTAGGAGGCTGTAACTTCAAAGTACGAGTGAAATAAGCAACCCCGCCAAGCAACACCCCATAGAGTCATTTCAACTGTTCTGTGACAGTCAAGCAAAACTCCTACTGTCCCTGGTGCCAGTAAATGCTCCTTTAATAGATTTGAGAATATAGCTGAAAAAGTAGCATCTGGAGAGGAAAAACGGCACGCTGTACAGTTATTGTCATTAGTGTACTTACTGTAAAATTAAAAAATGAATATGGCTGGACAGTTTGTCAATAGCTTCTCTGCAGAGCAATGTCTGCCCAAACGTGTAAACGTCCCTGCAGAGGCCCTGGCCTGAGCTGAACTCTGCTGCTCGTTTCTGATGCTGGACAGTGACGCTTGGCCAGTAATGCCGCACTTCCTGCACATGCCTGAATAGTCTGCAGCCTGCTCCACATGTGTTGCTGTGTCCCTGAGCACTTGTGTTGTTTTTTATGTCCCAGGGCTGAACATATGGTTCACAAGCCACTGGGAGAAATCACAGAAAATCCCCTTTCTCTCCAGGTCTGTCTCTCTTTTTTACTCTTCTAATCTCCTAATGACCTTAATAATTTGCCCCAGTGTGACTACATGACAGAGAGGAGAGCCATTTGTTCTTTGTGTGCCATTTACTAATCTGTCCTGACAGAACATGTCCTCCTTGCTACTTGGCAGAGTGCAAAGGCTGCTCTCTTATTCTTATTATATTCCTGTTGTGCAGGAATTTTGCGATAATGTTAACCAAAGGAGGTCTAAGAAGAAAAATGGTCTCCCCTACATCTTTTTGTGTATATTTGTCTCGTGTGGAAATGATGTGCAACTATTCCTACACAAAACAGGACGTAATCCTGCTTTGAAGCGAAAAGCCCACTGAATGGAACAAATGGTGTGAATTATGGCACTTACGTGTGTCACTGCCGCTGAGGTGAGAGTAGATGTGCATATCCGTGCTCTGACAAACACGCACACCTTTTTGAATGATTTGTGACGCTGTTCAACTCTGCATCTGAGCAGCCTGTCTGGTTATATCAGCTGTTGCCAGGACGACTGCTTTTTGTATTATCTACTTATCGTTATATTTTAGCATAGAGTTAAACAGCTCAATCAAAACTATTCATATGAAAATTGTAAGATCCTTTTGTTCAAGTCTTTCATGCATGTTGTCTGCCAAGCACTTATGTCATTGCTCTGGCTGTGTGCGCGTGTGTGTGCGTGTGTGTGTGTGTGTGTGTGTGTGTGTGTGTGTGTGTGCATGTGCATGCGCGGGGAGTGGGGGTCTCCACGTAGTTAGAGATTCAGAACACTATATTATGTTTAATGGGTGAAATATAGTTGTGATTAAATAACTAAATAAATAAATATTGAGTGACTATGGCAACTAGAACTTATGTCGCTCTGGGTTATAAAATGTAAAATATAAATATATATATATATATATATATATATATATATATATATATATATATATATATATATATATATATATATATATATATATATATATAACTGAATATATATATATATATATATATAACTGAATATATATATATAACTGAATTAAAGTCCTAACTTGAATAGTAATCATAGTTTTAAAAGGGGCTTTCATATTGAGAAAATACTTTGTCTATAATTGAGTGTCTTTCAAATCTTAAAATGTGTAATTTAGTGACCTGTTCAGATTTCCCGGGGTTCTGAGATGACACAGGCCCAGGTAAGAGTAGAATTTTATATCCTCCCAATCTTGTCCTCCGCCCAAGTTCATATCAAGTTGCATCATTCACGGTTCCTCAGAAGCGTGTCGTTCAAAACTGCAACACTGATTTTCAAAAGCAAGTGCACCTCCCCAAAGAGGAAGATGGGGTGAAGAGGAGTATCTGACTCCGCCCCCTGGCTGCTAGGCACAGAACAGAAATGTGAAAAACAGGGTTGAAGAGGGGGCTACTTCACTGTATCCCAGTGAGAGTTTGACAACAACAGTTCTCATAAATTTCTTTCAGATGTCAGGATATTGCGTTAACTTAACAAAAAGGAAGTTGTGTGTCTCCTTTTAAAAGAAAAGATCAATTTGATCCGGTCAGCAAATTCAGTGTTGCACAAAGCATGCTCCTGAAATATCCACCCATCCATTATCTGTTCCTGTTCAGGTTGACGGGGATCTGTTGGGGCCTCAGCTCTCTTTGAGTGTGAGACATAACTACTGCCTCGGCAGGTCGTCAGGCCATTGCAAGGTCACATATAGACAAACAACCACAAACACTCCCATGGGCAATTTAGAAACACCAGGGGTCCGTTACACAAAGCAGGTTATATTGAAATACGTTGAACCTGAACTCAGGGAAACTCAGAGTTGTCCATTTCACAAAGTTGCCCGTTTCACTCGAGCAAGAGGATTCAGTTGAGCCGGTTTCAGAAACTGAGGTAATTCGTACTGGGAGTCTGTTACCGCGGTAACTGACTCTGCTCTCCACCAGGTTTGCTTCAACATACCTTGGGTTACTTGCTGTCTCCTCCCCTTCACGAAGCTGAAACAAGATCAATTTAATCAGACAATTGATCACATAACATGCTGTTTAGAGACATCTGAACCATGACATGTTGCATTTGTGACGGAAAACTATATTAATGAGCCGAGTTGATCTTAATGCGGTCAAATCAGACTGGTACTTGTGACACCCTGATGGTCTTTAAAGAGCGTTGGCTCTTCTTTGTGTCACCGTCAGCCTAGTCAGATATGATCCTATCCTTCTGTGCATCACAAATACCACTTGTGTTCATACTTCACATAAAATACACTGGGATGTTAATTGTACATGCTGATATTTACTTGTAAATGTCAGTTTTATTAATTACAGCTTTGATACCTCACATACTCTATTCTATTGGAAAGTGAATGATGCAGAGCTGAGAGAACAGTGACCCACTCATGAGCCCCCTCCTCCTTATTTTTCCTTTCAACTCACACATATAAACGTTCCAGTTTCATTCTTTTTCCAGTAGCCACAAAGTTATCAAATAACTTAATTAACATGATTTTAAAATTGATAACATTAATTGCTCAAAATGATTAGTTTCCTGCTCAGACTTGTGGGAGTGAATAAAATGTTCCTTTAGCATTTATCAGTGTGACTGGACGCAATCATGTTTCCCTGCTTGAATGATTTTATTTTTGATTTTCCATTCATCTGAAATGTTTCTTAGGGTGATTACAACCAGAACTGTTAGGTCTGAGTCACCCGTCTGAAATATATTTAAGCCTACTTCATGTTCAACCATTCCATTTTTTTTTTGTAACCAGGATTGTGCCGACATGACGGTAAATATCGATAACAATATAGCTGCTACATTTGTTTCATTCGTACGAAACGGTTGCTAAATATTTTAATTTGCCTACACACTCAATCGCTCTGCAGTTTTTCCAACGTCAACTCTCTTTCCTTCGTTGCAACAGCCGTGATTGCAGATATGTTCACTTGTAGCAAACTTTTTTTAAAGGTTTCAAAAATCAAATAATGATATCTGCTGGCACGTTTTAACTTATTTTTAGATAAGAGGCGGAAATACTAGAAATGACGGTCTGCTAATGCAAAGGGGCTGCAGCTGCAGCTGCAGCTGGCACGCATACGTTTTTCTATTTCTCTCTCTGCTTCTGTTCCTCTCACACAGGAGCTATTGATCGTTAATTCCCTGGTGGAAATGTGGTTGTAAGTGAGTGAGAGGGTGTGTGTGTGTGTGTGTGTGTGTGTGAGAGAGAGAGAGAGAGAGAGAGAGAGAGAGAGAGAGAGCATGTATATGTGCATGCAACCTCTGTGAGGACGGCCAGTCCAGCTTACGTCACTGTGGTCAGCTGTGGCTCTTCTTGCTCTGCTGCCATCGCTCCAATTCTCCCTTTGGCTGGCCTGAATCGCTGAAACAAGATTAGCACACACGTACACAAGCAAACAAGCAAGAGCAGTCATGAGCTAAAAATGAATCTCTGAGCTGTGGGAATAGAAAAAACTTGGAAATACTGCAATTTTGATACTTGGTGACATTTGGATACACACACAGCAAAAGACTTGCAAATATCTGCTGGAGAAACCTTGAGCAATATCACCATTACAACATTCGTAGTTTAAACCCAAGCAGTGAGGGGTTTGTGTGTGTGTCAGTGAGCTTGTGTGTGTGCATGCATATCTGTTTGATCTGAGGCATAAATTCTGATCAGACTCTTGACAAGCAGACATACATTTGTTTTCGCAGACTCTGAAGTAGTAAATCAGGGCACTAATGGTGCAATGATGGAGTGGTGTTTGCAAGCAGCAATGTAGGTCTGAAAAGTAATCCCATGGAAAATATTGCTTATATAACGGAAGAGATTCCTATGATCTGTAGTTAAACAGCAGATTTTCTTTGTCTGATTTACATGTAAAAAAAATAGTAAGGAAGTAGTTTCACATAAAACCTTGTTGAGAAAAGGACTGGTTGAGGCATGTGCAAAGCTCTGCAGCGTTTGCTGCTAGATTATTGCCTTGTGTTTGCATCAAAGCTTCTGCCAGACATGTTTGTCAATTTCTTTCGCACAGGGAACATCACCTGACAGAGCTTTGACTTGCAAACATGTTTTCTACCATGTCAGATCTGGAGAAAATCCATAACACCAATGTCTTTTATTTGAATGTATTTTCCATTCTGAATTAAGCTTTTCATTATTTAGATTTATATTTTATTTAAGATATTTGCTAAACAGAAAAGTGCTTTTCTCAGAGTTGCTACTAGATTGATGCTGGGTGCAGAGTTAGTAATATTTTCTTTGGCTCTCAAACATTTCTCAAGCATGCTTATAAACAAGCATGTAAGCATGGTAAAGACACTGCCACATTTTACCCATCAGAAGTTGATCATATCAGACTCTACTGTATCCAATCAGCCCTGCAATGATAATAAGCTGTTTCTGAAATCACTGCAAAACACATGGGAAGAAATGATGCATCATTTTAAACTGTCCTGTTTGCTCACTAAACATTTTAAAAGCTATTTAAAGGTGTTATTAGCTGTTTGTCAGAGCATCTGCCGCTCTTTGTAAATTATCTTCTGGAGTTGAAAGGCCATTCCTGAAAAAAAAAAACCTGAATGTTTTACTGCTGCCACAAACCAACTCTCAATACTTCCTCTCATGGGAAAAAAATATTGGAGAGTTGCTGTAATCCAACCGGTAACCTCATGCAGATGAATGACACCATGATAACTTTTAAATCAGTTTTCATGTCATGCGTTGCATACAGCTGAATGTCCAAGAAAAAGGAAAAATCAAGAAACAAACACCGAGGCACTTAGAAAAGGTAGGAGAATAGTGAATAATTTGAGAAGTAAATTAGAAGCAACCTCTGCTTGTCTGGGTTGAGCTTAAAACGGAAGTTAGAATAAAAATGCACTCCGTTTGATAACCACTAGGGGATGACTTCACAAAGTCTTTTGATTGATTATAACCAATGGCTAGTTATCATGACTTTAACTGAACACCGCACTATTTGGAGTTGACTCATAAAAACCTAACAGAGCATGGTTATTTTATTTAAAAAGTAATAGAGGTTCTTCTGTGCTGTATAGAGGGAATGCGCATGACGTCACAGATGCAATTTCACAGCAGGTTACGCCTGAGTGGCAGAAAGACTGAGTGGCAGCATAGACTTTCAGTTTGAGCAACTCGAAAACATCTAAAATGGGAAAGAGCTGTTGTGCAATCGACTGTACTCATAGATTTAGCAAGAAATCGGAGTTATCGTTTTACAGACTGCCAAAAAATAAGCTTAAGAAAGACAAATGGATCGCTGCAATTCACAGAAACAACTGGATTCCGGCACTGAAACGTGGATTTGCGGTTCCCATTTTGTATCAGGTAATGTTGGATTTTTGGGTAGCTAACGTTATACGGTCAAAAAATAAAGTTCGGTGTCCTCATTACTTTAATTTCTACAACAAATCCTGCCTTAAAGTCGGACCAAGCGTCAAGACTTTTGTATGCCTTCAAACTTTGCTCCGTGTAATTAAGTACAAAATTAAGTACATGTAAATATCTGGAAACTCGATTCGTGGCCAAATATTAATGTCCATGGACCACTGGTTCTTCGGGTAATTGTACGGGTCACTGTCAAGTCCAACTGCCTTTAATTTAAGCCGATAATTGGCTGTTATCCCGTCTTCTCCACTAGTTGCAGCCGTTTTTGCCACTCAGTGCGAGTAAGGGGGCGTGGTCCAGTGGGAAAGTGACATCAATGCATACCCTCTATACTTCTTCCAAGAGACTGCTGTGGGCAGTTTTGGGTTGCCATAGGGGTTTGGGCAGGCAAAGCTTAAAGCATCCTGAAGCAGCTGGCTTCACTCCCATTTGAAAGCTGCTGTCTTTAGCACATCAGCTTCTACCTCTAACAGCAGCTGTGCCCCCCGGTTGAGAAACTTTCACCTCGGACCATCTTCCAGCTTGACGACTTGGAACACTAACCAACAGCATCTGAAACAGAGGTCCACTGGGCCCATCAGTTACCCACCATTGGTGGGAATGGGGCAGTAGGTTTGCCTGCTCCACAGGCAACTGTGACCCACCTAGGTCCGGGAATGGTGGGTTAACTGACACTTTGACACGACTCGGAAGAATAACAAACTGTATTGATTATCTACATTTGTGTCTCTTCAGCTCTTCTGTGAGTTATTTTCTCCTTTTCTCCTAATGCCAAAGTCGACACACCAGAGGAAAACACTTCCAAAGTAAAACAGGAAATATACACACAAAACAGAAAATGAAAAGCAAAATAGATCCACCAAACCAAAACCAAAACCCACAGGAGAAATAAGCAAGACTCAGACTCAAACTGAATCAAAATGCCAAGAACACAACACTCCCCTTATCGCTGATTTTAGGAGTCTGAAAATTCTACTGTTTTTAGATCTGACTGCAGATTTATTGGATTATGAATGAATTCTAGGTGGATCAGAGAACTAGTCCAGAAAACAAAACCTCGAAGTGGTTCAGACTAAGATGGATTCAGGTCTCTGATAGAACTTCCATGATGTATCATCCCACCAGGTTTTACATTATTGGACCAAATTTTCATTTTCTGCAAGACTATGGGATTGTTCATCACAACTATGCAGATGACATTTTTATACCAGCACTAGCGGAGCAGGCGGGGGGGCAGAGGGGGCTGCCGGCTCTGCCCCCCCGGGCCAACGCCGAAGTATGGGGGGGGGGGGGGGGGAGGGTGCTGAATAAAATAAGGAAAGTTGGACTGTATAACACTTGCGTTCATAAGGATAAAGTTGTTTAAAAAATAAAAATAAAAGAAATAATCCCTTCTTCCTGTGTGTCTGCCTGTCATGCACGGATTCGTGCGCGCGCATGTTGTCTGTTTACTTTTAGCCAGTTGTCGCATCAGAGCCTTAAAGGAGCTTGAGGCTCCTTTTAAGAAATGAGACTCTCTAGCGCCACCCTTCGCCACGACGGCCGTCGGGGGTACTGCAGCCAACAGCGAAGCCGGCACGGGAGAACGGGGAGAACGCGCATGCAGCGTCATGTGACGTCACATCCGCAGGGCAGCGCGGGAAAAGCGGCCCCAGCACTGCAGCAGATTTTGCAGCACACAGCCTGTTCAAGGCAACGGAGAGATACACTAGAGGGCTAATTCTTTTTGGTTTGGAACGCTTCATCTGACATTATTACTAGAAAAATTAAAACGTATACAATTTCTTTTCATAATATATATATATATATATATATATATATATATATATATATGACCAAATATTTCTCTTACCATTGGCATTTAATGACGCAAAACTTTGCGCAGCAGCAATGGATGATGAAGGCACTTTTTCACCGGAAATTAGGGTGTGGTCACTTTAACACAGAAGGTCTTAGAAAGCATATCACACCTACAATATACACCACCACTTGATGAAATTCACTCTGAAAGTATTACTTTTAATCTAAATTAAATCAACACTGACAAATGAACACTGGCAAATTTGCTGTGTAGTGTGATATTTTTGTTCTTTTCAGTGAGCCAGAACATGACCCCAGAGCATTACTCATTTTTCTGTCCCTTTCAGATTCAGATTGACACTATAAGTTAATCGCTTGGTCTGTTTCTGCCTTTTCCCCAAGTAATTTGTTGTTGTTAACATGGAACATTTCTAGATGTAAAAAATTTATCATAACGTGCTCTCTGTGTTATAACTTTTTTTTTTTTTTAAATGTTATCATAGAACCCTGAGATGTGGAGGGACCTCAATAACCCACACTTTTTAATTGAATGCATTTTTGCATCAGTTAGATCAGAATAAGTTGTCCTCCTACTGGAAGGTTGTTGGTTCAATCTCCCACCCCACCATGAATCAGAGTGCTATGGGACACCACGATGCTCATCAGGGTTTGATTGTAGAAATTAAGTGTTACTATATATAAAGTGAATATGTAATAGAAGTGTTAAAGTCTGAGTTCTGTGAATAGTTGAATAAGAAACACAAGAACCTGGAAAAAGTTTAAAAGCCCCTATATAAGTGCATTTATCAGTTTGACTATAACATGGGCCTAAAGAAGTGCCCATGTTATAAAGGGTCTATATTCCAACTGGAATCGTTCTTATACTATATTCTGGTATTTATTGTAGCCCTGTTTAGCTTGTAAAAGCCCTTTGGATGATTGCGTGACTTCATGTGGCATTTCCAGACCCAATCACTCATCAAAGAATCACACAAGAGGAGACTGGTGTCCTTGTTTAATAGGTGAACATTTGCCACAAGCAAATGTACGCCACCTTAAATAAACCGAAGAGTAGACTATTTCACAGCTCCGGAGGAAATAACACATCAGCTCAGCACATGTTCCTCTGGTCAGCAGGAAATAGTCTGATAGTATTGGACAGTGAGTCGTACAGAAATGGCCTTGTGGCACATGAGCTTCAACCACAGCCTCATTTACAATAGTAGGATACAATAGATTTGGGGCATTATGTCAAGTTGAGCCAGTGTAAAAAAACAAGTCTGTGAGCTTTTATACATTATACTAATTTCATTAAAACCATGCAAGTGGCCCTGAAGGTTTCAAAAGTGATCCAAACTGTAGAAGGAATGCATCTTTCTCTACGGTTTCTCTGCTCTCATAACGGTGCCAGTAGAACCTGGAAACCTGTCATGCAGTGAGCCCAATTCTTGTCTGTTGTTTAACAGTCAATTGTTGATCCCTCAGAGTTTAAAATGAAAAATCTGTCAGTCCCTTTTATTCTGACAGCGTACTCAAGTGAAAAATTGCACTAATCTTCACACAACATATCTGAAATGTTGATTGCCACATTGTTGAACAAAATCATACTCCTATCGATCGCTGCTTTAATAACTCTCCAGGTGTTTCCTCCCCACCACCTTCCGAACAAAGTGTACATTTTTGCCATTCTGAAATGTCAGAGTGATTGTTGTTTTCTGTTAAATGCTGGTGTAACTTGGATTGCTAAGGTATACAAAATATAAATGAGCTTTAATTTTTTTTCATAACAACCAGAGATGTCCCACCTTAAAGGTCAAGTATCTGTTTGACTTTAGAAAATCTTGATGTATCAAGTTTGACAACATTTGCGTTTTTGTAACATTAACAAGTTCTTGTTTGCAAATAACTAAAAAATAGTTTTCTTGCATGCTTTTCCATGCAAGATGTTCTTGCTTGGGCACCTCCCAAGCAAGAACATCCAGTTGGAGTGGAGCTGTGATTCATCCCTGACTGGGTCACAAAACAGAGGTGTCCTTGACATGTAGTTATTTATGCCCACTAGCAGTGTGTGTTGAAACTGCAGCAAAATGTAGCATAATGCACGTTAGGGCTGGGGATCGATTCAAAGGTCAAGAATCGATTCGATTCCGATTCTTAAGATTCAGAATCGATTATCAAGATTTGATTCGATCCGATTCGATTCCGATATTGATTTGGGTTAGTGTTATTAAAACTGTTTTTTGAGTTGTTGCATGAATTATATGACTGTAGTTATGCAAAATATTACTACTAGTATTATATTGAGATTAAACAGCAAGTATTGGCAGCTAATGATGCTGTAAGGACCAATCAGCTCCCAGAATGCTGATAGAACTGCTTTCAGAAACATCGTGGGGCAGAATTATCAAACAGATCCAGGGAAGCAAACAGAGACGGATGAAATCGGTTTTATTTTTTCCCACATTCCGTTTTTATTTGTTCCATTTTCGGTCTATTTTGGTTTTTAATTTTTTGAGAGTTTGGTTTTTAGCATTTTTTGCAAATGTAACCCCAAGACAGTACGGTATATAAAGTAATGAAATATAGGCAAGGCAAGGCAAGGCAAGGCAAATTTATTTGTATAGCACAATTCAACACAAGGTAATTCAAAGTGCTTTACATTGACATTAAAAGCGGCAAGACATAATTAGACAGTAAATAATTCGACATAATTAGACAGTAAATAACAAATATGATTGAATAAGATGATAAGAAAAGAAGTAAAATAATAAAAAGCATAATCTGTTAAAAATAAGGGCAGTAGAATACAGCAGGTAAGTTTAATTTAAAGCGACACTACGTAACTTTTCCACCTTAATATCATATTTCCAGAGTCATTGTGATGGTACATCAACTTCCAACAGGTTTAATGAACCTCTGTCATGGTCTGAGGGGATCTGTATCGCCTTCACTGGCACTATGTAACTTTGAGGAGCATGGTAGGAACCCTGCCACACTAAAAAACTACAAATCGTTACGACTTTGACTGCTTTACGGCATACGTCACTTCTCCCTCCTTCCCGATTCGCAGTCGAGACGAAAATGGGCGGGGCTTGGAGCACAGCTCCGCAGAAGCTGTTGCTGTGTTGTGGCTGCAGCAGCTCCACACAACAGACGTGGGGAAAAGATCCTAATGGTTTAACTTTTCAACGGTTTCCTGCTCGGAGGCAGAACCACATATATACATATAAACACATATAGACAATTTATGCAATTATAACTGAACACTTTAATGTTTTCATACCTTTAAACATATTTAAAGGCAAAAACCTGGCACCAGTTATTCCTGTGTCCAACAAAACATTCCTTTTTTACGGGATAAACAAAAAAATAACCAAAAGTTGTAATGTAATGATGAAAAAAAAAATAACACATAAATAAATAAAAGAACACAGAAAAAAATAAAAAATCGATCTTTAGACATATGAATCGATTTTTAAGAATTAATATGAGAATCGATTTAGAATTGGGAAATCGATTTTTTCAACACAGGCCTAATGCATGTACATTCAGACGTATGAACATTCACACTTACAAATGTAGCCTTCACGTTTTGGGCAAGTCAGCTTCAATTTTTTTTTTTTTTTTGAGTCAAACCATTATAAGCCCATCAGTTTTATCATCAGTCGATGGTGCCTTACTAAATCCAATGACAAAAGAAAGTATGTATGCTTTGTTTATTGTTGTGACTTGGGTGAAGACCAGATCAAACCAGCCAATACCAAAAATGTGTTCAAATCATTTAACATTTGCAATGCTCGATGAAAATGGAAGTAAAGTAACTTAATAACTTTGATAATTACCCAAACGGCTCCTTCCTACTTTCACTCCTTCATCCAGATCTACACTCCCACTCAACAGCTACACTCAGCCAGTGAAAGACGCCTGGCGTGGCGTGAAATGGCGTGAAATCAGTAGCTAGACTCTTCTCCTCCATCATTCCCCGATGGTGGAATGTCCTACCAAACTCTGTCCAATCTGCAGGGTCTTTACCTACTTTTAAGAGCAAGCTAAAGACTCAGCTCTTTAAGGAGCATTTCTGCATTTAATGAGCTTCTCTGCTCATCAGGATGAGTTAGAAGATTAGTCCAGCTCTTTGCAGGACTCAGCACTGACTATGCTGCAAGTACTTATGACAAGATGATTGCATGATGGTGTCTTTTTAGACTTTGTAGCGTTCTTATATAAAGGGATGTTGTGTTGAGCGGGAAAGTAACCAAAAAATAAATACATTCTAGCACTGGCGTGGCAGCACCTGTATCCAACTGGACTCACAGCAGTCTGACCAGCATTTATCCAGCTGGACCCTCCTATGAGATTTCTTGCTTGTGTTGTTCTCTCAGATGTAAGTTTTGGATAAAAGCATCTGCTAAATTACAGTAGTAATAGTAGTAACTGGTCAAAGCTCCTTTGGTAGCAAAGACTTCAAGCAAGCCAGGTATTTCTGGTTAAAACTATACAACATTTAAGAGTTGTGTTTGTCCACTCCACTTTACATGCTTAGTGTCATCGATCTGCTGCATTACCCAACGTCTATGAAGCTTCAGCTGGCAGACACCCATCCCAACAATATCCTGTAGGATATTTTGGCAGACTTCAGAATTGACTTTCCCTTTTATGGTGACCAGCAGTCCAGGTGTGTTTAGTCAGGGAAGCAGGCCAAAACTATTATGCTACCTCAACCGTATTCCACCATTTTAGGATGATGTTTTAATATTGCTAAACTTTGTCCTTTTTTCTTTTTTACATACATAATATGTCTTATTTTTTTTAATCAGTCCACAAATACTATTTGTAGGACAGTGATGGAATACCAACGATGGGCTATCTGGCAAACTTGCATGCAGCAATGATGTCTGGAGAGCTCCGGCTTCCGTGATGCACAATGCATACCCTGCCTGTTTGATGATTTACTGTAAGTATGGCGAGACTCATGCAGAGAGTTGTTTGTCAGTTCCAGGGATGCTTTCAAGCCTTGAGCATTGTATTCCTTCCCAGACTTACACAGATCCACTAATCTTGATCATATTACTTCAGACATATTTTTTGAGGCATGGTTCATATCAGCAGAGGCTTCTTGTTTAACAGTAACAGTCCAACGTTTCAAGTTTTACCAATAAAACCAGGCCTAAACCACACATCCTAACTTATTTGATTAACTGGACGTCTGGTGTGCAAAGAACTGACTCCAATTAGCTTTCCTTAAACTATTTATTCTGTGGGTTCACTTACTTTTTCCTTCAGCATGTTTGTTTGTGTGCTACCAGCGCATTGAGTTTTTCTTTTATATCTTAGAGGAAAACCAGTTGATGTTTTATCGCATAATTACGTGGAAAACCAATAAATTCAATTCAATCAATCTCCTAATCACTGTATGAGAACCAGCGCTGTGAAAGTATTTCTCCATCTCTGACTTGATGTGTTTTACAGTGTGAGCACTACTGCCCTGCATCTCTCACCAGCAAATATAAATACGTGCAAGTAATAGTTCTCTACTTTAGACCCCGTCCACACGTAGCCGGGTATTTTTAAAAACGAATATTTCTCCCCTCCGTTTATAAAAAAATTTGCATCCACACATAACCGAAGATCTGCGTTTTCGACCACATTAATAAGCATTCTAACCTGTAGATCATCTGCGGCTCCCGGGAAGCTGCACCTCCGCGGCGCAGCTGGCACCGGGGCTCGTAGGGTGCGCGCGGAGCCGCGTACCCTACGGTGTAGCCTCTGTGTCGGTGTAACGCAGTAAGCAGTGGTCAAGACCAGAGACCATTTATTTAATAGCTTGGAGAACAGATGCTGGATCATCTGTAGTAAACAAAAGGCGCACGTCAGAGCAGATTTGTTGTTGTTTTGGCGCATAATGTGACGTTCGAAAACGCAAAACTCCGGTTGTGTGTGTCTACACGCATCTACATAAACTGAGTTTTCAAAAATCTTCACTTTGCCCGGAGTTTTTTTAAACCTTCGTTTATTTGCGTTTTCGTGTGGATGACAGGTCCAAACGTAGGAAAATATCTTCGGTTTAGCAGATATCCGCAGATATCCGGCTACGTGTGGACGGGGTCTTAGAGTTAAAGATATAATGCCGCTGACGGAATTAGTCAGAGGGGGAAAAGTATTACCCCTGTGTTTAAAGTGAATTGCCCTGTACTTTTGAATTATGGAGTTGTGCAGTCATTCATACTTTACACATTATGAGAAGTCTACACAGCAAATCAAGAGCACTCGTGCTCAATAAAAAGGCAAGGGTAAATCTACCTTTCAATTACTGTTCACATACTGAAATGTCACAGGGCAGTGGGTGAATTAAAGCTGAATTTCAGTGGCATTCTTTAATACCCCAGTCACAGATGCTGTCCCCCTGAGTTTCTCATTCTCAGATCAATTTGTCGTGGTTGCTTTATTGGCAAACACAGAGACGGATTTGGCAAGGAAAGTATGTTACGTCTAAACCACGTGTCAAACCTCCTTTTTGGGCTGTTTTCAGGTCATTCCTGACAGCAACAGCTGTAGACTGGGATATATTTAGAAACTTGGGAAAATAGAATATGAAGCTCCTTTTCTGACAGTGTTCGCACTAAATAGTGAAAACCAAAAAAGGAGAGAAATTAAACATTCCCACATGTCAGATGTTGATCAAAGAAACATGGGATTAGCTTTGTGTTTACACTCAGCGGGGCTTTGATATTACTGAATTTGCAGTTAATTGCTTTGGTAATATCTTGATCTGTACTCCACAGATTTGGGACTAATCCTGCTATATATATTCAGACCCAGGACCTGTCAGACTTACTCTTGCTACTTAGTTGAGCAGCAGTCGAGAGGAACAAGAATGTTCATTTCTCCAATTGCTATTCTTAACAGTAGGGTAAGGGATGTCTGGATGATGCACCATGACTTGGTATTTGATACAGTGGAGGGAGAGATAGCAGACCCCCCCCCCCCCCCCAGTTCTCCACAAGACAAATACCCTTTGTGGATCCCTTAAATCCACACCAGAATTTATACCCCTCTTTAAAACACAAAGCTTAGAATGGCCAAGTTTATATCAATTTCAATGCCCCTCCAGTCCCAAAAGTGCACTTCCCTTTTAAGTCCGGTTGAGGCTCCAGAACAGAAGGGAAGGCAGAGCCTTAAGCCGTCATGTTCTTCTGAAACACCTTGCATTTGTGCTCAGATGGAAAAAAAATCAGGTACTTTTATTTTCAAGATTACATGTTCAGTTTAAACTTTTTTTATTTGATCAAGCTTACTGTTAGTGTTGGCTCAGGAGACCAAGAACCATCACTTAGGTTGCTAGAGGCCGAGATTTCTCCCATGATGAATAAGTTCTTTCTTCTTCTTCTTCTTCTTCTTCTTCTTCTTCTTTTTTGACTTCATAGTATGAACTTTGGGTGTTTCTCTCCCCTAGTTTGAGCTTCTTTTCCCCCATCTGTTTATTTCTCTATATCTTCCATCCGACTGTGGCTCAAGAACTGCATATTTCCCACTGTTTGTTTTTTGTTACTCTATCGTTTCTGTTTTTCGCTTTTCACTTCGACACTTCAGACCCACCTGTGTCAATTTAGGCAAGATATTTTTCCTATGAAAATATTTCCATTTTTGTCCTGCTATAGTGCTTTCAATTGTTTTTTGATATAGAAATGTTGGGTTTCTCTTCAAAATGTTGAAATACTTGCTTTTACTGTGTAAAGTTCCCATAAAGAAAAAATGTTTTGGTATACAATAGTGAATGAAACATTATGAAATGAACAACCATTTTAAAGCAGGCAAGCAACCACACTTCCATATCTGCAAAATATGGGGGTTATGCATCTACACATACATGCATATATAGTACAATATAAGTAAAAATTATGACTTACTGAAACAAAAGAAGCAGGAAATCACATTTCATACTTTTAGGTTAAATGTAAACAGTGCAAATCCAAAATGTTCAAGTTTTTGTCTCCTCACCTTTGTTTACATGTAGTATTTGCTTTTGAATTCAATTTTTGTAATAAGACCTATTGCCACAAGTGAACAGACTCAACCAGGAAGCAGAAGACCTCCTTGACCCACAGAGAGTGGTTTTCAACTGCTAAGGCACATGGTTTGTAAAAGTCGTCAATGTTCTCCTGATTCCCCCATTGAAGAAATCCATTCTTTCAGCACCTTTAATGGTCAGCACATAAAATGGCAGGTGGAAGCTTCATGGAATGGGTTTCCATTGCCAAGCAGCTGCATGCAAGCTTCAAATCATCAAATCAAAACCCATGTTTTGAAAGAAGTGATGTAAAGTACATCTTCACTGGACTGGAAACATCTTCTGCTTAACAGATGTGTCTGACCTTGGTGGATGCTGAGGAACATTACCTGAAATAATGCAGTCCATCAACTGTAAAGTTTGGTAGAGAAGGGCTAATCGTATGGGGCTGTTTTTCAAGGTTTGGTCTAGGCCTCTTAAATCCAATGCTGAACAATCTTAATGCTACAGCATACAAAGATAGGTTGGACGAAGCCATGTTTCCAACTTTGTGTCAAGAGTTTGGGGAGGGGCCTTTTCTTATCGAACATGTGTCCCAGGACACAAATTAGCGACTATAAAGACATGATTTGGTGAGATTGGCAGGGAAGAACTTGAATTGCCTGCACAGAGTGCTGACCTCAACCCTGAAGGACACCTTTGAGTTGAACTGGAAAAGACACTGCAAGCCAAATTTCTATGTCCAATATCAACTTCTAACCTCATAAATACTCAGAATACAGAATGAACTGGCTGGAACTCCCATGGAAACACTGACATCTTCTCTTTAAGAAGGTTGGAAGCTATTATACCCAGAAAAGGAGGTCCTATATTAAAGTATTTGGATTTGAATACAATCCATATACTTTATAGGGGCAGAGCTTCTGTCCCTTTCAACTTTTTTGTATGGTCCTTTCCATCATTTGCTCCTAAATTCTCCACCCATTTTGTACTAGAGACAGATTAGAACTCTAGGCAAGCCTGTCCAGTACTTGCACCTTCTTTTTACTAGCTTATGTCATGAATGTTCATGGAAAAACCTTTGTCATCAAAGTGTAAATGACATTAACTGCTATAATACAACCCATACCATCGCAGAGCATGGGTTTTGGACTACTTGCTGATAACAATCTGAATTGTTCTTTTTTTCTTTAGTTAAGACCACAGTGCTCATTTTACTCAGTGTTAAGTAAATGCCCTCTGGTCTGATGCTGCCTCTGGAAACAGTAAAGGCAAGACTTTGTATTTGTGAATTAAAATACATTTTTTAATGGTATATGTTTTTTTAAATAAATCCATTTCCCATGCAGCTATAACTGCTACTGATGGATGAGTGTTTTTGATGCAATGCCATCTGAGGAATCTTAGATCACAAGTGTCCAGCTAAGACTTCCGACCTTGCCTTAGTGAAATACAATTTCTCAGGAATCTTTCAAGATGGAATGCATGTTCGAGGCATATCTATACTATACAAATATGTTTCAATCTTAAGGAAATGTCTTTTTGAAATGTTTAATTATCAGCTCATGCATGGGCTAACAAACTAGAGAGTCTCCGTCCATCTTCATTTTTTTTTTTTGGTGGATGCTGCTTTGACCCAAGTCATGTTGAAGCTCTGAAATGTAATATTCATCTAACGTTTGCAGTTGAAATTGAATTGACACGTAATAAGAAATTAAGTAACTTTTTTCCTAAGAGCGCTCAGCTTCTGAATGATGCTGAGTTAAAGATCTTGGCCAAAGATGTAGTTAACGAAGCATGAACTATGTCTTTTCATGACCCATTTTCTGCAAAAGCTGCATTCCTTTATAGCCGATGCCCAAACCCCCCGTTTCCTTCTCTGTCTTCTGCAGAGAGAAGATTCAAACACCCTGAACAATCGCAGAAGAAAAGTTATTCTTGAGGGAAATGGAATTAATCCACTGGTTAACAACCAAGAAGGCAGTGATGGAAATGTGCTGGATTTCCCTCAACAAAGGCATTAGTGTCTGGGGTGACTTTATGTAACACTGGAACTCCAGCTGTGCATAACTCTATAGAAGATCTTACATCAGTCCTCTTTGCTTAAGAATAATTGAAAGTCCTTATCTTTAATTAGATACAACATTTTTCTTCTCACAGGGCTCTACTCAAAGCTCTTTGCTCTCTCCTCGGTCCTTACCATGTATTAAAAGCAGTAGCAGTGCCAACAATTTTACATTTTCATCATGCTTGCATAAAAAGCATTGCATCTGAATTAAATCTTTGTGAATTATTTTCGTCTTTTTGCGACCTCATGCTAATTTTCCTTTTTAATTAGCTGATTTGTGATGTTCACACTGTTTGTCAGAGAGGATGGAGAGAGGATGGACACTATAGACACATTATTCTTTTAACTTTTCAGGCCTTGGTGTTGACAGATTCTTAAATTACAGTTAATTTTTAAAGTTTGGCACACTGGACTGAGCAGCACTGAACAGCTTTGTTCAAACCGTAAGCGTATGAACAAAGCCGTTCACTGGGCTCGGAGCACATCCTCATCCGACGGCAGTCACAAAAAATTACACTTTTCAGACTGAAGGGGTGGCTATGCCAGAAAAAGTACGTTTTGACTCATATCTCCTAAACCATGTGTCCCACAGCAATTACTCAAGACTGGTTCAGTAAAACCAGAAGTAAAACTGAAGCAGATGTAGATGAAGAAGTGAAGACTGGATCAACACCTTTATATAATACTGCATTTACACATGCCAGCATTGTGACTGCAGTTGTGATTTGATTAGTATGATGCTACTCACTCCACTTTTACCTAAATATCAATAACCTACCTTTTGTTTTTAAAGTCTTTATTTTTCTCTGTTCTTACTGCAGTACATGCACCTTATTCTGGCTTGCTCCCATGCTCGTATCTGTTACATCAAATGATAAATGCTATTGTCCATCAATCCTCAGCTATCTGGACTATTCAAATGCTCATTTGCATTTCCTTTTAAAATAGCTTTAATAAAAGGCAAAGGTTCTGTAATTTTGTTGGTTTTCTCTTTACAGGCATGGGGTAAAACAAAAGAGCAATTGGTAAAGAAGAATTTTGCAGGAAGATTAATGTGTAAGACTGAACGAAAACAGCTTTGGAAGCTGCAGCTTTGTTGAATCTCCCCCAGTTTTAGGCTTGATACCCTTAACTAGTCTAAGTGAATATAGAAAATGAACGGATACTTATACAGTCTCTCCGTGTAAGAAGAGCACCCTCATTAAGAGGCAAAGAATATTGAAAAAATATATATTTCATTTTACATTTTATCATGAATTTCATGATAAAATGACCATAGAATGTTGTTATTTTCTAATACTTATGCTGAAAAGTTGACTTTGATGTGAACACCAACGGCACTTTTGACATTGACCCAGGAATGTGGTGGCACCTGGGAGGGGAGGTGGCCATGAGAGCGAAGGCCCGATCAACACTGCTCGCAGCTTTAATTTATTTTTTTCTTATTTTACAAACCAGAAAGAAAATCCAGAACGGAACGTGCACCGAATTGATTTACTCAGGCTATTTCATCTATGGTTAACAAAAGCTGTTTAACTTGAAATTAAGCATATCCAACATCATAAGCACTGAAATTGAGTTTGGAGCTGTGTTTGTTTACAAACTAAATCCACTGATTACCGTATTTTCCGCAACATAAGACGCATCGTATTATAAGGCACCTTCAATAAATGACTTATTGTAAAACTCTCTTCATATATAAGGCACACTGCATTATATACGGAATATACGGTAAGATACCGTACTATAGTGGCTGGGGTTGAGTTACGTATCTACCTGATGGAGCTGCGCTACAGGAAACACTATAAAATGCAACAGCAAATGCAAAAAAAAAAACAACAAAAAAAACAAGAATAAAATTACCTTAAGTGAAACTTTATTTACAAAATAAAAACCAACTTTGCTCTGTCTCGTCACAGTCGCCCTCATCCGAGTCACCGTCGCTGCTGTTGTCTTGAACGTCTGTGACGATGGACTGCCGTTTTTATCGCCGTTACTTCGGAGAAACCGACTACAGTCCCCCAGAATCCCCGAGACTACAGTAAGAGAAATTACCGTAATGATCCTATATAAGGCGCCCTGCCGGTTTTTAAGAAAATTAAAGGCTTTTACAGTACATATACACACATACACACACATATACACACACAATACACACACATAGCCACACAGACATATACACACATACACACACACATACACACATACACACACACACACACACACACACACACACACACACACATAGCCACACAGACATATACATACACGCACACACACACATAGACATATATATCGGCTTGTTCACCTGTATGTTTGCTCTGTAATTTTTGGGGTTAGTTAATCGCGGTAGCTTAGCTCAGATTGTGCTTGGATCTTGAGATTTGGGACGGTTGCTGCTCGTGTTTTGGCCGGTTCCGTGTCAGTTTCGTGTCTGTTCTGTTTTCTTTTTTTGTTGTTGCAGATTTCCAGTGCTCGACGTGCGCCTCCGTGTGTGTTCTTGCCCCCCCCCCCCAAAAAAAGGCTTCATCAAGATCTGGGGAAATTATTTCTTTCTTAAGCTACTAGACATTTTTGTGCCTTTTCCCACAAGAGAAGTTGTTTGCAAGTAAAAGTGAGGCAATAATCTACATTTGGAGCTGCAGAACAAAAAGACATATCCTACTAATGGGTGCAAGGAAGGCAATGCTTTTAAAGTTTAAAATCGTCTTAAGAATTGTTTAGTGTCAAACCTAAATTCTTACTAAATTCCCTGCCCATCCCAAATGTATTTCCATTTTGAGCTACCAGATGAACAATGTATTTCACAAGTTTTTTTAATCCATTTATTTTTTATTAATTTAAACATCCAGTGCCTCTGTACCGCCGTAAATTGAATTGAATTGTACTAATATAGCCTGTAGTTATTGCAGTTGCAGTAACATTAGTGCTGAGCCTTCGGAAACGGATCCACCGCTAAGTCGATAAACACCATACAGAACATTGACTTTACCATAATCATGAACATTATTTCACATCTCAGGACTCACTGTTATAATTTAATTCTCTTATTTATCTTTTCTTTTTTCGTAAATGAGCATCATGTAAAGAGCAAGCTTAAATAAATGTTTCACTCAATTCTGATTTTAATTAAGCTTAAATTATAGTCATATTATAGTCATTGTCATACATTGTGCATATTATTTTTTCTGACGTTCTCACGTTCACGTCTTCCCTGCTGCAGTCTTTCAGATGCTTAGTAATAAGGGAATGACTGTCATTGTGATGGGGGAAAGTGAAAGATGTACAACGTGACCTTTATGATTCATTGACCTTAACAACATTTGTTTCTCAGCTTGAAAAAGGCTACAAGGGAAGAGAAGACATCTGCGTTTCACACTACTAAGAAACATATTGTGCAAGTAACTGTGCGTGTGCTTGTGTGTTCATGTGTGTGGGCAGTGAGGGAGGGCTTATAGTGGTATTGCCAGCACTCTGCATGCAAACCTCTCTCACTGTAGCAACCTTCTGCTCCTCTGATTGCAACCTCCATTACTGCATGTATGTTTTGTTTCATGTTTCCTATCTACAAACCTCCAAATGAATACATTTTTCTGCTGCTTTCACGCAGCTCTGGGGATAGATGAATGTTGTCTGATAGCCACTTTGGTGTGCACTGTGTTTTCCTCCTGATATATTTGTGGGTTTATGTGCATCACCTGATCTCTCCAGGCACAACCTGCCACTTTGACTTACTGGATCAATCCTTGCCTCACAGGTGCAGCAGATGGGTATCACTTCAGCATTAAAATTTGAGGCCCTCTCTGCTAAAGTTAGCTTGTATGTGACCAGCTAAAAATAACAAATAAAAGGCAACCTTTGACGCAGTACTCAAAAGTATTGAAAGGGTGACTCACTGAGAGGGAACTGGGCTAGAAACAGGACATATTTCAGGGGATCCTGCACTGTACTACCTTAACTAAATGAGATGCTGTACTCCATCTCCCGTGCCTTTGTTAAACACATAAATGACTTTGCATACATTTACTGCTTTATTTGATTATCAGTCTACTTCACTGTTACGTCTCTTTAGCGCAAGAGATACATCATGAAATGTCAACATTTTTAAGGAAACTCAGGGAAGAGAGTCAATTTCAAATCACTTGATAACACAGTGTTCACTGAGTTGTAACATATTGCTTCCCATTTGTCTGTATACTGTAGGTGCGACCCAGTACATGTAAAACGTGCTAGTATGCAGCATTGCATCATGATCCTTTCTGTGTCTGGCTGCACTTTATTTGATTAATATCTGTGATTACCCCGTTCGAGGAACAGATCAGCTTTCTAAAAGCCCACATACACCCATATCTATTGCTCAGATCTAACAAAGATACGAAACAGGATGCTCTAAGCAATAGTACAGAGCCCCTTATGTCTGTGATAATGTTCATTTTCCTTTCATTTTAAAATCATATTTATTGACCTCGGCTCCAGGCTCTGTGGAGTGGTCCCGTACAGTCCACAAAATACAGAGAAAACTTTTATATTCCCCCCAAGATTTTTCCAGATCCAGGGTAAAACTTTCAGGGATAGTCACATAAATTCAATGAAGAAAATCAAATCTCATTGCACTAAAAAAGAAGAAAAAAACGTACCAAGGTCCACTGAAGAGACTCAGTTCTGCTGGTTGCCTCTGAATATGACCTGCAAGTCATTGTTTGAGAATTGATAAAGTGTCACATTAAACTGTGTGATGAGCTTTCAGGCTTCAGACGTGGCAAAAGCTTCAACGTCAGAAAACTCTTCAAGTTCAACTCCATACCAGCAGGGATAAAAATTGCAAAAATGGTGTCGAAAATATGCCAAGGTAGGATTTATTTCTATTCGAGCTGATCAAAGGAAACTTAACTGAAGTCAGTGAATAAAGAATCAGCTAAGGTTTTAATTCGGTCCTCAGGGTATCATCTTCAGAAAACAGAAACCACCCCTCAATTAAGCAAAGGACCGTGAATTAACAAACTGTAATTATGAGTCCTTCAGGAGCCGAGAGCCACAGAGTCAGTCCACTAATGAGGTCAGGCCAGCGGGACAGGTCAATAACTCTGCCTTGAGTCAGCTGCTTATGTCGGATTTCCATAAACAGTCTGCAAAGAAATTCTTGTTTTTTAAATCTTCAGTCATCTGTAATGCCTCTGAACCACACCAGCAAATTGTATGGTCATAGTAGAGGTGCAAGATCAGGAATGGATTTTTATGGATTTTAATGGGTTTTTATCATGTGAAGGACTTGCTGAATATCACACACCTGTCACGGTTTTGGATTTATGTCATGGTTTTGTCATGATTTTTGTATTTAAGTCCTGTTTAAGTTTGAAACCCCGTGTCCTTGTGTTTTAGTTTCATCTTGACGTCGCTTGTTCCCATCTGCCCTGATCGTTTGTGCCTGTGTCTTGTCAAACCTTCTGTTTACATCTTGTCTTGTCTTTCACTTGCTCCCTGCAGATTTGTACCGTTCTTCCCACTATTGGCACTTTTCCACTAGTACCTACTCAGCTCGGCCTCCACTCAGTTTGGTGCTTTCCCACTAGGGGTCTACCCGTGCAGAATAGATTATTTTTCTGTATTTATTCTGCCGAGGTTCTAAGCGTGCTGAGTCTGGCTGTATCTGACGTCATCACACTACAGCCCACCGATTGGTCAGGGGGGTTGGAGTCAGACGCCATCAGAGCGACTCTGACGGCGGCTTCTTGTTCATTTTATTCGACAGGCAATGGCAGCGTGAAAGTCTGTTTCATGATCCAACTCTGAGGTGCAGATGTTCATAAACCTGGTGGCTGAGGAGAGAATTAAAAAGGGATGTAGACGGACGATAAGGAACGACCAGATCTACCAGGAGCTCTGTCACTTCATAGCTGCTCGCGGCTCCAACGGACTTTTCAGCACAATGAGACAAACTCAAAAAAAAGCGTTGCCGCTTGAAACTTCTCTCACTCTCATTTTTTTACTTGATATCCTTAACAAACCACAGACCAAGCTGCACATATATCATCTCCTCCATGATTTACATATTTAGGGTTGTTGTCTTCTTCGTTTAGATCACACAATCAAATACGTCACAGCAGCTTCGCTCCAACCTCCTACTTCTGCTCCAGGTGCTGAATTGTTATGGAAAAGAAACTAGGCCGAGTTGAACTGAGATGAGTAGAACCGAGTAGGTTCTAGTGGAAAAGTGCCATAAGTGTCATGTCATGCTTTTGAGGGTTTTGTCAAGTTCATGCCCTTTTTTTGTTGTTGTTGTAATTCCTGCTCATCAGTGATTTTACTTCAATAAAGCATGTATTTGGGAATCCTGCCATCTCAGACTTCAGAGCCCAGATTTCACAGATTGTTTCTCAAAGCCACCCTTGAATTTGACCCTCTGGTGGGAAAATACTTATTCAGCACATGCCTTATTCCTCATTGACTGCGTTTACATGCAGTCAATAATCCTTTTAAAACCCGAATATTGGCAATAACCCGAATTTGCACGGCCATTTAAACACCAATAACCCCTTTGAATAACCCGAATTTGCTCATATTCTGGTTTTTAAAAACCCGAATATAACCCCTGGGTTACTCCTTTTAAAACCTGAATATTCGGTCATGTAAACGCCAAACGGAATATCGCGATCAAACGGAACAGGAATTTGCTTTCTGCGCATGCTCTGTTCACAAGGAATCCTGGTCTTTTGAGTCCAGGACGTTCTTATAAACACGGAGAAACACAAGACCACGCCACACTTTTAGAGTGAGGAGGAGACTAATCACTTCATAAATGTAATGAAGGATATGAACATTTTGGCATTTGTAGACGGTAGAAAGTACCGAGATAGCGAGATTTACAAGAAGGTGAGCGAAAAGTTGCGCGAAGCAGCATTTGTTTTGCATTTGGATACAGGAAGAAGAAGCGGAGATGACGGGAATTGCGTCATGATGTTCTCCGCGCGTCGCTGGTTTGATCGAGATATCCTGAATGATTAATTACCACGTAAACGGAATATTCCGAATGTTTCAGTAACCGGATTATTAGCAATAACACGAATTTTGACTGCATGTAAACGTAGTCATAGTCACAACAGTTATGTGTGTCTGTTTTCAGTATTTTGAAAAGATATGTGAAAACAAAACCTGCAATCCGTTTTCAAGACATGAATGCTCAACCCAGTCTCACACAAAAACGTACCCTGCCTACGTTGGTCCAAAGTGCAAAAACGTAGAGGGGCTACAATATTAGCCCTTGAAATGTATAACTGTTACGTTTTTTTAGCCCTTAAAACGTATAACTGTTACATTTTTCTGCCGATTCGTTTTGCGCCCAAGTCACGTGACTTTTAAGATTCTGGCCGTGATACCAACAAACACGGTGGACATTTTTCATTTTTGAGTGAAGAAAATCAATATTTTGAGTTAGTTTCTGCATAGAAATGCGTTTTGATTACATTTCTAGCAATACATATTTCACTTTCATAATATTCACTCAGTAAATGTATATAATCTCTTGCATGCTCGTGGTTGCAAGGTTTTTTCAGATCTCGTCAGAATAATGTAAATCTGGAACGTTTTAAAAACGTGAAATGGTTACATTTTTGGTTGCTGTACACGCTGTGAAGAAAATCAATATTTTGAGTTAGTTTCTGCATAGAAATGCGTTTTGATTACATTTCTAGCAATACATATTTCACTTTCATAATATTCACTCAGTAAATGTATATAATCTCTTGCTTGCTCGTGGTTGCAAGGTTTTTTCAGATCTCGTCAGAATAATGTAAATCTGGAACGTTTTAAAAACGTGAAATGGTTACATTTTTGGTTGCTGTACACGCTGTGAAGAAAATCAATATTTTGAGTTAGTTTCTGCATAGAAATGCGTTTTGATTACATTTCTAGCAATACATATTTTACTTTCATAATATTCACTCAGTAAATGTATATAATCTCTTGCTTGCTCGTGGTTGCAAGGTTTTTTCAGATCTCGTCAGAATAATGTAAATCTGGAACGTTTTAAAAACGTGAAATGGTTACATTTTTGGTTGCTGTACACGCTGTGAAGAAAATCAATATTTTGAGTTAGTTTCTGCATAGAAATGCGTTTTGATTACATTTCTAGCAATACATATTTCACTTTCATAATATTCACTCAATAAATGTACATAATCTCTTGCTTGCTCTGGTTGCAAGGTTTTTCAGATCTCGTCAGAATACCCTGGCTACGTTGGTCCAAATGCAAAAACGTAGAGGGGTTACAATATTAGCCCTTGAAATGTATAACTGTTACATTTTTCTAGCCCTTGAAATGTATAACTGTTACATTTAAGGAAAAATAAAATTGCTGCCATTTCTTTGATTCTCGGTCTAAATTGCAATATTTTGAGATAGTTTTGCCATGAAAAGCAGATTTTATCATATTCATAGCAAGAAATATATTTTGGTTATTTTACCCTCATTTAATGGATCTTATTGACGGAAATGTATGAACCATGTGCTTGTTTTACTTCCTTTGAGTAATATAACCACCAATTCTCTTGCATGGCCCCGTTATTAAAATATATGCCAGGCCCAGTGCTTAATTTCTAAAGTGGGAGGTCCCGGAGCGCAGACGATGAGTGGCTCCGGTGCGAGAGAAAAAAAAAACACACACACACACACACACACACACTGTTGAACTGTCCGTTTTGACGTTAACGGCGATTTTCACAATGATATCTGCAACATTTCTTAAGGCAGAAACACCACTGTATCATTGTTAATTACACAACATTAGTGGGTTAATTTCCTGCAAACCAATTTTCATGTTTTTCCCTTCGATTGTGAGAAAAAAAAGAGTTGTTTCACGCTGAGAGCATCATGCCAGCCAATCAGAATCCTGGAAAAAACATCAACAAATGACACGTGTAACTTCCAGGCTGATTTATGGTTCCGCGTTACACCAACGCAGAGCCTACGGCGGAAGTGATACTAGTAGCTGATTGGCCGATATGTGATCATCATCATCATCACCATCATCATCATCATCGCTACCACCATCATCATCATCATCACCATCACCATCATCATCATCATCATCATCATCAGTCAAGTCAAATTGCACGTGCGAGGTCCCGTAAAGTACAGGTCTGATCTGCACCAACAAACAGTGTTTGCTCTAAAACGTTCTGGCTGGTTAGGAGGGTGTAGAAACCTCTAGCTCTGAGAGCCTCCTGACTAATGGAACAGGGCCTATTTTGTGTCTTTTTTTGCATAGTTGACTAACGCCTTTAGCTAGGAGTCTGAATTTTTTATATGTTGTTCGGGGGCATCCCCTGATCAGACAGACGTTAGTTTGGTGCAGATCAGACCTGTACTTTTCGATGGGCGGGGCTTTGAAACGTCACCTTTTCCAACATTCCAACGGACACCGTTGCCACAATATTTGACCAAACCAAGTAAAACTTGACCTGTGGCCTCCATATGGGGCTTAAATTGGGCTTACCAAGTCTCAACTCTGTAAACCCTCTGCAATGCCAACTAGCTCTGTGGAAGTCGTACAGCCACAAGACCAAAAGATCCTAGCAAAGGGCCTTCTGCATTGCAACATAGTCAAAAATCAGCCTCCCAGCTCAAAGCGTTAGTGAATTATTCAAAAAACACACAAAAAAGGCACGAAAAAGGCACCACACACGGTGACCTTTGGCACTTCCGAAGGTCGCACGGGTCTGGACCTCGGCACAGTGGATGAGAGTCACCTCCTGATACAGAGTCTAGAAGTTCAGCTTCCTAGCTCAAAGCGTTAGTGAACTATGCAAAAAAAGACACAAAATAGTCTTAGCAGGCCGAAAAGCAACAGACGCGGTGACCTTTGACACTTCCGAAGGTCACAGAGATCTGAAAATCCGCACAGTGGATGAAAGTCACCTCCTGATACAGAGTCTAGAATTTCAGCTTCCTAGCTCAAAGCGTTAGTGAACTATGCAAAAAAAGACACGAAATAGTCTTAGCAGGCCGAAAAGCAACAGACGGGGTGACCTTTGACACTTCCGAAGGTCACACAGATCTGAAAATCCGCACAGTGGATGAAAGTCACCTCTTGATACAGAGTCTAGAATTTCAGCTTCCTAGCTCAAAGCATTAGTGAACTGTTCAAAAATAGACACGAAATAGGCCTCATAACAATACATAACAAACCTCCTGTGTCTACTGAGCATTAATAACATCTCATAATCGAAGGAGAACTAATTAAAACGGATGTCCTTAACATGAACCTATTGTATTATTGAATTATCAAGGACACTTTCGTGTTTTTGTGTTTAGAAATGTTAAAATAGTTATATATAAATTAAAGCTGCAAGCAGCGATGAACGGGACCTCGCACGTGCAATTTGACTTGACTGATGATGATGATGATGATGGTGATGGTGATGATGATGATGATGGTGGTAGCGATGATGATGATGATGGTGATGATGATGATGATCACATATCGGCCAATCAGCTACTAGTATCACTTCCGCCGTAGGCTCTGCGTTGGTGTAACACGGAACCATAAATCAGCCTGGAAGTTACACGTGTCATTTGTTGATGTTTTTTCCAGGATTCTGATTGGCTGGCATGATGCTCTCAGCGTGAAACAACTCTTTTTTTTCTCACAATCGAAGGGAAAAACATGAAAATTGGTTTGCAGGAAATTAACCCACTAATGTTGTGTAATTAACAATGATACAGTGGTGTTTCTGCCTTAAGAAATGTTGCAGATATCATTGTGAAAATCGCCGTTAACGTCAAAACGGACAGTTCAACAGTGTGTGTGTGTGTGTGTGTGTGTGTGTGTGTGTGTGTTTTTTTTTTCTCTCGCACCGGAGCCACTCATCGTCTGCGCTCCGGGACCTCCCACTTTAGAAATTAAGCACTGGGCCTGGCATATATTTTAATAACGGGGCCATGCAAGAGAATTGGTGGTTTTATTACTCAAAGGAAGTAAAACAAGCACATGGTTCATACATTTCCGTCAATAAGATCCATTAAATGAGGGTAAAATAACCAAAATATATTTCTTGCTATGAATATGATAAAATCTGCTTTTCATGGCAAAACTATCTCAAAATATTGCAATTTAGACCGAGAATCAAAGAAATGGCAGCAATTTTATTTTTCCTTAAATGTAACAGTTATACATTTCAAGGGCTAGAAAAATGTAACAGTTATACATTTCAAGGGCTAATATTGTAACCCCTCTACGTTTTTGCATTTGGACCAACGTAGCCAGGGTATTCTGACGAGATCTGAAAAACCTTGCAACCAGAGCAAGCAAGAGATTATGTACATTTATTGAGTGAATATTATGAAAGTGAAATATGTATTGCTAGAAATGTAATCAAAACGCATTTCTATGCAGAAACTAACTCAAAATATTGATTTTCTTCACAGCGTGTACAGCAACCAAAAATGTAACCATTTCACGTTTTTAAAACGTTCCAGATTTACATTATTCTGACGAGATCTGAAAAAACCTTGCAACCACGAGCAAGCAAGAGATTATATACATTTACTGAGTGAATATTATGAAAGTGAAATATGTATTGCTAGAAATGTAATCAAAACGCATTTCTATGCAGAAACTAACTCAAAATATTGATTTTCTTCACAGCGTGTACAGCAACCAAAAATGTAACCATTTCACATTTTTAAAACGTTCCAGATTTACATTATTCTGACGAGATCTGAAAAAACCTTGCAACCACGAGCAAGCAAGAGATTATATACATTTACTGAGTGAATATTATGAAAGTGAAATATGTATTGCTAGAAATGTAATCAAAACGCATTTCTATGCAGAAACTAACTCAAAATATTGATTTTCTTCACTCAAAAATGAAAAATGTCCACCGTGTTTGTTGGTATCACGGCCAGAATCTTAAAAGTCACGTGACTTGGGCGCAAAACGAATCGGCAGAAAAATGTAACAGTTATACGTTTTAAGGGCTAAAAAAACGTAACAGTTATACATTTCAAGGGCTAATATTGTAGCCCCTCTACGTTTTTGCACTTTGGACCAACGTAGGCAGGGTAAGTTTTTGTGTGAGACTGGGTTGGAATGCTGGACACCGTGTTTCTGTTTGTCTCTTCCAACTAAACTTATTCGGCATGCATAATGTCAGTGGCTTTGCAGCCTTCAACGAAACATTTAAAGCATCATTTAAGCTGTTATAAACTACTGCTTCAAAAGCAAAATGCAATTCTTTTTCTTACATCAGTGAGTTTCCTTTGGTAGTGTGAACACAGAGGGTGAGTGGTGATCTCATCGGATGCAAGGCACATTTTGCCACTGACACACAGGGAATTGGATCTCCCAGTGAAGCCGAGGGCTGCATGTGCTTGACTGCACCTCTCTGACATCACCCATCACTCTTTTATAGCTGGAGACCTTCCCCTGCCCATCATCCTCTGCATCTCTCAACAAGATCTGGCAGAGCTTTGAAAGCTCAGGTCTACCTCAGAGGGGGGAAAAAAAAATCAGCCTGCTGGGAAGAAACGACTGCTCGTGAGTCAGTCTCTGGTTCAGACTCATTCAAATCTTCCCTCATTTTCCTGGTGAAGTCAAGCCCAAGAACAAATTACACTTAACTTCAGAGGATTAGTTTAGAAAGTTAGAAATGAAGATGTGAGCTGTTTTAAATGGTTCTGTCAATTAATTGCTTTTCCCATCTGTTATTGAAGCTGTCATCCCACTCCTCCCCCTGAAATTATTAGGCCCGAGCACAAGGGTGCGAGGACGAGAATGAGCTGATGCAATGCATCGCTGTTCCTACCACTCCTGCAGTGCAAGAACCCTATTGTTTTTGTTCGTATTTTTCCACCGGAACTAAAAGTACTTGGGCAGCCCAAACCGTAAGCGTATGAACAAAATCAATGATAAATAATAAGCTGTTCTAGTTTTGCAAATTTTTTATATACTATTGGACTATCTTTCCATGCAGATATACAAGAGTACCCCTTCCTTTTCATTGTATGCATTTTTTTTGCATAAAAGTATGCAGATATGTAGGGTTGGGAATTGATAAGATTTTTCCGATTCCGATTCCATTTTCGATTCTGCTTAACGATTCGATTCTTTATCGATTCTCTTATCGATTCTCATTTGGAAAAAAGGAGAACAAACAATTTTAGTATCAACTTTGTTTTATATCTTTGAACAAAAAAATATAAGTGAGGTCTTAAAGCAGCACAATGTAACTTTCAACTTTTGTTGAGTTTGGCGGCTCCTTCGGACAAAAGCGGTAGTGCTTTACCAGAAAGAATACTACGTTTCCCATAAGCACCAGCGCGTACTGCCGGAAAGATCCTGTCCCGTCGCGTGCATTTGTTTTGATAGCGAATGAAGACGGGACGGACATTCAAAACTACTTTTCTGTTTCACCAAGTGAACAGACGGAACGCAAAAAAAAAGATGTTAAACTGCTGGAAAGGAACTGGAATTTACCGGGATACCTTAAACAAGGAAGCCAGGGAGCGGTGTATGGAGAAAATAATGATTATTAACGGTTTGGATCCATATGAAATCCCTACTAAAGAATGGAGCTCCTCGTCGGAGCTGCACTCTTTAGAAATGATTTACTGCCGCAGTTCTGCAGAACCCACATCTTAGGCTACCTTGTTTAGGAGTGTTTGGCAGCTGCTTTGGTAAATGTTTGACTCGCCATGTGTTTCAATAAATTTGTATAATAGTACAACATACAGTACATGTTTTGCATTACTCTTACTTCTCTTTTCTTTTTTTTGACTGCTATATTATGCTGAAGAGGCTCCGAGGTGTGAGCAATATTTTTGTTTTCCTCGTGAGATTATTTTTTTCCTCTGCAGCTACAAATAGAGTTAATGTCTTTTCCTCAACAAACTAGTTTTATCTGAAGATTGGGGTTAATCACACCGCAGAGAGCTGTCCAGCAACTGCGTTTAGCTGGAGAGGTGGGGAATAAAACCCGATCCGACCCCGGTCTGTGTGTTTGTTTGTTTGTGGTTTAATAAACCCGTGTTTTGATCTGACCCCGGTCTGTGTGCGTGTTTGTTGTTGTGTGGAGCTGCTGCAGCCACAACACAGCAACGGGTTACCAGCTTCTGCGGAGCTCTGCACTCCAAGCCCCGCCCATTTTCGTCTCGACTATGAATCAGGAAGGAGGGGGAAGTGACGTATGCCGTAAAGCAGCCAAAGCCGTAAAGATTTGTAGTTTTTTAGTGTGGCAGGGTTCCTACCATGCTCCTCAAAGTTACATAGTGCCAGTGAAGGCGATACAGACCCCTCAGACGATGACAGAGGTGTCATTAAACCTGTTGGAAGTTGATTTACCATCACAATGACTCTGGAAATATTATATTAAGGTGGAAAAGTTACATAGTGCTACTTTAAGATGCCTCCAGCCTCGGGCTCCTCGATAGTGTGCCAGGGGGTCCCCACAAAATTATTTGTAATATAAAATATGTATTTAATATAAAATAAATATTCTTCTGTAGAAATTAGCTAAATACAACAAATTATTTTGTGGCAATTACACATGAATGTCCAGTAACAACACCACAAACTTAGTCACTGCTCGGTGACATTCATCTATTCTGGCCTGGGTCAAACTCTTCCCTGCCTTGATGAAAGGAGAAGCTAGCGGTGACCGCTCTTCAACTTCTCTCATAGATGAGCTGACGAACTGCAGCTGTGTCAGGAGCGCCCGGCACGTCCGAGAGCGCAGCTCTTCTAAAAGCATGAATTATGGTTCCGCGTTAACTCGACGCAGACCCTACGCCGTAGGCTCTGTGTTTGTGTAACGCGGAACCATAAATCAGCCTTAACACACGCCGGCTGACTCCGCGCTCCCAGCGCATCAGCCGGGAGAGTCGTAACAGTTTCCCCCCTTTGTTGAAATTGCAAGTATTGTCGCCCTGTTGTCATCATTTTTGGTAAAATGTAACCAAACTTTCGAGCGTTTATGCTGCTTTGTTCCCGTGTTTTCCTGCTGGGCGCGAATGCGCACGTTGCGCAACGTGCTTGGTGACGTCATTCACGCCGATCGATAAGGGAATCGTTTTCGAAAAAGGCAAACGATTCCAAGGAATTGAAACACTGGGAACCGGTTCTCAACAAGAACCGGTTCTCGATTCCCATCCCTACAGATATGCAAAATATACCAGGGCGTTAACCTCCTCTGGTTAGAGACCTTATTTTTCAGGGAAACTACATCAAAAACTGAGTGCTATAAATCTGCAGTGTTGCTGACAAAGAAATCAATAACCACAGAGCTAGAACCAAGGTCACAGCCCTCAACTATTTCAATATGTTCCACTGTAAGAAGATAAAAATTCGATTGCCTCTTTAAATTTAGCAA
This sequence comes from Cololabis saira, assembly GCF_033807715.1. Taxonomy (NCBI): domain Eukaryota; kingdom Metazoa; phylum Chordata; class Actinopteri; order Beloniformes; family Belonidae; genus Cololabis; species Cololabis saira. Next base: position 15,685,990 of record NC_084588.1, on the reverse strand, counting down.
TAGCTTTAGTTGCACCTTTTATTTTGTGCCTGTACGGGGGATTATTGTTCTTTTTTACTGCTAAAAACAAAATGCACATAATTAATTTTATAAGCTTATATAAGCCAATTACTGTGTTGTGTCATATGTGGTTGCACTCTTGATATAAACATATCAAACCAGTTAGCTGGAACACCATGTGTTACACAATGGAGAAACTCCATTAACATCTGGACTGCACTGTACTGCCAGTGACGTCACGCAGAAATGTTTGTTTTGGAATGGGCTTCATTTGTGCGGGACTGAGTTATACTTTGGGTGGCTTGTGCATGAGTGACAGGTGAGTGCCACTGTTATGTGACCGTTGCATTTCTGTGTCACTGTAGCCAAAACAAAACACACACACAGAAATACATTGGTGCATCTGATTGGCCTCCAGAAACTTTCACAGCCCACAAATAAAGTGATTTGTGTTCGTTAGTGTTGTGCCACAAAGGGGGTGCTGGTTCAGTTATTAAAGAGTTATTAATAACCGTCTTATGATAGTTATTAATAATTCATAAAGAAGATTACTCATCAAAATGAATTATCACAATGAATGAATCGGGGCACCACCTGACTTATCAGGAAAATAATAACTAAAACAGCAAAATCAGTCCCAAGGTAACTTTTATTCCCTATGTGCCAGCCTGTTGCCAGGGGTGGCGTTACAGAATAACAGTGAAGGAAGGAGTCCGAGAACAGACCTTTGCAACCGGCAGCTGTGACAAATATGTATAAAATAAACACAAACACAAACAAATTAATCCAAATGAATTTACACAAGTGTTAAAAGATAGTGAAACAACACTTGGGATACATTCTGATGCTTAAACTACACATAAACAACAACTAACTAAACATTAACACAAACTATTATGTTATGAATCGCTTCTCTTCCAACCCTGATCCCTCTTCTGTGTGGAGAGGTCTGCAGAACATCACCGGGTTCAAAAGAACATCTCCACGCCCTGCAGGCAGCCTCAGGCTTGCAAACCAGCTGAACAGCTTCTACTGCAGGTCAGCAGCACAGCAGGACTCTCTACACCACCATCACCCACCCAGCTGCCCGCATATTCACACCTCACCACAGTCAACTCCCACTACCTCTGTCTACCCCCCACCCCCCCACCACCACCATCATCCCACCACCCCCTCACCTGACACCCGACCTGGACTTAAGATCTGTGAGGAAGAGGTGTGTTGGCTGTTCCGGAGGCAGAAGGTCAGGAAGGCTCCAGGCCCAGACGGCGTGTCCCTCTCCTGCCTGAGAGCCTGCGCCGACAGCTGGCTCCCACCTTCACACGGATCTTCAACCGGCCCCTGGAGCTGTGTGAGGTGCCCTCATGCCTCAAACGCTCCACCATCATCCCAGTCCCCAAGAAACCCACCATCACAGGACTAAATGACTACAGGCCTGTCGCCCTGACATCTGTGGTCATGAAGACCTTTGAGCGGCTGGTGTTGAGCCACCTGAAGGACACCACAGGCTCCCTGCTCGACCCCCTGCAGTTTGCCTACCGGGCAAACAGGTCGGTGGATGACGTAGTCAACATCAGACTGCACCACATCCTGCGTCATCTCGACACCCCAGGGACTTATGCGAGGATCCTGTTCGTGGACTTCAGCTCGGCCTTCAACACCATCGCTCCTGAAATCCTCCACCAGAAGCTCACCCAGCTCACCGTGCCTGCCCCCACCTGTCAGTGGATCACCAGCTTCCTGAGTGACAGGAGGCAGCAGGTGAGGCTGGGGAGCATCACATCCAGCACCCGCACCATCAGCACTGGCGCCCCCCAGGGGTGCGTCCTCTCGCCACTGCTCTTCTCCCTCTACACCAACGACTGCACCTCAGGGGACTTGTCTGTGAAGCTCCTGAAGTCTGCGGACGACACCACCGTCATCGGCCTGATCCGGGAAGGTGACGAGTCCGTGTACAGACGGGAGGTGGAACAGCTGGTCCACTGGTGCAGTCAGAACCACCTGGAGCTGCAGCAACTAGCACTGTGTCCACCACAGACTCCTTCAGACTCCTGGGATCCACCATCTCCCGGGGCCTGAAGTGGACCACCCAAATTAACTCTCACTGAGGAAAATTGCATAAGTAAAAGATACAGAAACCAGTTTTAAAAACAGTGCCTGCAGTTGGATAAAAGTGGAAAGAGACAATGAGTGTTAGGACTGTGAAGTGAACATCCGTCTGTGATTTACAAGAAATATTTTTCTTGTAGCACAAATTACCCTCTTTTACATACATACCTCGCATTTAAAACCTAAGTCGCCTGTCCTTTTTACATCGATTAACACAGGGGGGGTGTGACGCGGTGGCACCACGAATAACTCACCTCTGAGGGTATACACTTAATTGCTTACTTTGATCTATAGCAAAGGAAAACACTGTAGGGGCCATTGTCTCATCGTGTTTTGTATTCATGTTATATTAAATAATTTGTCTTTGTGATGTATAACAATAATAATTGAACAGCAGTCGGCTTATTCTGCTCTTAACAAACAAACAAACAAACAAAAAAAATAAATAAAGAAAAACATATTTAGCTCCAAATGGGCCCCATGAACAATGAGGGTTATTCTGTCTCTCTGTATGTGTGTGTGTTTTCAGAGTGATGTGTGTTGTAACCTCCGCTATGCATTCATGAAGCCCTTGAAGTTGTAGCTCTTAGTATTGTAACTTCACCACCACTGAAATTCCTATCATATGTATTCTCTCTCTCTTGTTCTTTTTTACTTAGAATTATACTATCTCCTCTCAAATCTTTTTTTGGGGGGGTAAAAATTCATTTTTGTGCTTTTTAGAATGTGGATTGTGAGGCTCGTGCTGTGCTGAACAGCAGTGCAATTGGAGAGAGAAATAAAAATAGCTTGGCATGTCAGCAGGGGTTTGTGATGGCCTCTTTTCCTAAGAGAACTCACATTAAGTCCAACTCACATCTTATACAATAGACTAATAGTGCAAAGCCTACCAAGCCCGGCTGACAACTTGAGTCACACCAAGTATAGCTTTCAGCACATCACGAAGTGGACACTTCTCTCAGTGAATGTTTCTACCTTCTCAAAAACTGAAAACACAGAAACCATTGCTACAATGTTGACCTGCAAGCACAATAATTAGGTTTTCAGACACTGTGACCATCCATTCATCACCATACCTTCCTCCTGGTATTGGGTGAAAGGCAGGGGTAACAAATGAAGAAGTCACCAGCCTGTTGCAGGGCAGTAATTTAAACTAAAATCCTGTCTTCTCTTCACCAAGTATGGTCGCATATCAACAGCAATGATGCTGAGCATGACTTTAGCAGCAATTAAATCTGCAGTGTGATGCTACCTTTTATGTAACCTGTAACCCTTATTTTTTTTTTTCCTCAGATAGAAATAACTAGTCTGGTTCCTCTGGACTCAACTTTGATTTCCAGATTATGGTTGGCTTACAGTATGTAAATACAGTAAACCAAAGCTCAAAACAAAAAAAAAAGGAATTAAATGAACAATAAAGCCTTTGAAAATGCAAAACAATGAATTCCTTTCAATACTGATGAAAGATAGATAGATGCTTTAACTGCTCCCAAAGTTTTTCGTTTTGGCCAGAGAAAGCCACGCTCCATCTGATGCTTTTGGTTAGTGTTTGTTTTTTGTCACAGCAATCAACTCTTCTTCTCACTGGATATGACCAACAAAGTACAGTGGAAAAACTAACGAAAAAACAAATATACATTTTATCAGTCAAACAAATACGTATGAAAACAAAATATTCAATAAAATAAAATTACCGTGTGCGTCTTCTGACCAAACATCCAGGAGTGGTTAGACCATTTTCAAAGTATTTTTCTTTTTGTGATATTTCTGTGTACACGAGGTCTCATGTTAGCCTTTTTTCTCTGTGTACATGCCGTCTCACTTAAGCTGGGCATACACTGTGCAATATTTTAAATCGTTTGATTCAAATAAAAAAAGATAAGACAACGTTGTTGGGACAAGGAATTGGCTGGGCAGACGTGGGAAGTACGGTCTTTCAATCCTTCAGCGAGAACTGGAGGTAAGCAGCAAGCTACATATACAGTAGCACTTTTAGACCAATACTATCTACTGTATACGTACGTTTTGGCACTTTTTCCGTTTTTTTTTTTTTACACCATTGTTCAAGCCAGTAACAGATAAATCCAAAAATAGTTCACAGTATGTTTTCTGATTGTTAATTCTACTTTAATTATGTTACATTTAATTATAAATTACTGGCCATAGTTAAGGACAGTAACTAGCTAATAACTACTACTTAAATATCAATCTACCATATTTCTTCAAATTAAAGCCGGGTCTCTATTAATAACAGGTGTTGTGCCGAAAAGAGACTGACTGCTGTGTTTTCCCTTGCCACTATTATTATTGTTGTTTTGTTGCAGCTGCTATTAAAACATGATTTGTAATGTGAATTTGTAACACAAATTATTACAAATAATTAAATCAAAAAAATTATCCTTCAAATAATAGCTGGGTCACAAACTGATTTTTTATTAATAGAAGCCCCGGCTACTATTTGAGGAAAATACAGTATTTTTATTCTACAGCACAAAGGCTTCCACCACAACCAGTTTCAGACTCTTAAATGACTAATAACATCATACAATTGTGCCTATTATGTTGGTGTATTAATATGGGATGTCATGTGTTTATAGGTAGATGATATGAAATGTCACGGAGTGGTTTGTTGAGGACCCAAACGTAGGAGAGCAGGAGGCAGGAGTTGGAAAAAACTCCAAAAGCAAAACCAAAAACGCTGCTGAGCAGGATCAAAAGGCAGACCAAAAACATGAATCCAAAACTTGACGAAGAGAACATGGAGGGAGGAAACAGTACAGACCAGTAAGGGGCAGGGGAAAGACAAGATCAGATATACACAGAGGATAACGAGACACAGGTGCAGACAATCAGGGCAGATGGGAAAACAGGAGACAGAACTGAAACTGGGGGAAATGTCAAATTCTGACATGAAAGGTTTTCGGGACCTTCTCTGAGGAGGAGTTCAATTATCTTCATTATTATAGCACATGCTCTTTACCAAAGGATGAGGCCAATCAGGTTGTAGCACTCCTTCAACTGTGCGATACCTTCACGAGGAGCAACCCGGATTTCCAACACGTTTGATTTTCTTGCGAGCACACGATTTGTGATCGGGAGCTTTTTATTGTGAATTTTTTTAATTGGAAACATATTTTTTGATTGAAGCAATCTTTTTTTTTATTGAATAATTAAGACACAAATCTACCTCCATATTTTTCCCTCTTTAGAAAAAACAAATAAGCAGAGATGAGACCAGCTTTAACTTGTATCTGACAGGAAATCTTTTCTGGATCTGGCAGTAATTTGCTACCTTAGTCCAAAATGGATAATTGTTGGACTGGAACGTACCCTCCCTTAAATCAGTGTTCAAACAAATACATTTCCCATAAAAAATAATTAAATTAGAAGCAAACAAAAAATATATATATATCTAAAATATCAAAATGAATTCTCTTCTGCTTCAGTATGTATGCTCTGACTTGGTGAGGCAATATAAATCAATGACAGTAATATAACTGATATATCAAAACCCAAAGTTCTTGTGAAATGTCTGTTTTGTTTCATGAACAATTAAGCCTGATTTATGGTTCTGCGTTAAACCAACGCAGAGCCTACGCCGTTGCCGCGACGCTGTCGTGAACCCTTAGGACTTCGTCAGTCCATTTCGCCGCGGTGCAATCCCCCCCAGAGTGCTAGGGGGTTGCGTTCTTTTCCGGAGAAAAGAAAAGGTGATTCATGCTCGAAAACCCTCCAATGTGGCTGAATTACAACAATTTTATTGTTATCTTCGTCTCTCTAGTTGATTCTTTGTTTAGCTTCCGGCTTTTCCGGTCACAGTGAACAATGGCGAGCGAGAGAGAAGCGGAACCGGAACCGCGTTGCTACCAAGCAAACCAATCACAGCCCTCTCGGTCTGCGTCGCACAACTGAAAAAAACTGTGAACGAACCCACCTTCGTCGCTTGATAAATGTTTATTTAGTTGTTGTTTATGTGTAGTTTAGGCATCGGAATGAAAGTTGTTTCACTATCTTTGAACACTTGTGTAAATAAATTCTGATTCATTTGAATGAGAGAAGTTGTTTCTGTTTATTTTATACATATTTGTCACAGCTGCTGATTGTAAAGGTCTGTGCTCCTTCCTTCACTGTTATTCTGTAACGCCCCCCCTGGCAACAGGCTGGCACGTGTGGAATAACAGCTATTTTGAGATGGATTTTGTTGTTCAGTTATTATTTTCCTGATAAGTCAGGTGGTTCCCCGTTTTGATTGATTCATTTTGATAATTCATTTTGTTAAGTCATCTTCTTTATTCATTATTAATAACTATCTCAAGACAATTATGAATAACTCTCTAATAACTGAACCAGCACCCCCTTTGTGGCACAACAGTACTGTTAAACAATGGTCTAGACTAGAGCCTGCTGTGAAAATCCCCCCAACCACTTCAACAGTGTACAGTATCACCATAGACCTTTTATTCCTTTCTCCCCCAAAACCAAAATATGTGAAAGGGCTGTCATATACATTTGTTTGATATAATGTAAAGAATTAAATCATCAGGGCGAGATTTAATACTTTGGTTGAATTTGTTACTTTTGATGGAAGGCTTCTGTTACACCTGTTAATTGCTGCAAGGCAATATGAAAAAACGCGCAGGTGGAAGAGGAGGTGACAGCTCGTTTGTCAAAAAAAATGTAGTTGTAGCAAATCAAAATGGAATGAATGAAGGAGCTTTGGGTTAAACTTGTGTAAATGTCTCAGGTGGTCACCAGATTATAACTGAGAACTCACTCAGAAAAGTGCCAGATTTTAATTGGATGTAATTATATCTTGAGCAGCTGGTAAAAAGAAACATGGCAGAGGAAGGAAAATAAAACTGGTTCTTATTTTTCTTTTCTTTTTTTCCTGAAACTTCTTACTGTTCTAAAAATTAGAACTAGAATATTTAAAAGTAAAAAAAAAAATAATCTGACTGCTCTGGGATGCAGTCATGCTAACTGAATTAATATGATAAAAATTATCTTATCAGTTTATTCCTTTACCCTTGCAACAAGTTAATGCAATTCAGTTTTGATTGTTCAGAATATCACTGACAGTTTTTTTCCCTCCCCTGCATGCTCCCAAGTCATTTTTAATTAGAATATCAGACACACTGAATACAAGGACTTGCCCACTTGTTCGTTGTTCAGCTCACCTCTGACGTGATTGACAGAATCTAACAATGACGTTCCACATTATCCTCTGCACGTCCTCAGACATCAATCATGTAATAATGTGCAGGGACAGAGCGGATGATGAGTGGTGACTCATTTCAAGATAAGAGGAGACTCAAAGTTTTTCAGTCTAGTGCCAAGCATTCAAGTAAATAAAAAAATAAAATTGTGGATCCCTAGAATATACCACAGGAAGGTATTGTAATTCACGTTCACGTTCATTTTAGACCACAGATCTCCAAACTGTTCCAGTTCAGTCTCAAGTTTAATACTTTTGGCTACTTCTATACTGCAGTTAGTGTCCAGATTTGACCAAACTACCACTATAGTTTAATAAACTCCCCTCTGGAAGGGTCGTCAGGACAGGTAAGGCGGATACAACTCCAGTTTCTATTAAATGTTTATTGCCACACACACACAATAACATTCACATGCTACCGTTATTAGTTAGGTTGTAAACCTGCAAAACAAACAAAAACCACTCGGAATTAACCACCAAAATTATACAATTCTTCATGTGACATTTTCTTGACTCGAAACACTAGCGACGCTAGTTTATATTACTCACCAACAAGCATACCGGTGCTGACAATTAGGTAAAATGAAAACTAAACTTACCGTATTTTTGCAACCATTAGGCGCATATAAATGTCTTATTTTTTTTTTAAAAAGGTGCCGCGCGCCCAATGATGCAATGCGCCCATTGTATTATTTAAAGGCTGATTTATGGTTCCGTGTTACACCGACGCAGAGCCTACGCCATAGGGCTGCGTCGACTTAACGCGGATCCATAAGGCGGACGTAATTGAGGCCACCATGAGAAGGGGGAAGGGGGGGGGCGTGATTTGCGGACGTAGTAAGGACCACCATGAGAACGTTAAAGGGGGAAGGGGGGAGCGGGAATTGCCCGTGATTTCCCGGCGGCGGCTCCGTGGCGGGGCTCCTGGGGCGGACGGGGAGACTCCACCTACCGAGATGGAGACGCTGCTCCCGGGGGGGAGCTGCGTCACAGATGCGGGCCCGAAGGCCGGAGGAACCACCGGCCGGCTCGGCCGCCGGGCTCCATCGTTTACTGTTGAAGGATTGTAGATGCGTGGGCTGACGTGTCTGCTGGGTTAGACTGTTGTTCGGGCTTTTGCAAAAGCCGCCATCATTTCCGAGGGTCCGCATGGCACGGAAAATGACTCGGCTGCTCAGCGTGGCCAGAGAGCTGCGGGCTCGTGCCCGTCGCAGCAGTTCTCCCGGTCTCAGCGCGATCAGGCTCGGATGAATGCAGAAACGGAGGATGAAGATTTCGATGGGTTTGATGAATAACTTAAATAAAGTACAATCAAACTAAGTTTTGCTCCCGCTTTATTTTTAATTTTTTTTTTTTCGCTCTATTTTTGTGTTGTTGTGCGCGCGCGCGCGTGTGTAGACGGCGCCTTTTCGGTCGGTGCGCCGTGTGTGCGTTTTAAATCCAAAAATGACACAAAAAACTGAGGGTGCGCCTTTCCACACGGCGCGCCGAATGGTCGCGAAAATACGGTCAAAGTTTTTTAAACCCCTAAAGCCTCTGCGCACTGGCGAACTGCGCATGCTCCACATACAGAATGGCGATCAAAGATGATCTCAATAAACAAGAGAACAATCGTCCCATCTCTCACTTATATAAAACAATAATTTCACTGGAAAGTTCTACAGTTAGTGAATAATTACACTAAAATCAGTTATAAATATAATCCTAAATATCTCTTGCTATTTTCTCTCATAACTGACCAAGGTAACACGTTTTGATTGTCTTCCTTTTGAAGGTGTAGTTTCAAAGAAAGAACAAAATAGTTTTAATCTCCCACTTCCAAGGTGAAGCAAACACAAAATGAAATGAGGCTAAATTTGGACCAAGATAAAGATAGTGAAACTGGCCAGTTCTAGTTAAAAATATAACAGAAACCAGCAAACCTTAACACCTGAATAAAGGACACATTTTCAGATGCACAGTAAATGACGGCGGATGAAGCAGTTTCAGTACTATGAAGGATTAAGCCATGAATTTTGGTCAAAGAACGGTGTGGATAGACTGAAAATAACAACGAAGCAGTAAGGAAATAAAATATATTGCTTTTGGTCGGAATAGTTTTGGGATTTGCTGACGTATTGCGCGATGAACACGTAATCTGATGTGCTGGCTGTGAAATGTGAATTTTGGCTTTTTGTTTGTTTTGAAAGTGGCATGAAGTGGTCGGCCCAGAAAAGATTATTTTCGGTATCATCTGAAAGTGTAGCTTTTCTAGTTGCATATGATACCCAAACGTTGGGGTGGAGAAAGTGGACCTTGCGTTCTGTTGCGTTTTGTTGCGGGTGTTGCTTGTGTTGGGGGCGCTATCTTGGTTGAATATGTATTTTTAAGTTGTTATGAATCAAATACTTTGTTGACAAAACGTACTTGAAGTTTTGACATATTGGCTTAAGGGCTTCTTGTTTGAGAAACAGTTGAAAGAAAATACCCGGACAGCACTTGAATAACCTTTTCCACACATGAACTGCTGCATTCAGCCGCTGGACCCGGTACCGGCTCCGTCGGGGGGAAGGGATAAGCTATTCTCATGTAACTTGGTACAGTTGTAGTCAAGGAGTTGCTAAATTCAGGCAGTGATATCTTTATGCATAGATGCATTGCTATCAAGGTGTTTTCCACTGTGCAAAGTAAAAAAAGATTTAACGAGGATACAAATTTCATTTTTTTTTCTTTGGTTTATCATAATTTGCTCAGGCATGTTCACAATTCACAATTTTTCTGACACTGGAAATCTATTCTGTGAGGTCATAGCTATCCTTTGAGACCAAGATTATGCATATTGTCCTTATAATTGTGGACATAGTGTTGATTTAATTTGGATAGGCCCGTTTCGGCGAAATTCACCTCCAGAAACCCTAGGGGTTAACAGGTTAATGAGGCTAAAATAGCTGGAAACTAGATTTTGATTAGTTGTTTAGATTCATCGGTGATGTCAATTTCACAAAAAGCGTTTCCATCACACTTTTACGAGTAAGTGGATTATTAAATCGTCTGAAAAACCACCTCCTGGTAGCAAAAAAAAAGGTTTATTTGATATTCAGGAGTGTTTTCGAATGCCATTTCCATTCCATTCCAATAGCACTCGAATGCGAGTGCCATTTCCATTACGGGATTTATTTTTCAATAATTGGTTTTGGACAAATCTAGGGGTAATAGAAACGCACCTACAGAAGCTTGATGTGCACCTCCCCAGAAATGTGACTACACATCAGGTCACTGTGGAGTGCAACAAATATGATTGATTTTCTACTACACATTTCAAACTAATACTTCTATAACAACATTTTCAAACCAGATTCATATATTTCTGTAATTTGACTAAACATAACCATTGTTCCGAGACGTATAAACTCCAACTCAACTCAGGAAAAGGGAGCAATTAAAAGGAAGCTGAATTGCAAGCTGCAAGCCTGCACAAAAGAACCAGCACCACTAACTACATTCATTAACGCAGGTGTAAAATGCATAGCTGGCATTGGTATGCACCCTGCATAGATGTGATGTGAAGCATAAACAATGCTTCAACATTAGCTTTACAAAGCTAAAACTAAGGGGAATGGATCCACAGGTTTGATAAGCCAATATGAAATAAAGAGATGACAATGTGATTTTTGAGTATTGTAGTTGATTAACTATTATATTTCTTCAGCATTCCTATCTGTGGCATTTCCAACAACCCAGTCCAGTTTAACAACCTGTGTTTGTACTTTAGCTGAGGGAAACTAAAGATTTTTGAAATCGAGTATCTTTCCACATTATAGTGTGAGCTCAGTTTTCTGTATGTGAGTGTGACCTCCCAGGATGGGTACTCTTATACAGTACTTGTGTGTTTCAAGGATTGATGAGTGAAATTTGCCTTCAGAATACATTATGGTAGTTTGAAATGTTAATAGTGATCTTGATTAAGGCACTTCCCGTTAAGCAGAGGGTTGAAGTGGAGTCAAGCGGCTCACTCCATCCCACAAAACCAGTTGCAAAGACAATTTGTATGACTTAATATTTACTTTCAAAAGAGGGTAGTTAAACTGTCAGTCTGTGATATTTTAATCATTAAGATCTCAGGACATGACACCATAGTGCAACATGTGATGTAAAATAATGAGGAGTGTATATTTGTTCATATATTGATTACTTCTCAAGAATATTTACTTCCAAATTATTCTGATCAAAACAAATCCTTTCAGACACATGCATCTTTGCTATTAGTGCAAACATGTCACCCTCAAGTCTGAACAGATGGCCCGGTGACTTTTCTTTAAAAGCTCTATGGTTTCTTGTTTAGAGCTTTCACCTCACTTTCAACTTTTCAATTCGCATTTTCAATGTGGAAATCTGTTTGATTTCCACATTGAAACAACACTGTCCAAACTTTCTTACTCCCTATTATTAGCTACAATAATTGAACGCAATGCCTGAACAGTAATTTTTTATTCGTTTATTTTTAATCTCATGGGGCCTGAGTCAAATGAACAAAATCTATGGTGATGGCTTCAACAGTTGGAAATCTCTCTTTGGGTGAAACAGAAGACAGCAAAAAGACAGCAGGGGTATATGATAATGATGGAAACGGCAGCTTCATGACACCTACTAGCTCTGTGGAGTCCAATTTGGATGTTTTTACTCAAATTCAGTATTTTAGTCATTATTGATCTAACTGTGAACAATAGAAACTACATATTTATGAGGGAACAACTTCCTAATCAGAAGTGAGTTTTGCTCTAAAATACACCCTGCTTTTTCATCTTACTTAAAATAATCATTTACTCAATGAAACACAATCAAAGTTCATTAAGACCACATTATGTAAATTATTTCTACATGATTACACTTCCTATAACATGTTTTTTTTGTCTAAAGCTGATAACATCTATAGATATCAGTTCTAAAACATTGTATATGTCATGATATGGTTTGTTCAGGACCCAAGTGCAGGAGACAGAGGGAGGCCAGAGGCAGGAGTTCACAAAAACAAAAAGGGTTTATTCCAAAAAGAGCCAAAACAAAGCGCTGCAGAGCAGGATTAACAAAAACCAGGATCAAAAAACTACAGGGAGACATGGAGGTGGAAACAGTACGGACCGACAGGGAACCAAGGAATGACAAGACAAGATATACTGAGGGGATAACGAGACAAGACGAGACACAGGTGCGGACACAATCAGGGCAGATGGGACACAGGCGGGGCAAGACAGAAATTGAAGGCAACCTGGAGGCTGGGGGAATGTCAACCTTGACAGAACCCCCCCCTCAAGGGACAGATCCCAGATGTCCCACTCGGCCTACCACCCAGGGCGGGCGGAGGGGGCCTGGAGGAGGGCCCAGGCCAACACACGGCCAACGTTCCGGGGGCCGTCCTGGGGACTGTGCAGACTGCTCCGGGGGTCGCCCACGAGGCCGACCAGGCCGGCGAGACAGCTCCGGGGGCCGCCCACGAGGCCTAGGCCTGGGTCTTGACGCGGGTCTCGGCGTGGGGCTTGGCTTGGGGCTTGGCGGTCTTGGCATGGGTCTTGGCGTGGGGCTTGGCGGTCTTGGCGTGGGGCTTGGCGGTCTTGGCGTGGGGCTTGGCGGTCTTGGCGTGGGGCTTGGCGTGGGGCTTGGCGTAGGGCTTGGCGGTCTTGGCGTGGGGCTTGGCGTGGGGCTAGGCGGTCTTGGCGTGGGGCTTGGCGTGGGGCTAGGCGGTCTTGGCGTGGGGCTAGGCGGTCTTGGCGTGGGGCTAGGCGTGGGGCTTGGCGTAGGGCTTGGCGGTCTTGGCGTGGGGCTTGGCGTGGGGCTAGGCGGTCTTGGCGTGGGGCTAGGCGTGGGGCTTGGCGGTCTTGGCGTGGGGCTTGGCGGTCTTGGTGTGGGGCTTGGCGGTCTTGGCGTGGGGCTTGGCGGTCTTGGCGTGGGGCTTGGCGGTCTTGGCGTGGGGCTTGGCGGTCTTGGCGTGGGGCTTGGCGTGGGGCTTGGCGTGACGGGAACGTGACATGGCTCTGGAACGTGACATGGCTCTGGAACGTGACATGGCTCAGGAACGTGACATGGCTCAGGAACGTGACATGGCTCAGGAACGTGACATGGCTCAGGAACGTGACATGGTTGCGGGGGTACCCGGGTCCGAGGCGCCGGCTGCGGGGGTACCCGGGTCCGGGGCGCCGGCTGCGGGGGTACCCGGGTCCGGGGCGCCGGCTGCGGGGGTACCCGGGTCCGGGGCGCCGGCTGCGGGGGTACCCGGGTCCGTGGTGCTGGCCCCCCCTCGAGGGGCGCCGGCCCCCCCTCAAGGGACAGATCCCAGATGTCCCCAGAGTCCACATCCAGGGCGGGCTGGGGGGGGACACGAGTCCTCGGAGCCGGCTGGGGGGGGACACGAGTCCTCGGAGCCGGCTGGGGGGGGACACGAGTCCTCGGAGCCGGCTGAGGGGGGTCCGAAACCATCACCGGAGGAGGGGCTGATGCGTCCGGGACCACCACAGGAACGTGGGGAGGTGCATCCGAGACCACCACAGGAACATGGGGAGGTGCGTCTGGGACCACCACAGGAACAGGGACAGGTGCAGGAGCTGGAGCCGGAACAGGCTGGGGCTGGCGCTGGCGCTGACGCCGTCGCCGTTGCATCTGCAGGCTCCTGGGTCCACCCAGAGCCAGGCGTGTTCCCCAAAAGGGGTCCCAACACTCACGCACGTTTTTAGCCGCTTCACGGCAAAGGAAGTCCCACATGGTGAGGTACTCTCCCGCTGGGTCCACCTGGTCGGTCCGTTCAGTCATGATATGGTTTGTTCAGGACCCAAGTGCAGGAGACAGAGGGAGGCCAGAGGCAGGAGTTCACAAAAACAAAAAGGGTTTATTCCAAAAAGAGCCAAAACAAAGCGCTGCAGAGCAGGATTAACAAAAACCAGGATCAAAAAACTACAGGGAGACATGGAGGTGGAAACAGTACGGACCGACAGGGAACCAAGGAATGACAAGACAAGATATACTGAGGGGATAACGAGACAAGACGAGACACAGGTGCGGACACAATCAGGGCAGATGGGACACAGGCGGGGCAAGACAGAAACTGAAGGCAAACTGGGGGCTGGGGAAATGTCAACCTTGACAGTATAAGTAAGAAACCACCAGCATACTTTATCAGTATGGCAGAGTGATAGTCTTAAACATGGAGAAAATTAGTATTTTCAGCAACTTTCAACTGCTCTTGACATATTTCAAGACCACCACCTCATGTGTTTTATGAATATAGTAAGACCTTACATATTTAATGTATCAAGTCAGTCACTGCATTTACTGTCAAATCTTCATTTACATGGCTCCGTTACTGTTGTGGGTTTGTGACAATTAAACCATGAGGAGCCTCACTGTAAAACAGACCTGTTCTTGAGTGATTGAATGCTGTTGCCTTCGGATATTAATGAAGTTATCAATGGTCTGAAACCAGTTGAACTCTAAGGGATAGAGACAAAGGTTATTGGTGAAAATAACTTGAGTAAAATTGATTGAAGTGGAAGGAAGTTGGCCTTTCTTACACTCCAAGATCTGGAACAACAAGGTTCCCAAATGTCAAGATCCCCCCAGAGAGCCACTGGATTCAGCACTCTGGACAGCAGTCAATAACCAAAGCCTTATTAAATAACCACTAAGACATGCAATAATTTAGTGATCATTAAGTTCCACACTCTAATGGGCTCTTTTAGCTGACATCCTGACATACACTACAGTGTACTGCAGTAGAAAATAATGGGGAGAGTTCCATCATTCTCTGAGTTTCAGTCTATTTCTTACTGGCAGTAAAATCTTCCATTTGTTAGTACTAATACCAGATTTCATTTAGTCGCTTCATGTAAGAGTAAGAATTTCTGGTATGTTTAAAGGTTCTGCAATCAAATCAATGAAATGTATTTGTAAATCTGTATTTAAAAACTCTGAATAAATGTTATCCAAGGGTTAGTGTTGTTGTTGTTTTTCTTGGTTAACTTGGCTCTCAGTTAGATAAGAATAGAATCCCCTCTCAGACTTTGAAGTGAGGTCTTGCCTCAAGTAAAGCGGTTCAAGTATCTTGAGGTTTTGTTTGAGTGGGGGATGAAAGGAACAACAAATTAGTGCATCATTTGGTGTGATGGCCACCATATACTCAGGAGATGAGAGTCAAAAGGCAAGACCCTTGTGGGTAATGCCTTAAAGAAGGAGATCATAGATACAAGCACATGAAGAGTTTCCTCTACAGGGTCTTTTCCTTTTTAAAACAGGGTGAAAATTCCAGTCAGTGATTCAGGAGGAAGTGTGTAGTCACTGATCCTCCACTTCAAGAGCAGCCATCTGAGGTGGTTTGGGCATCTGGTGAGGATGACTCCTGGACACTCCCCTGGGAGGTGGGGAGGGGATTCAAGCCAGTCCAACTGGCAGAAGCCCCCAAGGCCTCCCAAAACGTGATGAAGAGATTATGCCTTTCAGCTGATCTGGATATGCCTCGGTATCATCCAGGATAATCTGTAAGAGATGGCTCGGGAGAAGGAAATATGGGCTTCTCAGTTTGGAATGCTGCACCCTTCTGAGTACGGCTGGGCAATATATCGAGATTTTAATATATATCGATATATTTTCAAACACGATATGGTACGAGACAATATCGTTTATATCAATTAAAAAAAAAAAAAATCTTTTTTTTTTTTACTTTTTTTTTAATGATTATGATATAGCTTATTTTGTGACAAATTGACTTGAATGTTTTATTTGAGATTTGCACAAATGTTTTGTTATTTGCACAACTGTCAACCTCAGTGGAAAAGTCTGCCTGTTACTGTCTACATTGTATTAATTGCACAGTGTATTTTCATTTAATTGTTATGCAGGAAAGGGATATTTGTTTTATTTTATTCAAGAAGCATTTTTATTCTATATATGCAGGCAGTTTATTTTTATTTCATTTGTTTTATACATTGATATTGTGCAGACCTCTGTTAATAAAGGAACCTGTGTGACATTTGGCACAAGGCATTGTATTAAAACTGACTGTTTTTTTAAGGGTTTGCTTCAGGAAAAAAATTAAGCTAACAGAGATGCTATGCTATAATGCTTTGGGGGAAACCCCAATTATGGCACAGAAAAAATATCGAGATATATATCGAGTATCGCCATTCAGCTAGAAAATATCGAGATATGACTTTTGGTCCATATCGCCCAGCCCTACTTCTGAGTGTCTTTTAGAGTTGGTATAAACAACACAACAGAAAGAAGAGCTTTCATTCTATACTACACAACACATTTCTTCTAGTAGTCACCAATTTCATCCATGAAGTACACATTTCATTTTCCCCACTTTAGTTGGGTCACCCATTGCATACTAGGTTTAAGATACAGTTGTGACTGCAGAGATAGATAACACACAACATGGACAGTGTCAAATAAAAGCAACGAGTACACTGGTACATAATTCCAATCATCCAGGTCATGGTAATTCTCAAAGGCTTGAATCAACCGGACTTAATTTTTCTTTCAAAGCACAATAAAAAAGGAAGTGCAGTAGCCTTGATTCAATCCTTTGAGGAAGCAGCTACTATACTTTATTACAGTCTGTCCAACACCCCCCCCAACCAATCCTGGTGGACTAAAACCAGCAGATAATTCTCCTTAGGCCTGTTAACAAGCGTCCCTATCACTCCTTCTTGTAAACCTTTGAAACCACGACCCATTAGCAGTAACCCTCCCAAAAGAGCTCCCAATGTTTTGAAGGACAGGAGGCAGAGGTCAGAGCCTACCTGAGACCAAAGCCTGGATTACTTACTAATCCTTCAACGTATTTCTCTCTCCCCCGCTTTTCAGGAATCTGCTTGATGCATGACTTTTACAGGGAGTAGAGATGAGCAGAGGAATGTGGGAGTCTGCAAATGAACGGATGGGAGTCAGAACCATCTAATGGAAATATCCCACAAGTACAAAGAAAATATATGGCATAAACTCTGCCTTCTGGCACTCAATTTAGACCATTGTAGAAATGTGTCCTTGCAAATTTCACTGCACTGCTCCAAAGGCGATTAATTTCACTGTCCTGACATTTTCATATTAGGGTGATTAGTTTTAATACATAAGTATTAAAACTGTCTACTTTAAAGAGAAAATGTAAATGTCCTGAACTCAAAGCTTTGGTGTTGTGGTCTTAACGTTGGCGTCGGCTACGATTAGTGTTTCATTTCCCCTTTGAAATTACCAGTCAACAAACATAGCATGCAAGTTACCCTGACTATTAATGACCCATGGGGTGCAAATTATGTTTTGCTTAACTAATTGCTTCACCTTCATTAGTTGTGTACATGTTAATGTTGGAAATTTAGGTGGACATGACTAGAGCCCTGCATTCATGTAAAATTAACAGCGATCCTTTGATGTTTAATTAGACATCACCTGGTGAATATATTTACATGTAGCAAAGGGAACTAGCGTACACAACTTTAGAAAAGATATTATGCCTTTTTTTTTTTAATTCGAATTTCCGAAGGGACTAAAGAAAGGTGTGAAGCATGTTTTAGTCAAAATATCACAGAGATCAGTTTGAAATAACAAAAATAATAGAAAAGCTCGTCTCTTTTCAGCCATGCCTTTACAGCTAGTTTTATGGGGTGAATCACTGTCTCATTTCCATTCCAGCCCTGCCATCAGCTGTAACAAAAAAGGAAACTGTGGTGATGAATATTAGCAAGCTGGTTAACCACTCTTATCTGGGTCTGATGTCACAATACTGTAGAAATATGACCAGTTCACTGAATTACATATTTCCAGACAAAAGAAGAAAGAAAAATAAACCCAAGCAAAAAAGAGGGACAAAAAAAACAAGTAAAAAACAAATCCTATGTCCCTTTTAAATAATGACTTTCACTCAAGTTATCTCAACTTATCATCATAAGCATATCAGAAATTAATCAGAAATTACACTTTTACACACATTTAAAAGTTATGGCAGAAAATAGGAACTATGAAATATCGACCAATCAGAAGAAGGGGCGAAGGCAATTTACACCAATGAAGGTTAAGGACTCTAAACCAAATCCAGTGACACCACCCACAACTCTTTATGTCAAACCATTCAAAAGTTATGGCAGAAAGTAGGAACTATCAAATATGGACCAATCAGATGAAGGGGGTCCGCGCTTTTTGGCGTCTAGCGTCGCCACGGTAACGCTTTTGACTGAAAAGTAACGCGCATCTTCGCAGGATCGAGACGCACATTTTGATGTATAACACACCTGGGTGCACGTTACGGATCGGGCGAAGAAGCGGCTGAAGGAATGGCATAAATTGCGCTAAAATTACACAATTAATTCATGGCTGACTTCTTGTTCCGTTTCGGCCATGGCTCCAAGAGACTTTTCTTTAAGTTGCGACATGACCGATTTTCGTGCATGTACGTCAAACCGTATTGTGGGGCTTGAGGCACAAGTTTTCTAGGGGGCGCTGTTGAGCCATTAGGCCACGCCCATTAATGCAAACCATTAAATATCACATTTTTCGCCGGGCCTTGCGTGCTTTTTGCGGGCTTGCGTGCAAAATTTGGTGACTTTTGGGGCACGTTTAGGGGGGCAAAAAAGCCCTATTGCAGATTCAATCTTCCCAGCCTGGTGCAGGTCTACAATTTAGTTTCTCACGTCCTTTGACAGCTCTTTGGTCTTGGCCATAGTGGAGTTTGGAGTGTGACTGTTTGAGGTTGTGGACAGGTGTCTTTTATACTGATAACCAGTTAAAACAGGTGCCATTAATACAGGTAAAGAGTGGAGGACAGAGGAGCCTCTTAAAGAAGAAGTTACAGGTCTGTGAAAGCAGAAATCTTGCTTGTTTGTAGGTGACCAAATACTTATTTTACCCAGGAATTTACCAATTCATTCAGAAAAAATCCTACAATGTGATTTCTTAGATTCTTTCCCCCCATTCTGTCTCTCATAGTTGAAGTTACCTATGATTAAAAATACAGGCCTCTCTCATCTTTTTAAATGGGAGAACTTGAACAATTGGTGGCTGACTAAATACTTTTTTGCCCCACTGCATAAACTCTGGGGAAGGGGTCCGTGATAATAAGATATGTTTTAAAAAAATATCCTCCGGCATTTATAGAACGAGATTATTATTTTATTCAAATGTTACCGAGACGTTTATCTACCTAATCTAGAGAGGGTAACATGACCTTCTTTTTCTCTTTCACAATTATCATTCATTGTATTTTAATAAGAAATGTTGCACCCGTTTGCATTGTTGATGTTACTGCATGACACTGTTAATATAAACAGTTCAAATATAAACTTTTCAAATTATGAGCTCCCTAGCGCTTCAGTGGGCATACGCCATTCAGTTCTCAAAAAATGCTTTTATTGTGAAATATATGCAGGAAGCTGTTGGGATTTACAGAAACTGATTCTCAAGCTTCGTACCATGTAGTTATTTGAAAGTTACTGCATCTATTCTGTTTCATAATGTTGAAAGAATGCTATATATATCCTGTGTCATTACATTTTTCTACCAAAGAGCTGCTGCTGATTTACGATTTTTTTTTTTGTTCTGAAAAAAAGGCAGTTTCTGTCAAATTCCATGAACGGGGGGGTCCTAGAGTTGATCACAAATTTGCAGGGGGTCCAGGACCCCAAAAGGTTTGAGAACCACTGCACTAAACGACAAGCTCTTTTTTTCTTCATCATGTTTACTAGCTCCACATGAGCTATGATTGACAGCCTTTGATGAGGCACAATAATGACTTTCATCATCATCACGAAACCATCTCACTAATTACCGTGTCATAATCACTGCCATCAAGGAATTCTGTGCTGAGCCCCCATTTGCAGAGGGTGAAATATTCATGATCCTCTTGTGGAAGTTGAACAGCCTGAATTTTAAAATGATTACAGTCTAGAATCTCTGGGGAGGGCATGCTAAGAGGAGCAGCACCAATCAGTAATTCTGTTTTTTGCTTTATCTAAGTATAGTATCTCTTAAAAACTGGCTACAGACCCATTGAATATTCACTTGATGACACTGTGATTGCACGTATCCATCAGGTCAAATTAACCCAGCCCTATTAAGCTTCCGATAGATACTATAATCATTCAGTTGTCACAAGGACTAGAGTGGTTTATTTGTTTGTGGTTCCTCTCTTCTTTTTGTCCCAACCTCCTTTTTTCCTGTAGAGCAGATTGGATTATACTAAGCAGAGGCAGTAGAATTAGTGTTGGATCGCTGCGCCGCATATGCTCCCCAAGGAGCAATGGTCTTGAAAAAAGGGAGTGTGCATGTTTGTGAGTGAATGTGAGAGAGACAAAAAGAAAGAGAGAACGACAGAGTGAGGAAGCAGATGGGTTTTGTTACTCAATGTTCAAACATCCCTGGGCAGTAGTGGGGTGCACATTGTTGAATCTTGGCTTGTAATAACTGCAGTCACATTTCTTACAGCCACATTTCATGCTTGAATGCTTGGATGATGCAAAAGAGGATTGCGTATAACTTCAGATCTGCAGTGATATTCTAGATTGAGAAGAGAAATTTTGGGAGAATTCTTTTGAAGGAGACATAGCATGCTCTTTTTTTCAAGAGCTGACACAATTTCCTCAAGTCTTAAACACTCTTAGTCAAATTATTTTGACATGCCTTGGTCGAAGTACCACAGAGAGCATAATGTTCCCTTTTCAACTACATTTTTACAGCTCTGGTCACAGCAGCTGCTAAAAGCTGAATCCACTGGGTGTATTTCTCAGGAAATTGGGGCGAAAGCTTCGTGCCAGTCACTTCTGAGGTAAAACAAGACTGACATAAAGATGGTTTACTATTGTTTTCAAACACCTATTAATTTTTTCAGGCACAAGTATCTCTTACAACATTACATTTGCATGAAAAGTACGTGTATAACCTTGAATATAATGTACCATTTATTGCCTTTATGTAAAGCGCTATTATTGTTTTATATACGAAATGAGCTTTAGAAACACTTACCTTGCTTTGACTTCACAATTCTTTTAAAAAGGGACATATCTGTGACAAGTACAAAAGCTGCTTTACATCAAATGGGTAAAAGCATATTCAGTGATTAACCCATCCCCATGCATTTAAGTAAAAGTAGCAGACTGTCACAGTCACAGTTTGTCCATCACGAACACCATGTTCAGGCATAAGGGTGTCCATCAGTGCACGTGGCACCAGGACACCCTAGGCCGGAGGTCAATGATCGACTTTGTTGTCGTTTCATCTGACCTTCGGCCGCATGTCTTGGACACTCGGGTGAAGAGAGGGGCTGAGCTGTCAACTGATCACCACCTGGTGGTGAGTTGGATGCGCTGGCGGAGGAGGAGGTTGGACAGACCGGGCAGACCCAAACGGATTGTGAGGGTCTGTTGGGAACGTCTGGCTGAGCCCTCTGTCAGGGACATCTTCAACTCCCACCTCCGGGAGAGCTTCTCTCGGATCCCGGGGGAGGCGGGGGACATCGAGTCCGAGTGGACCATGTTCTCTGCCTCCATTGTCAACGCGGCGGCTCGAAGCTGCGGACGCAAGGTCTCCGGTGCCTGTCGTGGCGGCAATCCTAGAACCCGGTGGTGGACACCGGAAGTACAGGATGCCGTCAGACTGAAGAAGGAGTCCTACCGGGCTATGTTGGCCGGTGGGACTCCTGACGCAGTAGATGGGTACCGGCAGGCCAAGCGGGCCGCGGCTCGGGCAGTCTTGGAGGCAAAAACTCGGGTCTGGGAGGAGTTCGGGGAGGCCATGGAGGAGGACTTTCGGTCGGCCTCGAGGAAATTCTGGAGGACCGTTCGGCGCCTCAGAAGGGGGAAGCAGTACTCTGCCGGCACCATTTATGGTGCTGGTGGGGAGCTGTTGACCTCGACTGGGGACATTGTCGGACGGTGGAAGGAATACTTTGAGGATCTCCTTAACCCGACTGACATGCCTTCCACTGAGGAAGCAGAGGGTTGGGGCTCGGAGGCGTGCTCATCCATCACCCAAGCCGAGGTCACCGAGGTGGTTCGTAAGCTCCTCGGTGGCCGGGCACCGGGGGTGGATGAGATTCGCCCTGAGTACCTCAAGTCTCTGGATGTCGTAGGGCTGTCTTGGCTGACACGCCTGTGCGACATTGCATGGAGGAAGGGGACAGTACCGCTGGGGTGGCAAACCGGGGTGGTGGTTCCTCTGTTTAAAAAGGGGGACCGGAGAGTGTGTTCCAACTACAGGGGGATCACACTTCTCAGCCTCCCGGGGAAAGTCTACGCCAGGGTACTGGAGAGGAGATTACGGCCGATAGTCGAACCTCGGATTCAGGAGGAACAATGCGGTTTTCGTCCCGGTCGTGGAACACTGGACCAGCTCTATACCCTCCGCAGGGTGCTCGAGGGTTCATGGGAATTTGCCCAACCAGTCTACATGTGCTTTGTGGATCTGGAGAAGGCATTTGACCGTGTCCCTCGTGCCATTCTGTGGGGGGTGCTGAGTGAGTATGGAGTCCGGGGCCCTCTACTAAGGGCTGTCCGGTCTCTGTATGATCGAAGCAGGAGTCTGGTTCGCATTGCCGGCAGTAAGTCAGACTTGTTCCCGGTGCATGTTGGACTCCGGCAGGGCTGCCCTTTGTCACCGGTCCTGTTCATAATTTTTATGGACAGGATTTCTAGGCGCAGCCAGGGGCCGGAGGGGATCCGGTTTGGGAACCTCAGGATTTCATCTCTGCTTTTTGCAGATGATGTTGTCCTGTTGGCTTCATCAGACCGGGACCTTCAGCATGTGCTGGGGCGGTTTGCGGCCGAGTGCGACGCGGCAGGGATGAGAATCAGCACCTCCAAGACCGAGGCCATGGTTCTCGACCGGAAAAGGGTGGCATGCCTTCTCCGGGTGGGTGGAGAAGTCCTGCCTCAGGTGGAGGAGTTCAAGTATCTCGGGATCTTGTTCACGAGTGAGGGAACAATGGAGCGTGAGATTGACAGGCGGATCGGTGCAGCGTCCGCAGTAATGCGGTCGATGTACTGGACCGTCGTGGTAAAGAGGGAGCTGAGTCGAAAGGCGAAGCTCTCGATTTACCGGTCAATCTACGCCCCTACCCTCACCTATGGTCATGAACTTTGGGTAGTGACCGAAAGGACAAGATCGCGGATACAAGCGGCCGAGATGAGTTTCCTCCGCAGGGTGGCTGGACGCTCCCTTAGAGATAGGGTGAGGAGTTCGGTCACCCGGGAGGAGCTCGGAGTCGAGCCGCTACTCCTCCACATTGAGAGGAGTCAGCTGAGGTGGCTTGGGCATCTGTACCGGATGCCTCCTGGACGCCTCCCTAGGGAGGTGTTCCAGGCATGTCCCACCGGGAGGAGACCCCGAGGAAGACCCAGGACACGCTGGAGAGACTATGTCTCTCGGCTGGCCTGGGAACGCCTCGGACTCCCCCCGGAAGAGCTGGAGGAGGTGTCTGGGGTGAGGGAAGTCTGGGCATCCCTGCTGAGGCTGCTGCCCCCGCGACCCGGTAACGGATAAGCGGGAGAAGATGAGTGAGTGAGTAGCAGACTGTGTTTACAAAAAAACTGGATCTAATTGTTCCTAAAGAACAGAGTAACTAAGTCAGTGATGAAATGAATAACTCACCGCCTCAGCTTGTCATCAAAATCTGTTAGTTATATATATAGTCAGTTATTTTAGCCAGGTGCGGTGGAGCAGGGAAACATCTAAAAACATACATGGCAGTAGTACTCGAGGATCAGTACTGTAAAAACCCTGCATTAGCCCCAGCTCACACATACATGATGAAAGCGTCAGCAGCATTGCTGTCCATTATCTTTCAAGGGGGGGGACATCAAGCATTGTGTCAACTGGAATTGCGGGTGTTGTTCTGGAAATGTGTCAGAGCTTAAGAATGGTTCAACATTTAAGGTGTGAATGATCAAATTACCGCTATACAGTATTGTGCTGGTCAGTCAACTCCTACATGACTCTGGGACGATAGCAGCCAAAGGACTGTCTATTGAAAACAATGGAGGGAAAGCTAATTAGTACTCCATGCAAACGGCCATTGGTTATTACCAGATATGTGGTTATCTGACAGCCAGATTTATTTTCTACCTAGCTGGAAAAAAATTTGATTGGTTGTTTATTTTTCTGACAGAGGTAATGGCAAAGGAAAAAAATTAAGAAAGCGTCAAACACCCTCACTATCAGCCATTGCCACAACACTCCTGTGGGAGTCCAGTAAGGGAGAACACAGATTTCTGGACACAAATCCATTCAATTTAAGATTTCACACATATTCCAGTCTGAGACAAGTTGGCAATACCGCACAAATTAAATTTGATTTTTACGATTAAATGTCCTGCATTTTAAATGCTTTATTCTTGAGCAATATCCAGCTGCCAGCTGTGCAGATTGTATCCTGTTAAGGGTCACAGTGTGAAATCAGGTACACCACATTTTTACAAAACTTTGTGTTACTATTAAAGCAACTTTGGAAGATATTGTTAAATAGCCCTGTGGCAGGTTGGAGTGGCTGCAACCACTCAGCAATCACACAGGTGTGTCCCATCAGCCTCTCCAACCTGCCAGCCTTGATAAAGAGGACTGAGAGACTCAGGAGGAGGCTGCTGCTGAGGAGCTGTGTGTGTTTCTGCACGTTTTGGGTGAGAAATAAAAGGGTCTGAACGAAACTCTGTGTCCTCTCCGTCCTTCGGTCGGGCCCCCGTGGCACGCACCTTGCCACAAGCCCAATTTGAAAGTAATCAATAGGCAGAGAGAACTGGGGCCTCATTTATAAAGGTTGCGTGCGCACAAAACAGGGCTTGAAAGATGAGCACGCCAACTTCAACGCAAAGGTTGGGATTTATTTAAAAAAACATAATGGGAAAATGTGCGTATTTCTAAGCAAACTTTGATCCTACAAACATTTTGAAGATATGGGGAACTGGCGACGCAGACGGTGAGGTGGTGAAATGAAGCCAGATTCATGTCATACTTTTAATGTCATCACATATCAGACTTATAGATCCATGTACACCCAAGCCGGCAGTGTGTTTGAAGCACAGCATCAGTCAGGATGCGGCCACTTCCAGCTGCGCCATGCGCTTGGGACGCTCTGGTGCTGCTGGTGCTGCAGCCGCGGTGCAGGACACGCTGTGCCGGGAACCTCCTCGTCACCCACGGCTTCCAACTGTAGCGTGACTGACGACATAACAAATAAGTCCAATGTGCCTTTTCCCAAGTTGTTGTTGAAATGTATATTAATAAACAGATAAAACTGTACTTACCGCTCTCCTCTGTGGTCTCCGCCAAATCAGTGTCTCCTTCCCTCTCCGACACTACACCACACACGCTGGCCGTCCCAAGGATGGAGGCTGTTTTGGTGTCCAGGGGTGTGGGGTCGGGCCAGACTGATGTGGATCATACAGGCAGTTGTCGTGAAGGAACTGTGAGGCCTGATTGGAGACGGCTCGTTCTGGAGTTTTAGACATGAACAGGAGCAGTGAGACTGGCCGGTAGTTTTCACGCTGGGAAGGGTTGAGTGTGGGTTTTTTCAGCATACAGTATGTAAAAGGAAATAGTTTTTACATTTACCCAAATAAAAGATGTATGTGTTACGTTTACTGGTTTGCTTATTTATTTTTCGTTCTAAATGAGCACACAAGTTTGGCTTTTGTAACACCACTGTTGCACATAGTGCAAGTCCCCTTCTTGTTAGATATCTCCAAAACCAACAGCAGTTTCCTATCTCAAAGCCATCATAACATCTGTTTAAGTTCGGCACACCCTCCGTTTGAGCACTGATATTAATGTGGAAATATAACAGGACACTTGATATGCTGCAGAGATTAGTTGGTTTGCAGTAGCTCACTAACTCTCTCTCTCTCTCATCATCGAGTACGCTGTGTTACAAGACTTTTATATCCTCTCCACTTGTACAAGTGGATGTAACAAGGGTTTTATACCCATCATGAGCAACAGTCAAGGGAAAAGACTAAGTCAAAACTAATTTTTAGTTAGCTTTCACTACTAATTATACGGGCAGATACCAGCAACCTTACTCGGCTCATATGCGGATTGATGAAATTTACAATTTGAAGTGATTATCAAACCAGCAGACTGAAGTTTAAGAATGCAAAGCAGCAATAACGCCACACATTTGTTCCTGAAGACATGGTGGATAAACACAAATCAGATAAATCAGAAAAAATAAATGTTCTGTGAGTATACCAGTATTCATTATACTGTCTTTATTGTCACAAAAATAATTACTTTCAGACTGCTGGGAAATATTCTGAAAGTAATTAAAATGTCTTATCAAGCTTTACATTATGCATTGTGATAAAATGAATATTTTACAATGTAGCAATTTGTTTTATACTGGTTAGTCTTAGAAAGTGGTCAGATTTAAAGACAGCTTGTCAGGACTTGCTACAGTGAAATTGAATGGAGAGGTAGGCAAGTAAAGAAAAAAAAAGAGTTTTTTCAGTTGGGATATCGGAAAAGCCACACTTGTACTAAAATATGTCTTGTAGCAGCTGCAAAGCAGTCAGGTTTATTGAGGTTGCTGTCAGTGGAGATACTGGCATCTTTGCATAATTTTTTCCTCCCTTTTATGATTGTTCAGTGTAGGTACAAAATGACTTTCCTGAGGAACAGTACATGGTCTAAGGGACTTGCATCAAAATCTGACATCTGTTTTGATGTACAACCTTCAATGTGTGAACATGCTCTGACTTCCTCTATGCAGAAACCAACCTGGGTAAAGAAAAGTATGCATGCAGATTAAAAAGGGTGCTTCAAAGGGAAAACCTTTCCAACATAAAAATGCATACATACATTTTTTCCCCCTTAAACCAGGGAAAAGGGAAAGTTGCCTCCCTCTCGAGTGGACTGCGGTTGACAATTCACTGACTAAAAGGACACAGTGTTCTAGGCTAGAAATCACGTGCAATGGCTGAAGCTGCCTTGAAGTTCAGCTGTGTTTCGGCAGGTAGGAGACATAATCTATCCACGTTCTATAACCACTCATCTACTCAACCAAGTAAACTATGGAAATAAAAGATTTGCGATGTGCAATAAAGACTGAATGTGTTCAAACATCTTCTCCAAGTATGTTTGCTGCCTATACGTAAGATAAAAGTCAGGTCTTTTGCCTCTTCATCCTACATTACTATTTAGGTCTTTTAGATGATGGAGATAATCGATAATACATTATATTTTAAGAAACATCGATATACGTTGTGCCAAAATCTTTATAATCAAATACATATTTTTATTATGAAATACATTCTCCTGGATTGTAGTATACAGGCACCACAAGAAGGTAAAATCTGATAATTCTGGTGAACCTCAGTTCAATAGCAAGTGTTTGGTTGTCGGTCAATCTTGAGATTATTATTACATCAGTCAGTTTAAAGTTATTTTGGTGACAACTGTGGGACATTCTGTGATGGAAGGGTATAAACTTGCTCCCCTCTGGCTCCTGGCTACGCCTAGAAATCCTGCCCATAAAAATTTGGAACAGGACCGGTGACAAAGGGCAGCCCTGCAAATTCCAACATGCACCGGGAACAAGTCTGATCTACTGCCGGCAATGTGAACCAAACTCCTGCTCCGATCATACATAGATCAAACAACCTTAGCAGAGGGCCCAGACCCCATACTCGCTAAGCACCCCCCATAGAAATCCACGAGGGACACAGTTGAATGCCTTCCCCAGATCCACAAAGCACGTGTGGACTGGTTGGGCAAATTCTCATGAGCCTTCAAGCACCCTGCGGAGGGTATTAAGCAAGATTTCATCTCTACCTTTTGCAGATGATGTCGTCCTGTTGGCTTCATCAAGACCTTCAGCATGTGCTGGAGCGGTTTGCAGCCAAGTGCCAAGTGACTGGAATGAGAATCAGCACCTCCAAATCCAAGGCCATGGTTCTTCCACCGGAAGGTGGAGATGTCCTGCCTCAAGTAGAGGAGTTTAAATATCTTGGGGTTTTGTTCACGATTTAGGGAAAGATGGAGCGTGAAGTTGACAGACGGATCGGTGCAGCATCCGCAGTTATGCGGTCGATGTACCGGACCGTCGTGGTGAAGAGGGAGCTGAAGGTGAAAGGTGAAGCTCTTGATTTAATCTTTGATTTAATCAATCTATGCCTCCACCCTCATCTATGGTCATGAACTTTGGGTAGTGACCGAAAGGACAAGATAGCTGATACAAGCGGCCGAGATGAGTTTCCTCCGCAGGGTGGCTGGACGCTCCTTTAGAGATAGGGTGAGGAGTTCGGTCACCCGGGAGGAGCTCGGAGTCGAGCCGCTGCTCCTTCACATTGAGAGGAGTCAGCTGAGGTGGCTTGGTCATCTGTATCGGATCCTCCTGGACGCCTCCCTAGGGAGGTGTTCCAGACATGTCCCTCCTCCCTAGGGAGGTGTTCCAGGCATGTCCCACCGGTAGGAGGCCCCGAGGAAGACCCAGGACACGCTGGAGTGACTACGTCACTCGGCTGGCCTGGGAACGCCTCGGACTCCCATCAGAAGAGCTGGAGGAAGTGTCTGGGGTGAAGGAAGTCTGGGCATCCCTGTTGAGACTGCTGCTCCAGCGACCCGGTTCCAGATAAGCGGTGGAAAATGGATGGATGGATGGATGGATGGATGGATGGATGGATGGATGGATATAAAAAAAGCACAACTCTTCACTTGTTCTTTAATGACCAGACTGATGTTTCTCCAATCATGTTCGCCTGGTGATACTGAATACCAAATGGTATACCGATACGGAAATATTACCCAATGTATTTTGTGAGATGAAAAGAGTAAATTTGCTTTTTTCCCTGTCTTTTATAAATCCCATGTCCTTCTATCTGTATCTGTGCACCTGTTTTTTGTATGTATGTCTACACATGTTGCCAGTACTACAGTGGATGAATAGATCTTGTATCTAAAGGTGAAATTTCGTGAATAAATAAATAAATGTTTTAGAGGACTTTCTTTTGTTTTGAAATATCTGGACTAAACTGTTTCGCAACTTGATTAGAACAGAACTCGTTTTTCTTCAGATGCTCCTTATAATCATTATGTTTTCAAGAATCCATGACTTGCATGTGAGCTTTAATATATTATAACAGAATTAGTACAGAATGAATACATAATGAAGGTCAAGGACCTTAAAAACTTTCTGTTGGTAAGACCTCTTGAGAGTTTCATGATGTGTTATAACTGGAAAATATTGAATGCAGTAGACCGTGACATATATGATCAATTAATTTCAAGATAATGCTTACTGTACATATGGCTAAGAGTTTTGTAAGCATATATTCTACCAGTTTTTATCAACACTTTGGCTGTACCTTTCTCCAGAGCAGTCATAACCATTCAGAAAGTTGAGAGCACATTGGTTACACTTGGAGGAGCAATTTATTTCAAGGTTCATAAGAGGAGGTTAAGCTAGTTCTGTGAATGAATAAGCAGCACAGTCAGAGACCCAAGCTTGGACGCACATACAGAGCAGCCATATTCTCTCTCTCTGTCTATCAGAGCTTCTCCCAGGGAAAATACAGAATGTTCAAACCCTTCTGTACAACACACACACACCCCATTATGTGCTCTTTAGGTCTCTGTTCTCCTCTTTTTTTGAGTGATACTCAAAGGATGTAAAATATGAAGATGAAAGACGGAATAGACAGTGTGGATGTGACATAATGAAATGGTTTATTTATTTATGGACATCACCACGACAGAGATGATATCCAGTGAAATCAGCTGTATATGTATTGTCCAATTTGAAAGATAAAATAAATAATGTAACAACATTGTGGACAGAAAAGTAATATGAGCAATTTTGCAGTTGACATGTTTTCTTCTTTTGTTTGCCACAAAATGTATTTTGATCCTCATTTACTGTAAGTCACAATAGTACACACTGTGCTTGTAATTTCTTAATGCTTACAGAGCTTGAGGAAACAGTCAGTGACCCTTTGGAGTTAATAGCTGGTTGAGTCTTCACTGGTAGCAACGACACTGAGCAAACACTTTCAGCAGCTCTTGATCAGACCTGCACAACAGGAATTTTTGGCCATTACTCCTCACAGAAATGTTTCAACTGAGACATACTTGCAGGATATCTGGTGTGAGCAGCTCAGGGTCATTCCAGCTTCTGGCTCTAAATGGGACACTCCAAGAGATGGATTTTCTTTTTCTGAAGTCATCCTGTGGTGGACAGATGTCTTGACATTATACTTAAGGATATCCAATGATGTCTTCAAGCCATCAGCCATTTCTTGTCTGTTCATTTCCTCATTCAGGACCCTGCATTGTGTTAATCCACTTCTAAGAAGAGTATCCGAAGAATACCAAAGTGTTTTCCTTTGTAATATCAAAGTGTCCTATGCATATCAACACCTTTTGATCGTACATCTTCAAATATCAGTGTCTTCAGTACTATATTAAACACCTGTGTGATGTACGACCTGCGATGTAAAGCATCGCAGGTGACACCATCATGTTGGCAGATCTCACAAGGAAAATAAGCAATCGAGAGTCTGAAAACAAGTGACACAACCAAAAAAAGAAAAAAAAAAAAAACTACATATAAGTTCCAGTCATTGGGCATTGCATTTAAAGGAGCATGAGGCTCCTTTTAAGAAATGAGACTCTCTAGCGCCACCCTCCGCCACGACGGCCGTTGGGGGTACTGCAGCCAACAGTGAAGCCGGCACGGGAGAACGGGGAGAACGCACATGCAGCGTCATGTGACGTCACATCTGCAGGACAGCGCGGGAAATTCGGGACAGAATTGCAGCACATTTTGCAGCACACAGCCTGTTCAAGGCAACGGAGAGATACGCTAGAGGGCTCATTCTTTTGGGTTTGGAACGCTTCATCTGACATTATTACTAGAAAACTTAAAATGTATACGAATTCTTTTCATAAATCCTGCCTGAATCCTGCCTCATGCTCCTTTAAGGCATTCATTTATAAAATCAAAAGTCCCTGTGGAGTAAGTTACACATTAGATTACAACATTAGATAGATTAGATTAGCAGTTCTTTATCTGAACACTAGTGTGGAGAAATCTTGTGGTTATAATACAGTTGTTAATGACTACAGTATGGATCAGTGGAGTTTCAAACATTACTGCAAGAATAAAGATGCATCAGAGCAGAAATCAGGGAGCGTGCGTGCGTGCGTGCGTGCGTGCGTGCGTGCGTGCGTGCGTGCGTGCGTGCGTGCGTGCGTGCGTGCGTGCGTGCGTGCGTGCGTGCGTGCGTGCGTGCGTGCGTGCAAACTGGCAGGAGTGAGCGACAAGGTGAATGGAGGGAGAAATTGTGTGGGTAACCGCAGTCATTTGTGTGTACACTTCCTGCTCCTAAAGTTTTGTTATACTTTAAAGGCTGTTATGTGATTAAAATCAGTGACGATCGGCTGGAGGTCAGGGTGGTTTAGACATGTACGAGATTCTACACACTACGCAGCCCGGAGGACAGACGACACATACCCAAAATAAGCCACAGCTAAAAAAAAAAAGGAAAGCAATTTCTAATATTTTAAGGCAACTTAACAAAAAAACAAAAAAAACAATCCCAAAGTCCCCTCTAATAAGCGGATTTGGCAACCATGGTATCGCATTTCCTGCGAGACTCAGCCTCTGCGTGTGATGCTTCTTTGCAGTCTACTTCATAATGCCACAATGAACTTTCTGTGAACCGCGTGGACTTTCTTTGCTCCACAGGACAACTACATCAGATACATGATCTTGCCAGCGGATACCTAAGAGTGAGAACAGTTTACAGTGGTGAAAGCATTTCAGGCTCTTGATAAGCTTGCAATACGTGGGTCAAGTTCCCTCATGCACATAGAGTAAGGAGCTGAGAATGACTACATTAGACCTCATCTTAGTGGAGGGACTGAAAGCCCTCTCTGTCTCTCTCCCTTGCTCTCCATCCATCTGTCCTTTCTGTCTCTCTCTTTCTCTCTCTCTCACACACACATACGCAGCATCATATAAAGCATTCTATTTTAGTATCAACTTCAACGACAAACTCTTATTAAGGGTTATTTTTAAACAAATATGACATTTTGAGTTGTTTGAGGTCTGCAAAACAGTCTTCTCTATGAGTCATCCCTGCAATATTTAACTTGAAGATTCCCACATGCTTTTTAATTACATATCATCAATAAGTATCTCATCACCACTTGAAAAAACAAAAAAAACATCCACAATATTGACATTTACGCTGATGCCAGAAGATTGGCAGTGTTTTCAAAGCATTTTGATGTGCCTCTGATTGCCCAAAGCTCGCCTGCAGCCACTGACAAACAGGTGAGTGTGCTGACAGCAGCATCTGGCACTTAGTCTGTCTGGGTCACAATAACTGGACAAGTTGACAGCTCCGATATGTGGATGTCCGGGGATGTCTTTCAGAATACCAAAAATTACACATGCAAGATTCTACATTTCCTCGGTTACACACACTTTTCTTTATGATTTCATACAATACTTCATGAAAAGTATATTTAGAGATTGATGGTGTTCCATCAGCTGTGTAAACCTGCCACGGCTGGAAGCGATGGTTTAGTGACAAATCAACTGGAAAAAAAATAATAAACACACACACCCACCTTCTGTTTCTGAGTTGCAGAATATAAATCATTATTTAACTTTTAGCAACTAGAATAATGTCATTTGAAGTTGTTATTATTACTTTAATGACTACAAAATAAGCCGAAAACATCTTGCCTCCGACAATACTCAAACACATCATTCCACGTAAGTAACGGTGTGGGTAGAGTCTGGTGCATTGTCGGATCACTGCCATCTAGTTATAGTTCCAGACAAATCTACACATGTTGCACAAACCCGGATCAACAGACACGGAAGGAGGAGAGTTCAAGTCCTCTGACTCCAACGCTGACGCCTGATGGGTCATAAATATATATGTATTGATCCAGTCCTGTGGAAGTAGGACACTGAACCCTGGATGGAGACGCCTTTACAAAAGCTCTTTTGGCAAGTTATAGATCACCATCTTCATTAGGCTGGAGAGACCTGTATTCAGTGGGCTCAGAACCAATCTCTGTGGCCTTGATAAATCTATATTTGGCACCATTAAGGACTCATAATACAGAACCATTGTTAACACCTTTTATTATTTGACATGACATATATATATATATATATATATATATATATATATATATATATATATATATATATATATATATATATATATATATATATATATATAGATGCATTTCTGAAGTTAGTTCAACAACTTGCTCCTTCACCACAAATTGATCTTTTTGTCTTTTTGTACCTGAGATCAGTTTGTTTCGAGCTATTTTAGATTGCAGATATAGCGGGAGACAATCAGGAGATAATTGTAGTCATGCAGCTGTTGACATTATGGCCCTTGTGTTGAAACGTTTATAATGACCCTCATCTTTGGAGTGTAATCCGCTTTTGTTCTCTCTGTTGTTTTAATCCAACTGGTTGATGCTCAAAGAGGAGAACGGTGAACTCGGATGAACTGAGTAATGTGGACTGGGTTGACAAAACAGGGAAACAATCCGCTGCTTGGAGACATTTGAAAAGCCTGCTTGTAAAACTGTTTTGTTCGCAAAATCAACATTTGCATTCTACAGGTCTAAATTTGGTTACATTAACAAATCTGTGGTTTTTAAATCATCATAATGATCAACATCACACAGAGGATGAGTTGTGTCCTGAGTCATGTAACGCCTGATGTCGACAGCTCTGGGTCAGGCCTTTTCATGGATGAGCAGGAAGGACTGAACAACTTCATGGACAGCTGCTGCCACTAGTCTGGATTTGAGAATAACTTTGTGCAGATGCAGGAAAGTTTGCAACTTGAATGTTTGTACGTAGGAAACCAACTGTACCGCTACTGTGGCCTGATCCTTTCTGGAACAACCGCCATAGAACAAACAACAGCTCATAGACAAATGAATTGGAATCTCTAGCCTTTTGACCTAAAATAACAGATGATCTTTCAAACATATTGGGATCAACAAACTTCCTAATTTAATCATTTGTTGGAATCAGTAAAGTTGGCTTAGGTTACGTTAGTTAGTTGGTTTGTTTGGTTATTGGATGAATCCCATGTCTTTCACAGCAGTTCAAGGGCCAGCAATAACCAGATTAACATAAAACTTTGTTGATCCCTGATGGAAAATGAAGTTGCAACAGCAACATTATAGTGCAGCATTAAATAGGAAAATAGTGAAAATAAAAATACACACACACACACACACACACACACACACACACACACACACACACACACACACACACACACACACACACACACACACACACACACACACACACACACACGGCACTCTTTCACTCTGTCCTGCTTATTTTTATGCCTATTTCTGATGCATCCATTAAACTGCTGAAGATAGAGCTTGCAGAGTTAAATCCTTCAATCAGTCTTTGTCCTTTCACCAAATTAGAAAATATCCCCTAGTTTTCATAGTGGCCAGAATCTATAGAAACTGTTTTAGAAGCCTGCATATTTTACTGAAGTCAGACCCACAAACAATTGCCAGTGCAGAACAGCAATCCCCTGAGGGTAAATGCAGAGCCTGTAGCCTGGTACAATGGATTATTTTGTGACTGTGATCTTATCAATCTTGCAACCTTCCTTGTAACATCAGGACTGTAACTGACAAACACAGTTGCAGAATAAGGCTCAAGATTGTGAAAATGTTCACAAAGCTCAGATAAAATTGATTTGGCGGCTACTTTTTAGCTGGGGTGACATAAATCACAGCTTAAGAACAAACAAAACATACAACACATACAAAATAGAAAACAATGCTAAGTAATACTTATGAAAGGACCATAACATTGCATTAAAACATTGCACATTTGTCACCATGTGATGATTCATACTTGAGTGTCCAATACTGCAGTTTTTGATGCTTCAAGTATGTCCATTATAAGTAAGTATAAGTATAAGTGCAGCAATAGCGCTGCCATAAAACCTGTTTTTAAGTCTGTATGTCTTTGTTTTGATTGCTTTGAAAAAGAGTGTGTCAGTTCAAACAGGGATGTCCAGGCAATGATGGGTTCTTGAGAATGCTGCTAGCTCTGCTGGCAGCACACTCTGAATACAACACTGATAGATCACCAGTAGACTGAAACAAGGACTGCAGCAGCGCCATTTGAGCTCTGCTGGAGCTTTCTTCACCACCAGGCTAGTGATGGACAGCTGAGGCGAGCCACAGTCCAGGAGGGGAGCTCAGGTGGAGCAGCAGGGGTCAGACTGCTGTAAAACTACACATTTTTACAATTCACTTGCTTTTGGTGCCAGCAGCTAGTGGTTATTCAGGGAACTGCACGGAGAGTATATTGCCACTTTCCTGTTGCCATCCGTTTAGAAGCTGGATGTAGTCTGACCATTGTGGAGAGTCCAGAGCCTCTGGTCCAATAGCAGATGGTCTACAAAAAAAACAGAGACAGAGACCATCCTTGCATGACTCCCCCTTGTGTACCAGATGGGTCATTATGGTGTGGAGAGTTGAGAAAGTGGCATCTTCTAGTGGCCAGCCGGGGTGGGGAGGATCTGGCTGGAATATGTGATCCTTCCACGCGCCATGTTCACTCTTCAAGTAAGGAGGAGACCTGAGCTCAGTGCAGGGCCTGCCGGGGTTGGCAGAGGGTGAGCAATGCCCGGGACTGACGTAGGTTGAATCGCTGAGGTGAAAAAATGGGTAAAATCGGGGATAAAAGTATTAAAAAAAGTGATATTTGTGAGGTAAGAAGTATTGTCTTCAATTTTTCAAATAAATAATTATATAAAGTAATGTGTCATGGATTGGTTTTTAATCAAAGATTATATCCCCCCCTCCATAAAAAAAAGTTTCCTGTGATCTCCATGAAACCTCTTTTACACAGTTTAAACAAAACACCACAGCGATACAGTACAGCAAAAAAGACCACTTTCAATTATGTTTTCATACTTTTGCTCAAAGTATCTGGTCCTCTTCCACATTATGTGCCTTTTTTCTTTTTTTTTTAAATGTTTACATCCTGACATTAGCCACTTCCAATGTGCAGTAAATGCATCAAAATGTGAAGCTATATAGCCATGGATGGAGATGTACGTACATGGGAAAGCTGGCTCTCTCTGACCGGGGTCTGTGATGTCACAGTAGCGGGATAATCTGATCCAATAACTACATGAGATAGTACCATAAAAATGACAAGAATTTGATTAAGTCTGAGTTTTAGACTAAGTAGCACTTTCGGACATCCAAATGCATCCTGACAAGCAAATAACTTAGATTTAAGACGTATTATATCCATCTATTATCTAAACCAGATTATTCCTGTTTAAGTGTCTGCTAAACTAGAGCATCTCCCAGCTCTACTCAGGTGAAAGGTAGTGGTGTTTTATCATATGTATCACCTGTTCTAATAAGTTGATGAAACAACAAAGAATATTTGAAAAACACTGTCAATATTACCTACCTATATTTAAATGTCTTTTTCATTGTTGATGACTACTGTATGCTCTTAATACATTTCTGCAGGTATTACTGGAGACTTGAAACACTTGCCGTCTCTATATGTTACTCTTGGGAACTGGATCACTGGAAATCTACAGCACACAGCTGAGATTCTCTTTGCCTTCCAACAAATTTCAGATGCATTATTAGCAGCACAAGCAGCATGTTTCATATAATTCGTGCTGAAAAAGATAATGGATAATTACTGGCCTTTTACTCTAGCACAGATATATTTGATAAGCAAATTCCATGACTGAAATGAATAATGTATTTTGTGTACTACGTGTGTAAACCCCCCTCCCCCACCTCCATCACACAGACTCTGGACACATCAAGCAAACTGTTCGATGTTGCAGTACTGTTTCCAGCGAATGCCTTGCCATCACAACACATTTCGTCACATCTGCAAGCCTTTGTTCTGCCACTCTTTTGTTAAGCACTATTTTGTTCCTTTTCATCATTTGCATTTCTGATCCTATGCTTTGTTCATACCGTTATGATCGCTCAGCTATTCTTCTGATCATTATTCCTCCATTTTCTCCTTCTCTCTTCACTCTGCTTTTAGAATGGGTGGGGGGGTTGGGGCCAAAGAAACCCCAAAGCATGAATCATTAAAAGATGTGAAGAGAAAAATAGATCACTGCAGATGCACCTGCAAAAATAACAATGCCACGGAGGGAGAGGGAGATGGGGGTAGAAAAGGAGGGGGGAGGATAGCAATTTGCTGCTCTTCGCCACCGTAAAACTAGATATCTGTCCCGTTCTTTAATGTTAACGGCTGTCTTTACAAGTAGAGACGGCTTTTACAGGCAGGTCAGTATGACGCTACTCTTTCCAGTGTCTTCGGTGAATGTTGACAGTCTAAAGCTTGATTTACCAACAGAAAAAAAACATCTGATTAGAACGTTATGTTGCAATAAAATAAACAATTTAAGAGGCCTATCAACTTAGATTGAGTCAGTACATTTGATGAAGCATCCTTCAAACACAGCATGGGAAGTGAACATCAGTGAAAGAGAAGTAACAATGCAGCAACATTTGATGAGCAAATGCTGTCGTTGGGATGAGCAACAAGCCACCAGGTGCAGCACACTGACCTTCGGGGAAGTGGAACACAGAAAACTAGGTTGGGATTTCTTTTAAATTTCAAGCTTTTCAACATGTTGTAAGCAGGCATGTGCTATTTTATTGTTGTAAATGGATAATAATAAAAACCATCTCATCATGGTGAGGCTTAGTAATAGTTAAACACATCAGTTGAACAAAAAGTGCTTCAAACAAAATATATGCCAAAAAGAAAAGAAAAAAAAAAGCTGGGCTGTACTAATTCCCCCCGTAATGCTTCTACATGATTAAAGAGCGCGAATTGCAGCCATAAATCAGCAGGTGTGCAGAACTCAATAAAAGCAAATGTTTTGGTATTTTGCCAACACATTGAGCATTCAGGTGTGTGTTGCAGAATGTCAAGAGGGAAAGACATAAGTAATGGTGTTAGAAAAGCAGCTGGTTTCGCAAAATCAATCCCTGTTATAGAACCAATTTTTAAACAATATTGACTTAGGCATTCTACAGTTTCAAGACTGGTGTTAATCTTCCCAGGAGTAAACATCTCAAATTTACTAATTTATCCCGCTGCTTAGGGAAATATAAAATAACTTCACAATTGGAAGAACAATTTGTTGTGATTTGGAAGCGTTATCAGGATACAGCCTCTTCTGTTCAAAAAGGACATGCAGGCATGATAGAAGGTTACACAACTACATCATCTGAAAAGATTACAACACTTCTAGAATTATGGACTTCAGCCATACAAGTCTTGTTTTAGTGCATCCATTTTCTCTACCCCTTTAATCCTGTACAGATTCACGGGGTCTGTCCCAGTTGAGTACAGTCGAGAGACAGGAGTATAGGACAGATCACCAGTCTATCACAGGGCTGTCCGGGGTCAAATTAAAAAAAAAAAAAAAAAAAAGTGACATTTCAGCAGAAACGCTTTATACCCAAGCCTTTCATACATGCCAACAGGGCCGCCGCGCTATGGGCCGTTTTTTTTTTTTTTTTTCAAATATTTTTTTTTTTTTCGTTTTTGTTTTGTTTATTTTTCGTTTTTTCCCTTTTAAATATCAACAGTGTACGTTCCATTACAGACCTAAATGTGTACTAGTCTGTGCATATCAATAAATATATGTGCAATGATGACGCGTGTCTGTTGTTCAATACAACTGATCAGACCAAGCGCAGACACAAGCTGCTCTGATCCAGACGGTGGAGTTGGAACAAACAGACAGATTCAGGAAATTTCCATCAGGGGATGAAAAAAGAAAAAAAACTAAAGAAAATGGAAGAGTTTAATGTCTCTCTGAAAGGCTTGTTTGATAAATTTGTTACAAAAATCACAGATCCGACCGGGTCTCAAGCAGCCGCGGGGCCCCGCGTCGAGGCAAGAGATGATGATGAGGCAGGGGAAGGTATCCAGTGTTTTGCTAATTGGAGAGTTAAAATTGCGCATATAGACACCCGATCCGACCTGAAAAACCCCAAAAATTTTGCGAGGCCCCCACCCCAGCCATTTCGCACAGGGCCTCGCCAATCTCCCAGGCGGCTCTGCATGCCAAGCATGGTGGCGGTGGAGGTTACAGGGATCTGGGTTGTTTGTTTTTTTCTGCAGACTTCAGTCTTTAAATTGACCGTTGACCACGACTGCCTGTGTGGGAGAATATTTAAGAGGTTTGTGTGAAGCCATCTATCTGAAACCTGTCCTTGATGGAAATTCTTCTCATGCAGCAGGACTGTTATTTAAAGAACAACACCAAATCTACATTAGGATAAAAAAATACAGAATCATGGTTTTGACATGACTGCAACATGACATTAAGAGAGCACAAGCATGAGTAAATGGCTAAAAAACCTTGCTGTACCAATGCTTCGAAAAAGAAAGAAAAACAACCACTAAGATATTGCTGCTAAAGGTGGATCTACATGCAATGAGTCATGGATGTGCTTATTACGTCCAACACGTTTATCCATAGCTGCCTGCATTTTTGTTACATAGTATCTACTTTACATTTTCAACATGAATCCTTTAAGTCTTGTTAATGGAGAATCGTGTTCAAGATATTGAGATGGATATTTCACATTTACCTAGTCTGTCTGACTTAATCAAAAATCTGCCTTCCACTTTACAGAAGTCAGAGTGCTATTGTTTGAACAGGTTGCCCTGAAAGAATAGGTTTGTGCATGTCAGTCCTTGTTATGAAATCCTCTAACTTTAAGCAGAGGCGAGGCTTCAATATTCTCAGGTAGACAAACAGTCTTTCAAGGTTAGAGTAATTTCAGGAAAATAAATAAATAAATAAATAAATGTTCAGCAAGTGTTCCCTTGTTGAGCTGTGGTGGATTTTGCACTTGAAAAGTTGTATTTCCCCCCCCCCCCCCCCCCCCCCCCATCACTGACATTTAAACAAATTCAGTTGAAACCAGTAGTGTCTTCTATGAACACGCTGGCATTTATTTATTCTGTTGTCTATTCATTTCATAGTTTGAGACGAGCCAATGGAAAAAGAAAAAAACAGACCAAAACAAACACAATACGATTTTGCCACAGGTCTTTGTATTTTACTTACATTCAGACAGAAAATAATACATATACTATTCCGAATAAGGTAGGATACTCTGTGAAATGTAAATAAAAACAGACTGCAGTGTTTTGCAAATAAAAGCTTATTTTATTGACCATGAAGTCTGAAGATACAACTTTGAAAAATTTGAAATCTTAAGAACAAAAAAAAACATTTTGAGTTAAGTGGCAGCAACTTTTAAGTAACACCGCTCATCCAACCCAGTGGAAGTGTTATGGAAGATCTGTCATACTCAAAGTCTGTTTTATTCAAAGGCATTTTGCTGAGTTGTACCCCCCCAACACATCTTGGCCGTCTTGACTCTGATTGCCTCCAGGAGTGAAAGTGTGTGTCCATTAGTGAAGTCATTTGCTGCCCCCGTGCTTGACGAGGCAGAATGAAGGACCTTGCATCCACGCCCTCAGAATTAAAGCATTACAGCAATTGGCATGCTGTATATAATTAAAAGTGGGGGAAAAAGCTGTGCCTAGAGAGGCCTAAAGTAATTATAAATAAAAAAAAGTTTGTGTGTGTGAGAAACCAGACTGTTTGAAGTTCTGTGACTCTAGAGAGCTGAGGAGCAAACGAACGCCTTTGCCGATAAAGATCAGTGCTGTTATTGAAAGTGGGTTCGGAATCATAAATTTGCATCAAGCCTAACTTCTTCCCCTGTACAAGACGGTGACAAAACTGTTTTAGCTCTCATGAACTTCAAAAGGGTTATTTTCTGCACACACTCCACTATTTCCTGCGTGTTTCATCAGATAAG
Organism: Cololabis saira; assembly: GCF_033807715.1. Lineage (NCBI taxonomy): Eukaryota > Metazoa > Chordata > Actinopteri > Beloniformes > Belonidae > Cololabis > Cololabis saira. The sequence goes on along the minus strand of NC_084588.1, from coordinate 15,644,790 downwards.
GGCTCCATGTTTCCCTTCATTAAGTTTTGGGCATGCCGTTTTGCCTCGTGCAGTACATCAGCATCTTTCTGATGGTCTTCGGATAGCCTTTGTTGATCAAGGCAGAAATCATTACTCATATTTATTTTAAAAATGCTGAAAGACTGGCTCCTGCCGCTCCTTTGTCTCCTCAGACTCCTACGTTGCTGCTTGTGCTTCAAAAATGAATTTCCAGCAAGGACATACATAATTTGTGGACAATTTTACCCTCCAACTGTCCACTCAACAATCTGCTGATCCTTTATCACTCTCGCATTGAAGTCAAGATGTTTTATGTCTAACAAACATTATTTAGGCCTTTGATTGATTCATTGGGTTGGTAACAATTTTTAGGGGTGTCAATATAGTGTGTTAATTGCGATAAATGAATTAATTACAGGCATATTTAGCGCGTTATGTTTTGTAATCGCTTAATCTATTCTTTAATCTCTAACTTTACTTTTTCTGTTTGCGAGTTGCCTTTATCATTAAATCTTTGTTTGGGCGTGTTTAGCTACGCTGGTAGAGTCCCATTGTAGCTGGACAGGCATGGTGGGGGGAGGAACAGTAACGGAGAAGGGAAAATGGAGGAGCATGTGAAAGTTGTCGGTCCAGTGAACGGGGAATTTACATTTCTAACACGCCCCGATGGCACCATTGATAAAGGTAGAGTGATATGTGTTCTTTGTGGAAAGGACTTTGCTCAACACCAAAGCAGCTCAATTTTAGCCACATAAACACAAAGGACCCGGTCGTGAGTGCAGCCACAACTAACGTTAGCAGCAAAGATGTTAGCAAATTTATCGAGCCGCAGCAATGCTCTTCTCCAAACTAAACTGTGCACGTCTGCGACTGAGAGGATGACTCATTTTCTTGCCAAGTGGATGTAAATAGCCAGGACTGCGTCTATTCAAGTCTGTTAAAAAAAAAAAGACTTTATAAAGCCACTTTTTTTGTTGTTATATATCAATCTTTTGATCTGCCATAATAATGTAATTAATTTAACCCCCTCCCCCCGACGGACCCGGTTCCAGGTCCAACAGCTGAAAAAGTTACTCAAGTGCTGTCCGGGTATTTTATTTCACAAAACGCAACAGAACACAAGATTGATTTTCTCCACCCCAACGTTTGGGTATCATATGAAACTAGAAAAGCTATACTTTCAGATGATACCGAAAATAATATTTTCTGGGCCGACCACTTCATGCCAATCTGAAAACAAACAGAAAGCCAAAATTCACATTTCACAGCCAGCACATCAGATCATCGCACACGTCAGCAAATCCCAAAGCTATTCCCACCAAAAGCAGTATATTTTATTTCCTTACCGTTTCGTTGTCATTTTCAGTCTATCCACACCTTTCTTTGACCAGAATCCTTCATAGTAGTGAAACTGCTTCATCCGCCGTCATTTCATATCCTGCCAGTCGCGGCCGTAAACTTTGTTGACATTCTACATGTCGCAAGCTTTCAAACGAGATATTACACTTGAACAAGACTTCATCCATCAGGCCTCTGGAGTGCGGCAGCCATCTTGGAACTTGGTACAGTTGTAGTCAAAGAGTTGCTGAATGTAGGCAGTGGTACAGTATCTTTATAATTATATGCATTGCTATCATGGTGTTTTCCACTGTGCAAACTAAAACAAATTAGACGAGAATAAAAATGTCATCTTTTTTCTTTGGTTTATCTCAATTTGCTCAGGCATGTGGACATTCACAATTTTTCTGATACTGGAAATGTATGCTGTGAGGTCTTAGCTATCCATTGAGACTAAAACTATGCATATTGTCCTTATAATTGTGGACATATTGTTGATATAATTTGGATAGGCCTGTTTAGTCGAAATCAGAGCATGTGAGCGGAGCTGAGCGTGAGCGAGCGCGGAGCAGCAAATTTTGAAAGGAGCGCAGAGCGGGAGTTTTTTTTCTAGGATGATTCGGGTGGAGCGGGGCGTCATCCCGCTCCAGTTTCGCTCCATTACCCCTCATATCACGGCCCCGATGCGTGTCCAAACATATCCCAGAATGCATCGAAAACACCAAATCTTTCCCCCGCCTGGCAAAAGTAGCACGCACTATATTCAGCATCCCAAGTGGCTCTGCCAGTGTGGAGAGGGTGTTTTCTGCTGCTGGTCTCCTCTCCACAAACCACCGCATGAGTCTGAAGCCCCCGACTTTGAAGAAAAAAGAACTTTAAGAAAAATGTCCCGATCCAGCTCAGTTAATGCAGGCTTTGATTTAGGCACTTTAAAAGGCACGTTTTGTTCGGTTTTTAGCCTTATTGTTAACTAAGCCTGCAAACAGAACGTTCATTTATGCCTGCCATATTCGTTTAATTTGAGTGTTTTGCACCTTAAGATCTTTTATCAAAGTGTTGTTTAAAATAAATATTTTATATTCTGAAAATATTGTTGTTCTTCTTTGGTTCTTTTAGACATTGAAAGTATAAAAATAGGAGGAGAACAGTGAATGAAAAATTGTTTCGGGAAAGGTTAATAAACAAAAGTGTATTAAACCAGCTAATTCCGTTAGGTGAAATTATTTTCTTATTTTTTCTTGTCAGTAAATATCTATTTTTTGGACTTTAAAACGTATGTCGGCTCTGCTTAATTGTTCCTCTCTCGGCTCCGTGACTGGCTGCAAGGAACGTAACTTTTGCATTTTATATGCATGCAAACATTTTTGGAGCGGTGCGTGGAGCGTGGAGCGTAGCGTGGAGCGTAGCGTGGAGCGGAGCGTGGAGCGGAGCGTGGTGCAGTGTTACTGGAGCGCTGAGCGGTTATGGGTGGAGCGGCGTTTTGTGACTTTGAGGGAGGAGCAGAGCGGTGACAACCTTTGTGAGCGAGGAGCGGAAATTCTCGCCGCTCCACTCCGCTCACATGCTCTGGTCGAAATTCACCTCCAAAATCCCTAAGGGTGAACAGGTTAAAGGAAAACACCTAAAATTGAGGGCTTTTGTAAGCAAATTTTAGGTGAGATTAAAAAAGCGATTAATTAGATGAATTAATTGCAGATCTTAATTGCTCAATTTTTCTAATCGCTTGACATCACTAACAATTTTACAACACATCTGAATGCAAAGTTGAAAGAATGGCATCATCTTGATCATTTCCCCGGCATCTCTGTTAACACATACATTCCCATCCTAAGCATGCCAGATACAGTCATTGATTTTTCTGAAATGTCCTTTGACTAGAGGGTGGCGCTGAACCAGCAGCACATGACTCGTCTATTGATTGGATTTCTTGCCCTCCAGAACCTTTCTATACTTGTTTGTTTAGAGTCCCTTGTCTGTTGACGGAGAGAGGCAATAACTAACAAGGCAAACAGTAAAAGCATGTCAAACCACATGGAGCGAGCCCTCAGACATGCTGGGTGATTAAACCTGATCCAGATTAATTCTCTTGTATTATTGATTCTTCTTGGGGGTCTCTGAAATAAAGGAACAAATATAGAATGAAGCAGTTTAGGTACAGTTGAACAACTATTATTTTTATTTATTGTTTCGGCACATATTCCTTGTCTGTCTGTCTATGAAATCTCCGTACTGAAGGCACTGCAACATGAGACTGTGGTCAGTACCACGAGACTGTTCCATGTCCATTATTCTCAACATTTTGGATTTCCAATATATCTCTGAACATAACACCTGCAGAAACGCGTATCAGAGATGGATGGGCGTTGGAGTACAGGGAACTGGTGGGGAGCTTTGGGGAGACGGTCGCTGACTTCAGGATTTGATTCTAATCAAGCCACTACACTTCATGAATGACATGGTTGAAATTGTTGAGCAGTACAACTACTTGCAGAGAAAGTAGGTCCCCCTCTTGTTTTTTTGATCACATATTTAATTATCACCCATTTTCTTTCCGTCTAAGTTATATAAAGAAAACAGTGATAATATTAGAGCGATGAATCAGTTGGCCACTTTTTAAATGTTAGATATGTACACTAAATAAAAAAATATTTTTTTCAGACAAAACAATGTAGGTTATTTAAATACCTGACACGTTTCAGCAATCCTTTCACATTCATCACACTGACGAAGACAAAAGGATCGCCGAAACATGTCAGGTATTTAAATAACCTACATTTTTTGTCTGAAAAAAAAAAACTAGCAAAAGAAAATTGTAATCTAGAGACAAAATGAACATTATTAAATCAAAACCACACAATATTAAGAACAAAAGAACTCTTCAAACAAAAGTCAGTATGCAATGTGACTTAGCCCAGAACAAAGCACAGTTTTAACTCTTTTAAAGCAGCACAACGTAACTTTCAGCTTTTGTTGAGTTTGGCGGCTCCTTTGGACAAAAGCGGTAGTGCTTTACCAGTAGTGTGGAAGAGTTCCTACCATGCTCCTCAAAGTTACATAGTGCCAGTGAAGGCGATACAGACCCCTCAGACCATGAGAGAGGTGTCATTAAACCTGTTGTAAGTTGATGTACCATCACATTGACTTAATATTATATTATGGTGGAAAAGTTACATTGTGCTGCTTTAAAGGAAACTGACCTATACAGATGCGTACAGTTATTTGCATAAGAATTATTTGGGTTTAAGAGAGCCAGGTTCTTGTATTTTTAGCTTTGCACAAGACTGTATGTGTACAACTGAACAGCAGACTAGAAAACACCTGCCTACAAGATGGGAATGATCTTATTTTGACAAATCTTGATTCATTCGGCCTGTGCAGTAAGATGCTGGAGATCTCGTACCAGTATGTGGCAGCTAATGCCATGCATGGTGCACAGGTCTGCTGGGGGAGCACAGTCAGCAATGGAGATCCCTCCCAAAAACAATCAGTGACTCACTACAGAGGCAGCAGACCTCATTCTCCAACAGAATTCAGGAAATTGTTCATCCCACTGAGCGTTCCATCTATCTTTGCTGATGGCAGGTGTTTATCTTTCAGGTTTTTGGTTTTCTTTTTATGTTAAATCTCCTAAGACTCGAGCTCTAATATGATATTTTTATTCAAACCTGTTCAAACATGTGTACTTACAGATCTTAGGAGTTCAAGCAAGAAAAATGTACGAATCAGTAAAAGTTTTTTATCTTACCAGAGTTTTCTATTTTGAACCAAAAAAATCTCCAAGCATTAGCTTTCCAAGGATAACTATACTGTAAATGATTTGCATCCGTAAACCTTCTGTGGAGTTGGTTTTATTAGGAGATTATGGAAAATATCACATCCATATATGTGGACATGGGTTTTTCTGTCTCAATGCAGGGGACAAGGATTGTGTGATTCCTTTTCAATACTCCTCGTGCCTCAGAAATTTGCAGACCCATTTCACCAGCAGGTGCTTTCCCAACTTGTCACATAGGGCTGTCAGCTATTGTGACATTCAATTACTCCTTTAGTGCCCACCATCAAGAAAGTGCCTCCACTGGAGCAAAGGAGGTCACTTCAAACTCTCCACTCATTGGCTGATTTGGCCCGGTCAAGGCCAAATCACCAAGTTTTGCAGCCTGAAATGAGATGCCAGGCACATCTGACAGGGATCATGGGTACAGTGTAACAGGACCTGCTCTTTCTCATATTTTTTTTTTCTCCAGTTTTGCAGTCACAGGAGAAAACTCTCAGAAAACATGTCCTGACATCTTGTGTTTCTAGTACAATGAGTGTTTGGTGTTGCGTGGTTCTCAGACCCCAGGAAATGTTAACGCTACTTCTCCGGCAGCTGATAGGGGGTCCAATCAAAGAATAAAATATTCAGTGTCTCAAGGTTCTCCCGAGGTTATAGTTAGTAACTCTTGGAGATGTAAACAGCTTTCCTAGAAACACCTGCAGCACTACAGTATCCTGGGGAAATCTCAATCTTATCTGGGTCCATTGTTCATTTATATGTTCCCAACAACATTCATCTTGCGTATCTATGTCATTTTGTTCACTTACAACAGTCCAGTTTGTTTAAGAGGCTCATGAATCCCTCAGCATGGCAGCGAGAAACAGAGTCCTGCAGATTTAACTACTGTATACCTGCGAGTCTCTTTAAGTCCAACTACACTGTTCTTCATGTTTTTACTACATGCTGATTTTACCCATTGTTGATTTATCTCTTTCTAATTTGTAATAACTAATCACAGAGGACGCCTTGGATTTTAAAGCACCATGCCTGTGATTGGGGAAGTAAAAATTCCACTGCAAATGACGCACCATGCGTCCATTAATTCCATGAAGTTCAGGCAGGAATCTTTTTTTCTTTTACGGTAATTCCTCTCATTGCCTTTTCTGCCCCTTTCTCCGTGTAATAATGGCAAATAAAGTATAAAGTGTAGTATTATATTAAAACATTAGCCCATATCCACCACATATAATGTAATGCTTTTATATTTTTAGCTGATAAATATACATAAATGAAATAACATTAGGGGCAGCACGGTGGCTTGGTGGTTAGCACTGTTGCCTCACAGCAAGAAGGTCCCCGGTTCGACTCCCTGGCCAGGCAGGGGCCTTTCTGTGTGGAGTTTGCATGTTCTCCCCGTGCTTGCGTGGGTTCCCTCCGGGTACTCCGGCTTCTTCCAACAGTCCAAAAACATGCATAGTAGGTTAATTGATGATTCTAAATTGCCCGTAGATGTGTGTGTGTATGTGTGGTTGTTTGTATGTATGTGGCTGGCGACCTGTCCAGGGTGTACCCCTGCCTCTTGCCTGTGGGATAAACTCCAGCAGACCCCCGTGACCATGCAAAGGATAAAGCGGGTATAGACAATGGATGGATGGATGGAAATAACATTAGATTTCACACCGAAGCTTATGAAACAGAAGTCCAGATCAGCTAAAGCCTCTAACAGCACACAACATTTGGGGCTTCAACAAAAGCTCAAGTTACGTTTAGAGATGCACCGATCGCCATCAGCCGATAATGCGCCTATTGGTTTTTAGCGGAGTTCTCTAAATAGCAGGCTGATCAGATGAACAACAAACCGCCACCGTGCATTCCCACATTTCAGACCAAGGTCTGTCTCTACAAAACATCAACACTGAAAATGGCGTCCCCAGTACGGACATTTTACAATTGTCAAAAAGGACAACAAATTTGCACTTTGCAAGGTGTGTGCAAAGGAGATACCCTGAGGAGGAATGCTACAAAAGAATTTTAACACAACGAAGCTGATAAGACATTTGAAAGTTTCTTGAGTAAAGGACCTATTATGGCATCTAATACCTATTTTTTAACTATATACAGTCACATCCAAAGTCTTATGCAAGACGACAATCGTGTCAGTCGGCTTCATGAGTGACATTTGGAGTTCTAGTGTGAAGAGTTCACTCAAGAAGTTTAAGTGTAAGTTTCCTTACCCGCGGCGGATGCTATCGCTAAAGCCTTCTCAAAGCGAAGGCTTTCATAATGAATTTTTATTTTAAGATTGAATTCCTTTTTCCACAGGAAAACTAAGGTTTACAACTTATATCAACTCTAAGAGAGTGTCTACTGTTGTCTGTGTTGGTGCACTGCACATGTTGTGTTTAACATAATTACTGCCACAAGAAAGCTGAAGCTAGTAAGCTACACTTACTCTTTGTAAGCTGAGTCTAAGTCGTCTCTAAGAGTCTCTAGATTGTAAAATATTGCTCACTGACTCAACCTGCAATAAAACAGTGGTCAATTCATTATACTTTCTCCTCTCCTAATTTTTATACTTAATATACGCTTTCTTTTTTCGCCTCCTACGATAAAACTTTTATTTTCTTCGGTTTTTCCGCTGCTGCGGCCATGATACCAGCTTCCGCTGAGCTCTACGCTCCAAGCCCCGCCCAGCTTTCGTCTCGACTACGAATCGGGAAGGAGGGGGAAGTGACGTATGCCGTAAAGCAGTCAAAGCCGTAAAAATGTGTAGTTTTTTAGTGTGAAAGGGTTCCTACCATGTACCTCGAAGTTACATAGTGCCAGTGAAGGCGATACAGACTCCCTCAGACCATGACTGAGGTGTCATTAAACCTGTTGGAAGTTGATGTACCATCACAATGACTCTGGAAATAGTATATTAAAGTGGAAAAGTTACATAGTGCTGCTTTAAGTTTATTGTGGCCATGGCAACCAATACGTTATTTCCCCCTTTTGTCACCTGACATCTAGTCGCTGAAATCTGGCTTTTGAATGTCTGAACAGACACTTTTAACTCCATATTCAAAGTTAATGTGAAATAAAAGGTGATTGTTTAACAACACGCAAGGTCTCAAAGTCACTCCCAGAATTAATGTCTGCAAATTACAATAAAGGGGCTCAAAAATCAATAAATGTTCATGTTGTTCCTATGCACAAAATAATTTTCAGGATTATGGGAATGTTTTGTTCTGAAGTTCCTGCAGAGGTTGCAATTTCCTTGTTTAGGTAAATTCTGCAGGAAGTCTAGACCCACAAAAGCAAGCCCTTCAGCCATCATGTTACAACCGCAGTTAACTGCTGTTCAGCAATGATTACCTATGGTTTCTGGAGGGAAAGTTGATGAAGTCATGGATAGGTGGATTCAATTGGTTTTTTGGGGATATCAACATAGTAAATGTTGGTATTGATTTTTTTTTATTTCTTTTTTTGCAACACTTTATGAGGACTATTTTAGGAACTCGTCCCAGACTCGCCACTGGATTTACAGAAAGCTGAAAGTTTGTGCTGTTTTGGTACTAAAAGCTGGTGAGTCTGAGCCACTAGTATTAAGTAAAGGTGTGTGGTGAATGGCGATGCCAGCCATCTGTGTGCATTTTAATGAAAATATCATAGGTATGTAGTCTGAAACTTGTCTTCTCCGTCTCTTGTTTGCAGGAAGAAAAAAAGGCACACAAAAGCAGTCAATTTCACTGATTATGATGCCCAAACAGCCTTGATCATTGCCAGCTATGCTTGGCAACAGCATTATTAGCTTTTCTGTCTCTTGGCTGAGGACGTTTTCTGATTCAGTCAACATTTTACTACACTTCCCAGATCTACTGTACATCCATTAACATTGATATACACAGAAAAACACAGTATTGTGTAAACGTCTTTGGCATGCTGTGGCAGGGTGGAGAGGTTGATGGGACACACGCACCTGTGTCCCATCAACCTCTCCACCCTGCCACACATGCCTCTGGGTGTTGTATCAAACTTTTGAATGACTATCTGTATTTATTTTTGTCTCTTTAGATGTAAGATATGAACAGAAAATCAGCAGTGATATTTCTGATGGACCAATTAATCTGAGATTATTGGTCACACAATACTACCCATGCTTCAAACGACAACTATGACTACAAGAAAAAGTCAGAATTTAGTGTTTTGAACCAAGTAAACATTTAATTCTTTACGGAAACTGTATCATATGGATGTTTGCAATATTTGGAGTTTCTCAATATGGAAATTAATTAAATAAAATTTGATTCACTCCAATTTCTATGGCAGAAAATAGCTAAACATATCACAGAGCACTTCACATACAAAATGACTTTAATAATGATTAATAAACAGAGAAGTTTAAGTTTTAAGTCTCAGTTCACTCCATTATCCATTGTGCTTCTTATTAAATTCAATTATTTATTAATCCCTGTAGGGAAATTAACTAACCAGTATAACCAGTAACATGCTGTGCAGTCTTTAAAAGTGTAAAACGAATTAAAATCATTTCTGCTCCATTTTTATTATTTTACGGGTTTTCATCAAGAGTTTCACAAAACATTTTATTATCATGAGTTGTCTACAGTTTCTGCTTGAACCTGCCAGGACTGACCTAACTACAATCTTCTTGCTCGTTTTTCTTTTAATTTGATTTCACACAAGTAATTTAGGAGTGTAGATGCATTTATACATCAGTGATAATGTGCTCAGTACAAATCCACTGTAATTATTAAATCTACTGCAGCTTCTGAATATTCTTTGCTGTTAAAATTAAAAACTGGAGCAAACCCTTCATTCGGAAGTGAGCGAAGAGATCGCCTTCAGTATGTGACCATCAATCAGGTTGGCTCTTGATACACAATATACATTTCATATGTGTTTTTTATAGTCCATTAATGTATAAAGTTGCCCTGCTATATATATATATATATATATATATATATACATATACATATATATATATATACATATACATATACATATATATATATATATATATATATATATATATATATATATATATATATATATATACATATATATATATATATATATATACATATATATATATATATATATATACATATATATATATATATATATATATATATATATATACATATACATATACATATATATATATATATACATATATATATATATATATATATATATATATACATATACATATACATATATATATATATATATATATATATATATACATATATATATACATATACATATACATATATACATACATATATATACATATACATATATATACATATATATATATATATATATATATATATATATATATATATATATATATATATATATATATATATATATATATATATATATATATATATATATATATATTACACTCGGTCTCATTGAAAACTTCATATTTGATTTCTGGATAAGAAATCAATGACTGACCAGGAGAGCTCAACTACAATTACACATAACGTTAGAATAAAATTTTATATATATATATATATATATATATATATATATATATATATATATATATATATATATATATATATGTATATTATTTTTTGTTTCCTTTTTCTTATGAAATTATTGTAAATTAAACAACAACTTAAAAAAGAGGACTGTTTGATCTCAATCAAATTTAAACCACAAGTTTGGACTAAGCTCCTGATGCATAAGAACACAACCCGATTTATTGACAAATGCTGTTTGTTCTTCAAATAAATTGCTGTCATTAAGTGATCTATTTCCTTATTTTTTGCAGTACAATGTTACCACCTATATGGAAAACAGGCTGACAGCGAGGGGGAGCAGGGGGTGCAGACGTTTAGTGAGGGTGTCATTCTCCATCTTAATTTTGGCTGTATTTCATTTTAGCAGGAGGCTTATGCATCACCCCAAAGGGACCATTTCACAACTTTCAGTACCAAGAAAAAGTCAATCACCTAATAAAGAAGTGTGTCATGTCAGGCATTTTTATTGAATTTTCTGTCCACCACATCTGAAAATGGATCAAATGGCTAGTCAGCAGCACCCCAGCTCAGGGATGTTTTACAGATCCGTCAATAACAGAGCATTTGATTCAAAACTGCTATGTTTAGGGGATATTATACAATGTTAACCATTGTAGATCTGCACGTTAGAATAGGGGTGTGATTAGACAAACTGGCATCCCATATGAGTGAGAATATCAAACCAAACCTTGCCTGGTTCCAAAAGCAAAGTAGAAGACTTAAGCACTTGCAAAGACATGGTCGTCTCAGCTTACACTGACCTAAAAGAGCTGACAGGTATGTAAGGATGTAGCAGCTTGGAGAGGTAAAGTGGGGCAAACTGTTGAAAGATTTCAAAGGAAATGAAAGAATTTATGCCAAAATAGTGGAAATGTGCCTTTGCCTGGGTGTGCAAGTTAAGAGACGCGCAGCGGTGTTCTGTACCATCTTGAGAGAGGCGGTGGACCCACTGACCCCCACACACAAAGTGTTACGGCAATCCAGCCGACTGGTAACAAAGGCATGGATCACTGTCTCCAAGTGCTGCCTGTAAAGATTAGGCTTTAATTTGGCCAGCTGTCTCAAGTGGAAAAATCTGACATAAACATGCCGCATTAAAATTCATAGTGAGTAGTGAGGGTGGCATGAATAACTGGGATTTTCATGGCAATCCATTTAGATTTGGAAAGAACCTTAAAAAAAACACACACAAAAAGAGCCAATCTATTCAATACATGTTGAAGAATGTCTGTATATTTGAAAACTCTGTTGCTAGTAAAAGGATCACCAGTTCCAGCAGCATCCATCATCTAGGCACTGTGGAAAACTGGACCAAATTCATAGCAGTCTCCTGAAAAGCTGTCGAGATGCCTGTGCATGCTTTCACTCCAACTTGCTTGAACCAAAAACACACCCCAAGCCAGTTTAGTCGCAATTCTCACCTTCTTTTCCTGTTCTTGGAAGCATTTTTTTTTCTTTAATTCAGGTTTAAAATCAAACAAAAAAAAAAAGTCAATTTCCACTAAATCAATGACTACGTTTACATGCAGTCAGAATTCGGGTTATTGCTAATATTCCGGTTACTGAAACATTGGGAATATTCCGTTTACATGCGTGAGCAAACAGGGTTATCCCTGTATACATGGTAATTAATCATTCGGGATATCTCCATCAAACCAGCGACGCGCGGAGAACGTGATGAAGCAATTAGCGTCATTTCCGCTTCTTCTTCCTGTATCCAAATTCAAAACAAATGCTGCTTCGCGCAGCTTTTCACTCACCTTCTTGTAAATTTCGCTAGCCCCGTACTTTCTACCGTCTACAAATGCCAAAATGTTCATATCCTTCATTACATTTATGAAGTGATTAGTCTCCTCCTCACTCCAAAAGTGTGGCGTGGTCTTGCGTTTCGCCATGTTAGAAGTACTTCCTGGACTCAAAAGACCAGGGGCCGAATTCACCAATATCTTCGTAAGAAAATCTTAAGAAATGTCTTAAAGGAGCCGTCTGTAAGAAATGTCCAAAACTGGTACTGCAGTCACTTTCAAAATATTGTTGAGCGGCGTGTACCCTCCCCCTCCTCCCCCCGACCAGAGGTTGCCAGGTAGGCTGCAGAATGCAGCAGGAACGTAGGCTGCCATGGCTGCGATAATTAGAGCCGAGCTGGCAACCCGGATGCCGAAACAATACTGACTTGGTGATTGGGAGATAGGTGGAGGGTGGAGCTTCAGAAACAATACTGACTTGGTGATTGGGAGATAGGTGGAGGGTGGAGCTTCAGGCCAAAACAAAAAATGACAACATCAACATCAGTTGAGGGCTGCAACTCCTCTTTTTAAACTGGAATATCCTGGCTTGAGTGCTGTTGTCAGTGACATAAGTATTTGAAATGAACATGATTTTTAAATGTCTGTTGACATATCGGGGTCATTTTACGATTCGTTTTATTATTGCTCTTACATATAGCTCCTTTAAGATCTAAAATTAAGAAGTTCGTAAGAAACTTAAGTGCAATTCCTCAATATTTTCTTAAGAACCATCTTAAGAACTGTCATTTCTTACAAATTTCTTATTTTTCTTACTTAAGAACTTCTTAAAATACGTCATCGCATTACACGCGCTGGCAAACAACATATATACAGGTAGTTTGCGTCTTAACCGCCAGTCGCTCGCTAAACATGGAGAAGGAGAAAAAGAGATGCAGGAACTTTTCAAGGCAGGAGCTTGAGGGTATGGTGGATGAAATTAATGTGCTAAAAAAATTACTATTGGGGAAAATGAATGATAAGGGGATAACAGCAGAAAATAAGACAAGAGGGTGGGCCAAAGTGGCTGAAGCTGTGTCCGCGGTGGGAGGGAGCCTGCGGGACGGCCCAGGGGTGAAGAAGAAGTGGGCAGACTTCAAGTCGGAGGTAAAGAAGAAAGGAGCGGAACGGAAAAGGTTACTAAATAAGACAGGCGGAGTTGAAAGAGTTTTTGTCGACAGTCTGGAGGAGAAAGTGCTGGACATTATTGGAGAAACAGCAGTCGAGGGAGTCCAAGGGGGCGTCGACACAGGAGACCCACCGGCAGTGACAGCAGGTAACAGTTAACCAGCTAACTTTATTAAGTTTTAATATTTTTTCAGGCGTAAAAGTAACCGTTAAGATCCCCAACCTGGGCTCAGTTTATCCAAATAACGCCTGTTAAGAAATTTGCTCCGAAAATTTCGGGATTTAGGCTTGACTGCCGGCTCCGGAGCCGATTTATGGTTCCACGTTAAATCGACGCAGAGCCTACGGCGTAGGTTACGTATACGGCGTAGGTTACGTAGCCTACGGCTCTGTTACAAAATACTGTATGTAACCCTGCTAGTTTATTAAATATTACAATGTTTCAAGCGCAGCAGGACACAATTATACCGTCGGTTAATGTGTGCAATGCACCACTAACGTATACTGTATTACTGTATTCTCCATTCATTGCAGGCCCTGTCATCTCTGTGTATACTCTACCAGCTGACACAAGCAGCACAAGCAACACCCCCAACACAAGCTCTGACTCTGAAGTTTTGCTTAATGTGGTTGAGGACTTCAGTGCTGAAGAAACACAGGTAGGCTTGAAAACAACACACTGAAGAGTACAGTTGGCAACATAAGCTGTGAACAGGGTTCCAACACAAGTATGAAAAAGTATGGAAATAAATTAGATACATTTCCAGGTATTAAAATGTATGGAAAATGAAAAATAAAGTATGGAAAAATATTTGTTTCACCTAGTGTGTGTGTGTGTGTGTGTGTGTGTGTGTGTGTGTGTGTGTGTGTGTGTGTGTGTGTGTGTGTGTGTGTGTGTGTGTGTGTGTGTAGGATGAAATGTGTAGGAACCCTGTGTGAAGACTGTAGATGGAAATTACATATTTTATAATATTGTCTTAATTGCTTTTGTTCTTTGTACTTGTTTTTACAGACTACAGAGGATAACCTCCTGTCCAACATTTTGCCTAGCGCCTTGTTCTTCCAGCCCCGTCCAGCAAGGACCTAGGTTGACACTGCTGAGATGATCATGCTGCAGAGAGAATTGCTGAAAGAGGTTTCAGCAATGAGGAAGATCCAGGAGGAGCTACTGCATGTAAAAAAATTGAAGTTAAAAATTGCTCAGGAGAAACGATAAATGAAAAAGAAAGAAAGAAATGAAATTAATTAAATGTTTTCTTGTAACAAATTAAATGATTTTGAAAAAGTAGTTTTTTGTAACAATTTCCATTTTATTGAATATTAAATAATTTATTTGATTGTCTAATAATGTCTGAATTTATATTCTTTGAAATATTACTATGCTAACTACAACATTTTTTATACTGCTAACAAATCAAATGGGATATTTACATACATTGTGATTTTACATTCTGTGTAGTAGATTTTGCTTTAATTTGCTTGGGTGAACCTCCTTCTAATGAGGTCATTCCTAGCTTGGATGCCAGTCTCGCATGGGGCAGGGTGGTCATGTCCATCTTCCTCAGGGTGGTCGTCAGGGATGTTGGGTACTGGCAGGCGATACATCTGGCAGATGTTGTGTAGTATGAAGGCTGAGGTGATGATCTTACAGGCTTTTTCAGGTGTGTACTGCAGCACTCCTCCAGAACGGTCGATGCACCTGAAGCGAGACTTCACTACACCGATGCATCGCTCCACAATATTGCGGGTCTTTGTTTGTGCACTTGTGTAGCGCCTCTCTGCCAGTGTTCCTGGGTGAAGGGGTGGTGTCATCAGCCAGGGTCGAAGGCCATAGCCACTATCACCTGTGTCATAGAGACCATCATTACTTTATTAGGAAGCTTATTTAGATGTGGAAATATTAATATGTTTTTAACATTCTTATAACTTTCTTACCTAACAACCAGCCATCTGGCATTTCTCCATCGCTGAATTTTATGCCTATTCCCGAACTCATCAGGATGAAGGAATCATGGGTTTGTCCTGGCCACTTAGCTACAAGGTCAGTGACGCGCAGTGTTGCATCACAGATGACTTGCACATTTATTGAATGGTAGCTTTTTCTGTTGACATAGATATCCTCCTCATCCTTAGGTGCCTATTTAAAAAATATATTTTTAAAAATTTTCAACGGTTTGTTATTCAAAAAATACAGAAGGGAACTTTAAAGGTGTTTTCAGTGATATTTGTTCATATGAGTGCTATATAGCTCTATAATTCTCCATTATTTAATACAGTTGTAAATAGTACGAGAAATGCTCTTGCGGGTGACTGGTGACAAACGCAAAATAATCTCTCTTGCAATGTACCCAAACATCTGAAAACATCTTTAAAATAAGGTACTGCCATGTAAACTTACTTTGAACACATTAGATCCTGCAATCTCAAAGAGCTGCTGCTTGGTTTGAATGCATTCTGTTGCTGTTGCTGGAAACTTTATGAACTGCCTTGCTCTTGTGCTTAGTGCATTTGACACATCCCTGACCACACGACTGACAGGATTGACTCACTCCTACAGTGCCCCCTAACACCATCTGAAAAGTTCCAGAGGCAAAGAATCTCAAAGGCAACCATTACTTGTAGTACCACAGGAAGTGATGATGATCTCCTTGTACTCCTTTGCAACTCATCTTTCAAAATATCTGCAAGTTGCAAGATTGCCCTTCTAGGAAGCCTTCACTGCCTCAGTAAAACATGATCCGGCAGTCTTAGAGGATCCATTCCGTCCCTCATTGGTCTTGTTGGGTTTTCTTCCCTAACTGCTACCCAAAGTGCTTCCATCTATAAAACAAATGTGGGAAAACTAATGAGGGCAATAACAACTGATTATGTAAAGGAAATAAGATGACAACAACTTACAGTAATTTAACATGCTAATGCTAATTTAACATGCTAACCATCAGTTAACTAACAGTTAACTACCAAGCTAATTAACATGGTAACAAACAGTTAACAGGCTCTTTGTGTAATTAATTACAAAGTATATCCTCAAACTATGACCTACTAGTCTAAACTTGTCTAAAATGTGTTGAAAAAGGTGATATTAGAGACTTACCTTTTCACAGAAGACATTTTAAGACAGGTGAATGTTGTCTTAAAGTTAAGAAAAAAGTCAAGAACAAATTTGAGAACTTTTATTTCAAGAATACCATTTCTTCTTAAGTTTTTTCTTAAGAAGAAACTTAAGAAGAAAGTTGAGAAAATACTTAAGAACTTTTTTGGAGAATATGACTTCTTCTCTTTTTTCTTCTTAAGACTGAATTTAAGAAAAAAATGACACTTAAGAAGATTTTTTTTCTTAAGAATGTTTTGTGAATACGGCCCCAGGATTCCTTGTGAACAGAGCATCCGCAGAAAACAAATTCATGTTCCGTTTGATCGGGATATCCCGTTTGGCGTTTACATGACCGAATATTCGGGTTTTAAAAGGAATAACCCAGGGGTAATATTCAGGTTTTTAAAAACCGGAATATGAGCAAATTTGGGTTATTCAAAGGGGTTATTGGTGTTTACATGGCCGTGCAAATTTGGGTTATTGCCAATATTCGGGTTTTAAAAGGGTTATTGAGTGCATGTAAACGCAGTCAATGACCTTTAATGGAAGGAACGAAGTACAACTACTTCTGGATGCTAAGCTTGTTGCCCAAGCTTTTGAATTTACTGTATTATTTTATTATTTATTTATTTGAAATATGCTGTTTCAGTAACGTTAAAGAGTTTTTATGTTACTGAAAGTGTCACGGTTGACATTCCCCCCTGCTTTCAGTTTCTGTCTTGCCCCGCCTGTGTCCCATCTGCCCTGATTGTGTCTGCACCTGTGTCTCGTTATCCCCACAGTATATCTTGTCTTGTCATTCCTTTGTGCCCTGTCGGTCCGTACTGTGTCTTCCTCCATGTCTCCTCGTACTTTTTTCATGATCCTGGTTTTTTGTCTATCCTGCTCTGCAGCACTTTGTTTTGCCTTTTGTGGATTAAATCTTTTTGTTTTTGAGAACTCCTGCCTCTGGCCTCCCTCTGTCTCCTGCACTTGGGTCCTGAACAAACCATATCATGACAGAACGGACCGACCAGGTGGACCCAGCGGGAGAGTACCTCACCATGTGGGACTTCCTTTGCCGTGAAGCGGCTAAAAACGTGCGTGAGTGTTGGGACCCCTTTTGGGGAACACGCCTGGCTCTGGGTGGACCCAGGAGCCTGCAGATGCAACGGCGACGGCGCCAGCGCCAGCGCCAGCGCCAGCCCCAGCCTGTTCCGGCTCCAGCTCCTGCACAGGTGCAGGAGCTGGAGTCTGTCCCTGTTCCTGTGGTGGTCCCAGACGCACCTCCCCATGTTCCTGTGGTGGTCTCGGATGCACCTCCCCACGTTCCTGTGGTGGTCCCGGACGCATCAGCCCCTCCTCCGGTGATGGTTTCGGACCCCCCTCAGCCGGCTCCGAGGACTCGTGTCCCCCCCCAGCCGGCTCCGAGGACTCGTGTCCCCCCCCAGCCAGCTCCGAGGACCCGTGTCCCCCCCCAGCCCGCCCTGGATGTGGACTCTGGGGACATCTGGGATCTGTCCCTTGAGGGGGGGCCGGCGCCCCTCGAGGGGGGGCCAGCACCACGGACCCGGGCACCCCCGCAGCCGGCGCCCCGGACCCGGGTACCCCCGCAGCCGGCGCCCCGGACCCGGGTACAGCCATGTCACGTTCCTGAGCCATGTCACGTTCCAGAGCCATGTCACGTTCCAGAGCCATGTCACGTTCCAGAGCCATGTCACGTTCCAGAGCCATGTCACGTTCCAGAGCCATGTCACGTTCCAGAGCCATGTCACGTTCCAGAGCCATGTCACGTTCCCGTCACGCCAAGCCCCCCGCCGAGCCCCCCGCCGAGCCCCACGCCGAGCCCCACGCCGAGCCCCACGCCGAGCCCCACGCCAAGACCGCCAAGCCCCACGCCAAGACCGCCAAGCCCCACGCCTAGCCCCACGCCAAGACCGCCAAGCCCCACGCCTAGCCCCACGCCAAGACCGCCAAGCCCCACGCCTAGCCCCACGCCAAGACCGCCAAGACCGCCAAGCCCCACGCCAAGACCGCCAAGCCCCACGCCAAGACCCAGGCCTAGGCCTCGTGGGCGGCCCCCGGAGCTGTCTGGTCGGCCTCGTGGACGTCCCCCCGAGCGTTCTCGCCGGTCTGCCCGGCTTCATGGGCGACCCCCGGAGCTGTCTCGCAGGTCTGCACGGTCCCCAGGACGGCCCCCGGAACGTTGGCCGTGTTTTTTTCACTGCAAACCTACAAGCGTCAAAAAGTTACATGTTTTTCTCTCTCCATTGGAAAATGTACTTTAATTGCACTGAGGGTTTGTGCTGTGTTTTAATATGGTAAATTTAAACTGAGTCAATACCCTACGCTTCAACTTCAAAATAACTTCAAAAATATTGGACTTATTGCAATATTATGCAATTTCTTTTTTATTTGACATTTATTTGGTCTAGCAAGATTGTGCACTCAATTATGCTGCCACTTGGTAGAAACAAAATCATCATAACTTTAAGAGGGCTAAGGTTTATAAGAGGCCAATACCCATACCAACCCAGCATTTAATAGTCTTCACTGTTGTCATTAAGAAAACTGCACAAAGTGGTCAAAATCCCAGTTATCTCGATCTGAAATTGCCTCTTTAAAAGTTTTTCTCCAAACTCATTTCAGAGTTTTGATTAGCCACTACACAACCCATGGTCTCAGTTTCATTTTGTCAATGTAATGACTTTTCTTTGGCATGACTATACCTCCGTTGTTTGAATAAAGTATTGATTTCTTTTTAAGCCATTATTGCAGCAATGCCTTAAAAAAAACATTTGATACTTTGTCACAGTCTGCTGTATTTCTAAAACACAGACAGAAGTCCATCCATCCCAAAACAGTGCTATGTAAGTGCAGAATGAAGGTTTTTATTTAAGTTATTTTCGATATTTTCCCTTACAGAGACTTTTATACAATGATATACAACACTGTGTAAAAGATCCCCCTAGTTGCATTGTTTTACCAAAGTTTATTGACCTGGGGGGTATTCCAAGAAGGAGGTTTAGTGGCTAAACTGGGTATGTTAACCCAGGGTAAATGGTAAACCTGGGATTTCCGTTCCAAAATGGTCAGGTTAAGTAGCAGGTTTTGTTCAGGTTTTGTTCAGATAACCGAGTTATGTTCGGGGTTTTAAGCGCAAGTTCAGGAGGGCTGCTGCAACTTGTTACACATAGAAGCCCAAATCCGTGCAATTCACCGTGAGAGGGTTATAGACCACGATATGACATTTTATCTTTCCCCGATGAGTATTTGCGAGAGCGCTACCGTTTTTCAGCAGAATCCCTGATTTACTTGAGTAACCTTCTCCATCCATACACTGTAAACCCTAATAAGTTCACAGAACTCAAAAAAAATGTGTAACTGATTACCCAAAAATATTAAAATATTTTTAAATGTTTTAAGTTTATATAAAATAAAAATTACACTTACAGTTGCCTTAAATTATCTTAATATTATCTTTAAAAAAAGTAATATTCCACAATTTATAGTCTGTGGGAAATACACTCAAAATTAATTCTAAAATCAAATACTGATGCCAGCCCACTACACATATAATCAGCTAATAATGTTAGAAAAAATGAAAGCGACACCACTGTTACAATTCAACCATTTTTAACGTTTAACGTTTGCAATGTATACAATGTATACATTGCAAACGTTGCGCATCGTGGGTCTGCCCTCTCTTCACTGCAAACAATGTGCATCGCTCTCCGTTTTTTTGGATCTGGGAGTTTCTGTACAGTATTGGAGATGCTGAACATATCGGGAAAGCAACTGTCTGTCGGTCGGTGCGTAAAGTGTGCCTTGCGCTAAAGCGCTTCATGCACAACTTTATTCGTTTTCCTGGCCACAAACCTACCAACTGGCAGGTCAGCATCGCTTAGGTTTCTCAAATATGCACAGAAATCATTGCTGGTGAGATTACATTTAATGAGCATTGGCTATATATTGCAGGCTTTCCAAACGTTATTGGATGCATCGATGGGACGCATGTGCCAATTACAGCACCATCCCAAAATGAGGCTGACTTTGTTAACAGGGGGTATCCAAGAAGGAGGTTGAACAAACACTGAGTCTCATCTTGAGGTTACTTGAACCCATGACGACCAAACCCGCTCAGTTGGTTCCAACACACCGGTTATGAATGAACTCAACTAACCCAGAGTTGGGTAACCCAGATTTGTGCGAGTCCCCGGTGAATCTATAAAGACATCATCTATCGAGGGTTGAAAATGGAGCAGCAAGTGCTCCACCACACCAATTCATCTGCCAAAGCACGTGATATGGCTTGGCAGAGAATTACTGATCGCGTCAATGCGTAAGTTTAGGCCATTATGTGAATTTAATATTAAATGAATGAAGCAAACAATGGGCAAATAAATTGAAAAAATAAAAAAAAGTGAAAACTCCGTCAACTGTATTTTATTAATTGAAATGATTAAGACAGATTTTATCACGCACTCTGTGACCATCTGCCATGTCAACCTGCTGCTGAAAGGGAGGAGCCGGTACCGGAGGAGCGGCTCCATGCAACAAATCTATCCCAGCCCTGTCTGGGCAGACCCTCAGCCTGCGCAAGCACTGAAACCTCTCCTTGAGAATCCCAAAAGTCATCTCTATTTTGACCCGGGTTCTCCTGTGAGTCACGTTGAAGCGCGTTTGCGCTCCAGCATCTGGATCGGGGTACGGGGTAATGAGCGTGGGGAGGCGCGGATATCCTCTAACCCCCAGGAGATATCCATAAAATTCTCCTGCAATTGCACATATAACATAAAGTTAGACACATGAATATTTGCAAAACTGATCAATATAATATTAGTAATATAAAGCACTCTGTAGACATTTGATGCTCAAATTTGATTCCCTACATCCTGGCATCATGCACAGAGCCTGGCCATCTCGCCTCCACGCTTGATATTAGATTTGCAGCATCGCATCATCTGGCAATTGAAATACGTTCAAACATCAATAAGAGAGCGCTCAAAAATAAAAGCAGTTTACGGTTCCATTATACCTACTTGGACATTGATGCTGTGGAAACCTTTCCTGTTAACAAAGTCAGCCTCATTTTGGGATGGTGCTGTAATTGGCACATGCGTCCCATCGATGCATCCAATAACGTTTGGAAAGCCTGCAATATAACTAATGCTCATTAAATGTAATCTCACCAGCAAAGATTTCTGTGCATATTTGAGAAACCTAAGCGATGCTGACCTGCCAGTTGGTGGAACTCTTAATGACCCTCGTAGGTTTGTTGCCAGGAAAACTATTAAAGTTGTGCATGAAGCGCTTTAGCGCAAGGCACACTTTACGCACCGACCGACAGACAGTAGCTTTCCCGATATGTTCAGCGACTCCAATACTGTACAGGAAACTCCCAAAAAATGACGCAAAACAACAGAGAGCGTTTGCAGTGAAGAGAGGGCAGACCCACGATGGGTAACGTTTCCAATGTATACAACATTGCAAACGTTAGACGTTAAAAATGGTTGAATTGTAATAGTGGTGTCGCTTTCATTTTTTCTAACATTATTAGCTGATTATATGTATAGCGGGCTGGCATCAGTATTTGATTTTAGAATGAATTTTGAGTGTATGTCTTACAGACTACGAGCTGAGGAATATTGAACATTTTGAGTGTATTTCTCCCAAACTATAATATGTGGAATATTACTTTTTTAAAGATAATATTAAGATAATTTAAGGCAACTGTAAGTGTAATTTTTATTTTATATAAACTTAAAACATTTAAAAATATTTTAATATTTTTGGGTAATCAGTTACAATTTTTTTTGAGTTCTGTGAACTTATTAGGGTTTACAGTGTATGGATGGAGAAGGTTACTCAAGTAAATCAGGGATTCTGCTGAAAAACGGTAGCGCTCTCGCAAATACTCATCGGGGAAAGATAAAATGTCATATCGTGGTCTATAACCCTCTCACGGTGAATTGAATGGACAACTTGGGCTTCTATGTGTAACAAGTTGCAGCAGCCCTCCTGAACTTGCGCTTAAATACCCGAACATAACTGGGTTATCTGAACAAAACCTGAACAAAACCGGCCTAAAACCTACCCCTACCAGGTTTGGTTCAGAGCCCATGTTACCATGGTGACTTACTTAACCTGACGATTTTGGAACGGAAATCCCATGCAGGTTTACCATTTACCCTGGGTTAACATACCCAGTTTAGCCAGTAAACCTACTTCTAGGAATACCCCCCAGGAAAGGTTTCCACGGCATGTGCAAGTAGGTATAATGGAACCGTAAGCTGCTTTTATTTTTAATGATGTTTGAAAACATATTTTTTCAATTGCCAGATGATATGCAATGCTGCAAATCTAACAGGCGAGATGGCCAGGCTCTGTGCATGATGCCAGGATAGGGAATCAAATTTGAGCATCAAATGTCTACAGAGTGCGTTATATTACTAATATTATATTGATCAGTTTTGCAAATATTCATGTGTCTAACTTTATGTTATATGTGCAATTGCAGGAGAATTTTATGGATATCTCCTGGGGGTTAGAGGATATCCGCGCCTCCCCACGCTCATTACCCCGTACCCCGATCCAGATGCTGGAGCGCAAACGCGCTTCAACGTGACTCACAGGAGAACCCGGGTCAAAATAGAGATGACTTTTGGGATTCTCAAGGAGAGGTTTCAGTGCTTGCGCAGGCTGAGGGTCTGCCCAGACAGGGCTGGGATAGATTTGTTGCATGGAGCCGCTCCTCCGGTACCGGCTCCTCCCTTTCAGCAGCAGGTTGACATGGCAGATGGTCACAGAGCGCGTGATCAAATCTGTCTTAATCATTTCAATTAATAAAATACAGTTGACGGAGTTTTCACTTTTTTTATTTTTTTCAATTCATTTGCCCATTGTTTGCTTCATTCATTTAATATTAAATTCACATAATGGCCTAGACTTACGCATTGACGCGATCAGTAATTCTCTGCCAAGCCATATCACGTGCTTTGGCAGATGAATTGGTGTGGTGGAGCACTTGCTGCTCCATTTTCAACCCTCGATAGATGATGTCTTTATAGAGTCACCGGGAACTCGCACAACTCTGGGTTACCCAACTCTGGGTTAGTTGAGTTCATTCATAACCGGTGTGTTGGAACCAACTGAGCGGGTTTAGTCGTCATGGGTTCAACTAACCTCAAGATGAGACTTTAACTCAGTGTTTGTTAAACCTCCTTCTTGGAATACCCCCCTGGATATTGTTTTCCCTATCTATCAATATACAAACACAAAATACAGAACCTGGCTCCATTAAAACTAAATATTTTTTACAAAAAGAATTATTTTATTATATCTTGATATTTTATTTTGTACATTTTGTAGTCTGTTATTATAGTTACTTATTCTTATCCTATATGTTGTCCACTGTCACTATCAATCTATCCTAATTGATATCAATTCAAACATCAATTTGGGACAGATTTAAATCCGCCAGGTTCTGAGGGAGGGCACAGAATTGCTTGTACAATTGTTACAGTGCCTTCAGTAAAATATGGCTTAACTTACAAATGAACGGTTTAAATGAAAGGCCAATGTGATTAGTGCCAACTGACACACTTAGTACGTTCACATGCACAGAAAGTCAGATGTTTGCATTAGTCCGACTGATATCGAATTTTTAAAAGCGATGTATACACCTTACTCGAGCAGTAGTTGAACCGAACTGGAGATCTTGAAATTGAGCTACGAGTGCCAGATAATGCGTCTTAATTCGAGTTATTCTGGCATGTGGAAGTGATGAGACCACGGTCTGGCTGCGGCTGCCCATGGTACCAGGACAGACCCTTGTGAAAACAACAAAAAGGAATTTTATCTTTACTTCATTGGCCTGCAGGACCCCTTAAAGTCAAATACAGGTTTTTTTTTTGCTACCATTCTCCCCTTGCTCCATAAATTTCAATTTAATCTACTTGTATAGTGCCAATTCCCAACAGTCGTCCTGTCAGAGCACTTTACACAGACACTACTCAACAAGTGTACAAAGTCAAATATAATCCCATTAAATTCTAATTACATTCCAAGTCAGTAAAGTTACTTGCAATACAGACGTAATTCAATTCATATTCCATTTGACTAAAAGAGTCCTAGCTAAGGAACCCATCAGCTTGCATCGAATCTTTCCTTTGGTCCAATCCCTTATATTTAAAAAAAAAAAATGAAATTTTGTCTGCTTCCCAAATACCAACTGGGAGCTGGTTCTACAGGAGAAGGATCTGTTGGTTTTGTCCCCCATTCTACATTTGAAAACTCTGGGAACCACAAAAAATCAACTGTTTGAGAGAATATGCTCTCATTTAAGAGTTTTCTTCACATAAGAGAGAGCGAGGTCCTTCAGGCCGTTGGATGTGAATAAAATAATTTTAAATGAGAGAAAGAGAGCGAAAGATGGAAACCAGTTCTGCTATGATGAGTTATCATTTCTATGCAAATGACTGATTAGTTGATTTTTTTTTTTTTTTTTTTTTTTTTTTTACAAGAACTTAAATGAATGGGAGATTGGACATAGCTCCATAAATTAGCTTTCAATCAAAGATCAAGTCCAGCTTTTCTAAGTAGAGATTTAATTACAGCCACCTTAAAAACTAAAGCAGCATAGCCTGCAGGTAGGGATAGATTGATTACACCCTAAATGAAGACTATTAATTAAGGGAAAATAAAAAAATAAAAAAACTCTTTGAACAGTCTGATTACAGGCTGTTTCCAACCACACCAGAGACATGTTGATGGTTAAACAGAGTCAAACTAATATCTAACCACTGACTTCTCTGGTGGAATCCTCACGACTGAATTTGAACGTTTTCCCCATCATCTCGATGATTCTGTTACAGATTGAATACTTGGCAGTCCAGTTTTTACCACTACATGAGAAATCAGTGAAATCCAAGCGGATGATCTTAGGAAACATTTTCTCTTGGCATTTTAATGTAATTAGTTTATCCCTGTACATGATGCATATATGACATAAACTGATGGTATGTGTAGCTATCCTGCACAAAATTATATTTGAACGTATTGTTTTATTATTATGACATTTACATGAAATAAAATTAAAGGATGAGAACTTGTTTCTAATTTACAAGTCTTGGATCGTTCATATGTGGAATTACACCTTATATGAATCGGATACATGCATTTGCATCCGCCATTAAAAAGGAAAGGTTTGATTTTCCTGGTTAAAGTGATTTGTGGTGTTATGGATCTGTGTTTAGTCTCCTTGGCCTGTTTGGTTAGACTTTACTCTTACTTACTCTGCTCATGTTTAGTTGGTTTGCTCATCTTCTTAGTTTATTATATCCTTTTTTTATTTTATAGTTTTTACCACTATGTGTGGCATCTTTCTTGACTTCCTTTTTTCCTTTTCCTTTGTTTCCTTTGTTTCTGTCCGGATTAATAATATTTTTAGATTTTCCTCTGCTTTTGTTTCCTTTCCAGTTTTTGGCCTTCATGTTTCACATCATTGTCTTCATGGAGGCTTTTTCTGCATACTAACATTTTTATTTATTTATTTTTTTCCCAAACACAATTCAAGGTCTGAGCAGCAACACGGCCAAAATGATGATTTTGAATAATGTTGGTAACTGTATTTCAAGGTAAACACTAAATGGGATGCAGCACAGAGCTTGAACATCAAGGACGCCACCAGGCACAAATACAGGCGTGAACCAAATGTCAGCGTTCAAAAATCACTGACATGGCTAATTAAAGAATGGTCAAATGAAAATTCAATATTAATTTAACATTCATTTATTATGATTGTATTTTAGATACGATATCAGTATAATCTACCCGCAGACTTTTACATGATTTTTGGCCATCTTTTCATATTCTGAACATTATTTTTATTTTTTGTCTGCATCTGACGTGAGCAGAAACAAAACGTACGTGCAAATTCAGTTAGTTCAGTTAGTTCTCACGAATCCCAAACAATGGTTTGTGGTGGAAACCGTCCGTCGAAAACCACTCCCTCTCTCTCTCCACGTCTCCTTTAAGCATATTAACTCATTTGAGCCACAATATCAAACGTTATTTCATTGCAAATTAACGTGAACTCTGTTTTAACTGGGAACTAACATCACAGATCATGTTCTTATCACTATTACGGTTAGTTACAGCATAGAAAACAAGGCACACGTTTATTTACCTTGTTTTAGAATACCAACAAGTTATTATCAGGACCACGAGTAGTCGACCTTGCAGATGAACTTAAATACTCTCAGCAACGCGCGGCCTCGTCTCTGCTTTCTCGTGGAAAACAGTAGGACTGCTCGCGAAACCCAACATGAGCCCGACCTGCGCCACTGGCCCCGCCCCTTACCGAGGGAAGGACTCTGATTGGCTGATTGACTGACATCAAATTGGTAACAAGTTAGGTTGCACAGCTGATTACACAGGTTTCTTAAAATAAAATGAACCTCTTTTAAAACCTCTTTTAAATGAACATATTAAACTTTACATATGACTTTTATACATTTTATCCAGTGCATATATTTTAACCATTTTTAATTATGCTTTTTAAACAGTTTTAAATCTGTTTTTAACCAGCTTTTTTAACCATATGAATGTCTTGGATTTAAATGCAACTATATATACAGACTTATCTGGATTTTATGCCCTCTAGTCTGCTTGTGCTTTTAGACTATAGCCTATATGAATGGTTAATACCAAGTTTGTTAAAACCTAAAGCATATATCTTTAATGCTTTTTTTTAGTTTTTAATAATTAACATATGTGAGAGGGGGTGGCATTCGCTGCTAGTCTGAAATGAGCGAAACACAGGAAAACACACAACGGGCACACAAGCCTTTGAAATCTGCAAGAGAGAAAACAAACAAACAGACACGAGAACAGGCAGAGACACAAACAGCAACCATTTCTGAACATTAATGGAAATAAATGTACAATAAATAGTAGTCTCAACCAAAACACAATGACTGTGCCGTTAGATGAGCTGAGCTTTCTTCACAGGAACTGCTGACAGCCACCATCCCTCTTCTGCTTAACAACGATCAGTTTAGTAATGCAGATGTTTTTCAACAGCATACCAGCTAAAAACAGCTGCGTGACCCTTTTAGAGAGGCTGATTTTGTCCAGCCAGTAAAAAAATGTCATTAAATTCATAACATAACCTGTTGACGATTAATGCTCATGAAATTTCCATTCAAGAGATGTACATGATGATAGCTGGCCCCCAAGTTAATAAGTTGTTCATCACACTTGGGGGTCCCAGAAATGTCTGATGTGATAGATTGTTCATATGCAGTTTATAGGTGGTTGATGTTCACACGAAAAGAAAAAAAAACATAAAGAAAGCAGTGTTCATAAATCTGTTATGTTGTATCAGCAGCAGTTGTGCAACAGGGTGACAAACTTCAAAGGCAAAAGACAAATGAGGCTTTTGAGGAACAGTACCATATAATCAAACCCACACTCGTATCAAACTGATAGTCTAGATGGAAAGTGGGGTCCACGCGCACCCCCGGGATTTTTTTATGCCACCTGATTTTTTTTAATCCTTTAAATGTCTAGTTTCAGAATTTGGTCAGTGCCAAGATCAACTAATGTCTGAAAGGCTTCGTTTTCACACTTAATTGCATCTAACTCCAGACCAGAAAATTGAAATTTGAGATTGGCAAAGTAGCATATCCTATCATACATACAAGCTACAGAGACTAATAACACATTTATTTTTGCTGCAACCACCGAGCAACGACCAAAGCAACCTAGCAACCACCTAGCAACCACTTTTAAGACCCTAACTACCCTAGCAACCACCCTAGCAACCACCCTAGCAACCACACCTAAAAGAACTTAAAGCCTCCTTGGTCTAGAAGGAAAATGGGTTTCAAGGGTAACCCCTATTATTTATGTCATCTACTTTTTGTTATCATCAAAGTGTCTTCTTTCAGAATTTGTCAGGTGCCAACCTGAAATCATCTCCCAAAGGCTTTATTTTTTATCCTTGTACTGCGAACCCCGACCAGAAAACTCTAAACACCGACATAGTATGTGGTGCAACTTTTGTCCTAAACAACTTACAGAGACAAATTAATACATTTTCCAAGCCAACTCTGATAGGCCATCACGTAGCAACCACCTTTAAGACCCTAGCAACCACCCTAGCAACCGCCTCTGTAAGTTGTTTAGGACAAAAGTTACACCACATTGTAGAGACAAATGAATATATTTACCCAGGCAACTCTGTTAAAATGAACACAATAAAATAATTGTTTATTACATTTGACTACACACTGACTGTTTAAAACAAAAATCGTAAATAAAAAGGCAAAAAATGTGTGTAGGATGCAGTTAACTTGTGACTAATCGTCAAATTCGCCATCACTGAGGAGATCTTCTATCTCTATTTCTTCCATTTCTAAGTCTTCATCATTCTTATACTCGTTGTCCTCTTCATCACCAGATATGTTGTTGTTGACAGCATCGGCTCCCATGTCAAGAGCCGCCTGCTCTTCCACCTCAGCTCTTTGAGCCAGTAACTCGACAAGAGTAGGAGGGAGGATGGGTCCCATTGTCCATATGGGTTCCAGTACCTTGTTGTCTGTTTTCTCCCAGCCCATGCCCGGGTCATATGCTTTTGGGCTTTCCATTATTGCCTCGGCTGCTCTCTTATAGCATGCCACCCTGTAGTTAGCCCGTTGCAGATGGGGGATGAGACAGGCTTTGGGAGGAGGCAGGCGTTCTAGGTCTACTTTCGACCTAGAGTCCAGGACCTTCTCGCTACCAACCATCTTCCTCAGCATCTTCGCTCGTGTTGCATCAACCGATGTTATTTGTGGTTGGCCATACATAATGCAGGTGAATTTTTCCATCTCATTTTGCAGCTCATCTGTGACGAGCCAGTCTTCACCAAGCTGTGTGAAGGCACTCTGGAGTTTTGGATTCTGCTGTAGCTTCTTAAGGGGATTTACCTTTCCCTTGCCTTTGAAGGCGCTGGTACAGTCCTCCCCGGCGAAGACATAGAATCCCAGCAGCGTGCTGCAGTACTCAGGGCCCAGTGTGTCAGCCAGTTCTGTGATATTTATGAAAGTGCGATTCTTTCCAGAGCCATGGTCCAGGTAAATGGAAAGCTGGATCTTGCTGGCATGATGGAGGAGGATCATCAGGATATCTGTTTTACCAAGATGTCCTCTGCGTACCTTGTCTTGGTATTGTTGGTACTGACCGATCAGGTTTAGGAGTGAGGGATCCTTCAGAGTGGTGTCAAGGTTCTCCGAAGAGCAGCAGTGGATGAGGTTGATTAGGGTCTCATGTGGGATGTCTGGCTTCTCGTCATCTAGGAAGACATCGAAGAGCAGCCCGTTCAAGTGCTTCTGACAGACGCAGTGGTGTATGAGATCCTCAAGAGGTCTGAGGCAGCAACCAAGGAGGTTGGACAGCCATACACGATCAACACATTTGACCTAGGAGTGGTGATGAAGGCCTGTCCTATAGTATGGAAATATGAGTTCAGGAATTCAGTAGGCATGTCGTCCTTATTGGCAAGTTCCATACAGCCATGAATTACATGGGCAGGCTCACTGGCCATAGGTGTCTTGGAGCTGGCTATGCAGAGATCCTCATTGAGGCAGGCCTCGCAACCAGTGGTTGCCTGAAACACATCCTAAGTGCGAAATCATATGCCAAGGCTCTCTTTAGTCTGAAGGCAGTCACAGAAGCACTTGAACGGCTGCTCTTCGATGTCTTCCTAGATGACGAGAAGCCAGACATCCCACATGAGACCCTAATCAACCTCATCCACTGCTGCTCTTCGGAGAACCTTGACACCACTCTGAAGGATCCCTCACTCCTAAACCTGATCGGTCAGTACCAACAATACCAAGACAAGGTACGCAGAGGACATCTGGGTAAAACAGATATCCTGATGATCCTCCTCCATCATGCCAGCAAGATCCAGCTTTCCATTTACCTGGACCATGGCTCTGGAAAGAATCGCACTTTCATAAATATCACAGAACTGGCTGACACACTGGGCCCTGAGTACTGCAGCACGCTGCTGGGATTCTATGTCTTCACCGGGGAGGACTGTACCAGCGCCTTCAAAGGCAAGGGAAAGGTAAATCCCCTTAAGAAGCTACAGCAGAATCCAAAACTCCAGAGTGCCTTCACACAGCTTGGTGAAGACTGGCTCGTCACAGATGAACTGCAAAATGAGATGGAAAAATTCACCTGCATTATGTATGGCCAACCACAAATAACATCGGTTGATGCAGCACGAGCGAAGATGCTGAGGAAGTTGGTTGGTAGCGAGAAGGTCCTGGACTCTAGGTCGAAAGTAGACCTCGAACGCCTGCCTCCTCCCAAAGCCTGTCTCATCCCCCATCTGCAACGGGCTAACTACAGGGTGGCATGCTATAAGAGAGCAGCCGAGGCAATAATGGAAAGCCCAAAAGCATATGACCCGGGCATGGGCTGGGAGAAAACAGACAACAAGGTACTGGAACCCATATGGACAATGGGACCCATCCTCCCTCCTACTCTTGTCGAGTTACTGGCTCAAAGAGCTGAGGTGGAAGAGCAGGCGGCTCTTGACATGGGAGCCGATGCTGTCAACAACAACATATCTGGTGATGAAGAGGACAACGAGTATAAGAATGATGAAGACTTAGAAATGGAAGAAATAGAGATAGAAGATCTCCTCAGTGATGGCGAATTTGACGATTAGTCACAAGTTAACTGCATCCTACACACATTTTTTGCCTTTTTATTTTACGATTTTTGTTTTAAACAGTCAGTGTGTAGTCAAATGTAATAACGAATTATTTTATTGTGTTCATTTTAACAGAGTTGCCTGGGTAAATATATTCATTTGTCTCTACAATGTGGTGTGTAAACAACTTACAGAGGCGGTTGCTAGGGTGGTTGCTAGGGTGGTTGCTAGGGTCTTAAAGGTGGTTGCTACGTGATGGCCTATCAGAGTTGGCTTGGAAAATGTATTAATTTGTCTCTGTAAGTTGTTTAGGACAAAAGTTGCACCACATACTATGTCGGTGTTTAGAGTTTTCTGGTCGGGGTTCGCAGTACAAGGATAAAAAATAAAGCCTTTGGGAGATGATTTTAGGTTGGCACCTGACAAATTCTGAAAGAAGACACTTTGATGATAACAAAAAGTAGATGACATAAATAATAGGGGTTACCCTTGAAACCCATTTTCCTTCTAGACCAAGGAGGTTTTAAGTTCTTTTAGGTGTGGTTGCTAGGGTGGTTGCTAGGGTGGTTGCTAGGGTAGTTAGGGTCTTAAAAGTGGTTGCTAGGTGGTTGCTAGGTTGTTTTGGTCGTTGCTCAGTGGTTGCAGCAAAAATAAATGTGTTATTAGTCTCTGTGGCTTGTATGTATGATAGGATATGCTACTTTGCGAATCTCAAATTTCAATTTTCTGGTCTGGAGTTAGATGCAATTAAGTGTGAAAACGAAGCCTTTCAGACATTAGTTGATCTTGGCACTGACCAAATTCTGAAACTAGACATTTAAAGGATTAAAAAAAATCAGGTGGCATAAAAAAATCCGGGGGGTGCGCGTGGACCCCACTTTCCATCTAGACTATGAAGGACTTCTTGAATTTTTCCGGTGTAAGAGAGACACTGTACTGACAGCCAGTCGTCTTTAGTTTGAGATGGCGTGAAGAGAGATGTTTTGATCCTTCGGGGGCCAGAAAGCCCCGAGGGTTGTTTGTATGTGTTACGTACCCTGATCTGTTACACATCCACCGTGTTTTTTACTTCTTCACTCTTTCGGTACCCAATAATAATACCGGCGACCTTGTGAAGAAAACCTTGAAAGTTTGGATCATAACAACAAAATGAAAGATGTACAACTGAAGGATAGAGCTGGCCTTTCAAGGCTGTGGAATCATTAACACTGTTACAAATTATGTTTATCTTCTTTTAGTGTATACAGTGCCGGAATGGATGATCTTTTCTCCACATTTGCTGTCGTGTTCAGCCGATCACTGAATAATAAAATACTCCCGGGGCTGCTATATGCTTGCTCACAACTCCAGAACCCACAAGCTCAAACAACTAAGACAAACAGTTGGACTTTATTTCTGAAGTCATATCTCAATGCTTAGAATTTCTTCTTTTTTTTTTTTCACAGCAGCATCAGATCTCTCGTGGCCAAACCAAATACAGAAAACATTGTTTGACCTAATAACTCGTGTTCCGTTAAAACAAACAAATGTGTTCAGTCATGCTGTATGACATCAAAATGATGAGGAAAAAAAATCATAACAGATATATCTGTTTAGAATTGTATTTGTCTGATTGATGTAACTACAATGTTTTATTTTTCATGCGACGGTTATTTAACTGACAGCACAGCAGTGACAGCTGCTTCAAGCTCAGGAGGAAGAGCAGATGAGAGGGAAACATTTCTTACATAATACTTGCCAGCAAGGGTTTTTTCTCGAATGTCCGATCTGTTCTCGGAAGTGTTTTTTTTTCTTTAATTCAGGTTTAAAATCAAACAAAAAAAAAGGTAAATTTCCACTAAATCAATGACCTTTAATGGAAAGAATGAAGTACAACTACTTCTGGATGCTAAGCTTGTTGCCCAAGTTTTTGAATTTATGATTACGGTAAACATTTTATTTCTGTCTCTCCTAAACTTGCTAAAGAAAAACAACATTCAAGGAGACCAGAGTAACACTCTCTGAAGTCACTCTCGTGATGAAGTTGAGAACTGTTGACTTGTGTTGAAACATGCTGTTTCCGTAACGTTAAAGAGTTTTAATGTCACTGAAAGAGCATTTTTCAAACAGATTTCAGATTTTTAGAGCAACCTCTTTGATCCAAATAAGCTAAGCATCACATTAAAAATTAGGCCATTTTTTAAAACTTGACACAATTTCCTGAGGTCCTAATGGAATTTCTGTGACATACTTGGATCAAAACACTGACGAGATACAGTCTTAATAGATTTTTTTATTTTTCATCGTGTCTTTTTCACCTCCGTTCACAGCAGCTCGTTGTAGTTGGATGAGTAAGCCTCTCAGCTCCATTCCACCTCATATTTCATGGCATTTATCATTTCTGAGATCAATCTAAAGTTGTTGTTTTTTTTACAAAAATTAAATTAAGTAGCTCCCCAAACACATTATTAACAGACACCTCAAATCGGCAGATTTATTCTCAAACATTAACATTTCTCTAATCTTCAGCTTGACCAAAGATGTTTGTGGGGGGATAGAGAATGTTGTTCAAACTAGCATCTATGATGGACAACGACTATCGCCTCATGCGGGACATTTTTATGCCAGTGAGCAGCGTCTCCAGGGACAGACTCCATCACAAGTGTGGGCGAGAGATATCGCAGGTCCTCCTTCCTGCTGCCATCAGTGTGTTCTATCAACAATGCTCACACTGATCCAAACACACTCGTACCAGAGGAGATTTTTGATGTGCAATTTTCTGATGCAGGGCTGAATTCAGTAACAACTTGGATGTCAGAATTTTCAACTTCTGATTGGGGGAAAAACATAACAAAAACAAATAAAAACACCAAAAACCCATTAGATATCCAACTGGGGATATATGGCAACATAAACCAAAGCACTAGTAGACCATTAAGCTTATTTATTTCTCAAATTGAGAGAACTACATAAATGTACTTTGCTGTGAGTTGCGCTGTGATCTGCGATTCCGCTCTCCGAAGGTACACAGATTGCAGCAAAAGGTGTGGGTGGAGATCAAAGGTTGGAGATAAGAATTAAGAAGTTGGTTGATTTTTACATTGAGCTTAATGTGTGATGTAACAGACAAATGTGGATGGTTCAAAGAATATTTGCAAACTGTAGGGGTGCCCAATGAGTATACTCACTGCTTCTAGTACGTACGAGAGCCATCACCAGCATCCTGGCTGGTGGCTGGTGACTGCATCCTGCATTTTTTTGGCACATTGATCATGCACAGTGTTGTGCTAGTTACTGAAAAATAGTAACTAGTTACCATTACTAGTTACTTCATTAAAAAGTAACTCAGTTAGTAACTCAGTTACTTAGACCAAAAAGTAATGCGTTACTATGAAAAGTAACTTTTTAGTTACTTTAAATAAAAACGTTATTTTAAATGCTCCCATTTAATGCCCCTCTAGCCTTCATTTCAGCATGGTGTTCTGCATTCTAAACAGTCTCCCCGCTTCTTCACTTCCTGTGTCAATAACGTTGGTCACTTAGCAACAAGCTGAGAACGGCCAATGAGCTTCAGCAGCAGCTCAAGAACGGGAGCCTTTGATGAATCTTTCATTACAGTCTCAAATATAACCAATGGTGTCATGTCGGTTTATAAGAATCTTTTTGCCCAGAAAAAAAAAAAGAGCGACAACAACGACCCATAACTATTTTCTTCTCTCGAAAAAACACAGCTGCACCGCGGGCTTTAAGAGAAAAAGACGCTCCAGAGTTGGGATGCAGCGGCTCAGAAGAGCAGTGGAATAAGTGCGAGGCGGTGCTGATCTCTGAAATTTGAAACCTTTTATAATAATTGTAAAAAGAATTTCACTTATCACGGGTTCTTTTTGGAACGTAACCCTTGCAAAAGACCAGGGATTTCTGTAATAACAATATATCCACGTCGCAAAACTCGCCTTCTCTTGGCTCGCCATGACCGCTCATGTTTTTGAATGCACACACACACGCCCACTACATTTCCTCAGGTCTCCGCGTGTGGGGAAAAAAAACTTCACTGTAACTTCACTGTAGCCAGAAATACAGAGTAACGCACCGTTTGGTAACGGTAATTGAGTTACTGAATTTAAAAAGTAATGCGTTAGAGTATTAGTTACCGCAAAACTAACGGCGTTACTGTAACGCGGTACTAAATAACGCATTAGTCTCAACACTGGTTATGCACATCCCTGTAAAAATATACAGCGTCTTCATGAGATGCAATATTCACTTGAATGTAGTTGCTATCAGATGCAAGAAGTTGTCAACTGTCATGAAGGACATACGAAAACACTTGACTTGTAATGGGTTTGTTTGCAAGAGTGGCATGGCCAAGCTCAGCAGGCAACACAAGGTGAGCGAGATAACATTGCAGGTGGAAAGCAAAACCAATTAGAGCTTTGGGGTATTGGTTTTAGAGGTTCTTGAGGGTGACAGCAGCAAGTGGGGAAAAAGACTGAGGAAAAAAATTAAGGAGGAAGGATGGAAGGAGCAAGTGATGATGTAGATGACAGAAGACGAGTGAGCTCCAAGAAGTGCCTGTGAAAATCAAAAGCCCCCTGGGACACCAGCTGAGCTCAATTACCAGGAGAATACAGTTGCAAGGGGAAGCCAAAAGGATAGAGCATCGATCCGTCACACACTGACAGCAGGGAAGGGAGTGCAACCACAGAGGGAGGGGAGGCGGCGGAAGATGGAGAAAAAAAGTCGCAAATTGGAAAAAAGGAGCACAAAACCTACAAGATGTACTTTAATTAAGTCCTGCTGCTTAATGGTCAATTATAAAATATAATTATGTACATATGCTGAATTTATATTACAGATTTTTGTATTTTCCAAAATATACAGAATTAATTCTGAATGTAATAATCAGATTATGTTGAGTGGAATAAGTCAACTACTACTGACTTGTTTGTGTAATAAAAACCTGATTCCTTGAACCAACTTTACCACATCTGATCACACAAGGGGGATGTAGATCTGCAGTGTTGAGAAAACAGCCACTGACAATGCTGCCCCAATGAGCGGGGACAATCTTTTAATACCACTTTGTCCCACTAGGGGTGCCTTTCATTGTGTCTTAGGCTACGTTCACACTGCAGTTCCCAAGTGACCCAAATCCGATGTTTTGCTCATATGTGACTCAGATCTGATTTGTTTATGACAGTGTGAACAGCACAAGTCACATGGAATCTGATCTTTTCAAATCAGATTCAGGTCGCTTCCATATGTGGTTCTAAATCGGATACAGGTCTGATGTTTTGCAATGCGACCTCAGTGTGAACAGCCAGGTCGGAATTAATGCGACTTTGACGTCACACGCAGAGCCCCGAGCACCGGGGGAGACACGGGAGACGGCGGGGGAGAGACCCGGGAGACGGCGGGGGTCCTTCCGGGCGGCCTCCGCCTCTCCTCCTCCCCTCCCCGCGCTCACCTCTTTTTCACCTACGACCTCAGATCAGACGAGACAACCGGCTGAATTTAAGCATATTACTAAATAAAGAAGCTAAGGATTCAAATCAGCGAAGCGGTCGTGGTCGCATAACCTGCCCGTTTTACAATGAGCTGGACCGTGTGTTAGGTGATAAACCCAGCTGTCAGCCGCTAGAGCTGCTAGATAGCTCTGTCGACACAGGCGAAGAGGAGCCTGAAACGCCGGAGAGCGGAGCTGACACTCCGGGGAGCGGTGCTAGAGCCCTGCTATAGCGGGACTGTTTTCTTCATCCCGCTCCCGCTGCATTTCTGACCATTACCGCCCGCACCTGCAACGTGTGTGTTCCACTCCCGCCCGCTCCCGCAGTGTTTACATCCGCTCCCGCCCGCTCCCGCAGTGTTTACATCCGCTCCCGCCCGTTCCCGCAAAACTCTGAGAATTCATGCCCGCACAATGATAGAGATGCAAGAGAAACGTCCTTGACAAATCTATCTGATTTAATGTTAACATGATAATTGTGGAGCTTGATTGATAATTGGCAGTTCACAGGCACCTGTTGGATGCAAACCCATCAGTCATCATCCCACGTCTCTGCGCATGCGGATCAGTTCAGGGCCGCGATGCGTTCACACTCGAGTCGGATATAGGACACATTTTAAAAGATAATGTGAACAGCCACACAAAAAAATCGGATATGGGAAAAAATCGGAATTGAGCATTAAGGACTGCAGTGTGAACGTAGCCTTATAGACCCTTTTTCAGTCTACGTCATATACTGTTGCGTGCCCATCTTGGCAACAGAAGTGGTGTTCTCCAGCAGTTGTGACTGAAAGACGAGGTAGCAACTGGTTAGCAAGCATTTACACACTGTTTCCAGCATCAACATGTCTGGTTGTTGCGTATACGGTTGTACTAATAGCTATTCCACCGGCGGACTAAAGTTTTAAAGGATTCCGACAGAATCACAACAATTTCAGAGCAACCAGCGGCATCTCTGACTGCAGGCGTTTAAAGATGTGGACTGGAATGAGGACAGAATAAAACATGCTTGGGTCTGCAGCGCCCGCTTTATATCAGGTAAGGTTATCTATGTACTCTTTGATTTTACAGGAAAGCCTTGTTTATATTAGTGATTGTCTGTATGATGTAGAATAATAATCAAATGCAGCTGGCATTAGATTTGGTTGGTGGCTCGCTAGACTAAACAAACGGGTTTGTGTTTTATTTTTTTGCAGGCGAGGCATCATTGGACTCTATTAGTCCTGGTTTTGTCTCATCTGTGTTTATACACACAAAATAAAGTCAGAAGGGGGAGGATTCCTCATCAGAGACAAGCTTGAGGCCTATGGTGCATCCCTTCGTATCCCTCACTTCACAAAAGGACAGAAGCAGCTTCCCGCACAGGAAGTGGACACATCTAGACAACTTAGAGTTTATATAGGCCTACTGTTCTTAAAACTTAAAACATTTCCACATTGGTTGCTACTGGTGTGTCCAATGGTCCTCCCCTCTGTATGTTGTAAATGGTAAATAATAATTCTGGTTGCAATCTATCTGTATGGATACATATAGAGTGGGTATGGAAAGTATTCAGACCTTTAAATCTTTCCTTCTTTGTTTCATTGCAGCCATTTGCTATACAATAATGTACACTCATCACCCCATCTTGACAGAAAAAAAGACATTTAATTTAATTTAATTTAATTTATTAAAAAACAAAACTGAAATATCACATGGTCATAAGTATTCAGATTATTTGCTGTGACACTCATATTTAACTCACATGCTGTCCATTTCTTCTGATCCTCCTTGAGATGGTTCTGCTCCTTCATTGGAGTCCAGATGTGTTTTGATTAAACTGATTTGACTTGATTGGGAAATGCACACACCTGTCTATATCATTTATCCTAATATCTATGGACTGGGTCTTTAGGAAATAGGATTTCAAATGTTCTAAAAAAATAAATAAATAAATAAAAAAATAAAAAATTAAAGATGACCAGTTGCATTTATTTTCGGTGCTGTTTTTATCTGAACTCAGACTTTTGTTTTCTTTGTATTGACTTTATTCATTTTTGTTTTACATTCATCTTAAGCCAGCATATATATATATATATGTAGCCATTTTCTTTTTGTCCATTTTCTTCTTTTTTTTTGTATTTGGCCTAACCCTGAAATTATAAATAATTTATGAAAATCCAAGCAGTGCTAAATTTGTATCATTGTAAATATGCATTAAAATATTTGCTTATTTTGTACATCAAGGAGTATCAACATCCATGACCATCTCGTATTTTGATCTTTCAAACTGCAAATTGGTACCAACGTTAAACCTGAACCAGAAAATATGTTTTTCCGTTTAGAGTAGTATTACCATCAATAAAAAGTGACAGCTTTTTCTTCCTTTTAAACATTACATTTGTTAAACCGTACACACAATAATGTTTTAACTTCACCAATGATAAATATTTCAACCAGAATTCAATGCATTCTGGATTTTCACCTGGATGAATATATGCCATACTTGTGATGATGACACCTGGGATGACAGCGCGTTGTCCGTCACCAAATGCCACTGCTGCCAGACACAGGCTGAACCCGGCCTGTATAAATACAGACTATCCAAATACAGATCTGAATGTCAAATAGACCATGGTGGATCAGCCCTGTCAGTGGGAGTGAGCACAAATCAAACTGTACACGAGGCTACAGAATAATTCTTCTTTTGTGGAGAAATGTCCAACAGTCAAGGAGAGGACATACCGAATCTTTGACAGCTCAGGCTTCACGGCAGATGTCATTGGCTCATATGTGGGATGCAGTATGGAGGAAGTTTAACACAGCGAGGCTTCGTTTGTCTTAGCAGAGACAACAAAATCCCAAACTCGCCTCAGAGATAATGGCCGCTGTGACAGTGATTATGGTCTCTTTGTTAACAAGCCTCTTCTGTCCAGATTCTCTGCACGCGCTTGCAACAGGGAGTTTTTTGTGTTGTTTAATGCCTCTTCAGCACTAAATACATTAATGGCCTGACATTTCATTCCATTCACATGAAAAAAGGTTGTCTGGAAAGAGAGGAAGTAGAGAACATCAGAACCATTACGGAAAACAAAAGCAGCAATGTCTCTGCAATGAGAACAAGAGATTTTTACATAGGAGTACTTGTCAAAGCTGTCGCTTTTGTCATGACATTTGCACACATACAAAATCTTCACATTTTGAACTCGAAATCGAGAACTGCTTTAGCTCCAAAGCTGTCCTATAAGATGTGAAGAAAAACAGCACACGTTCTTAATGAAATGAAAGTGAATATTAGAACTAATGAAACGAACGATCTTAAAGCAGCACGATAGGGTTTTTCATGTTAAAATATCAGTGTCAGTAATAACCTTTGCCCTGACAAAAAGACTCAAAAGTAATGACAGGATGGAAAACTGGAGAGTGAAACCTGGGCCGTGTCAAAAAATGATGTGACATGCACGCCCACGTAGCATTCCTTCTTTGTTAAGCTTCAGTCCATACATGTCTGGGAACTGAGGAGACCAGCTGCTGCAATTTTAGGACAGAATTGTTGTTCTATTCTTGTTGTGATGGCCCCCTCCAGGTGTCTCTGCTGTTCTTCTCTTTCTGGTAACAGGTAGACGCTTGGCTGTCAAATTGAGTACACCTGGGTTGGTGTTAGAAGGCCCGGTTTCCATCCAGTTACAGAGCGTTGCTTTTGGTTTGGCCTCCAGATTAGACTTGGTGGGAGCGGGCAGCAGTGCTTGTGTGCAGATCCCTCGCTTCGGAAATCCATATGTTTTGTTAAATAAAATTATTTTTTGACAGCTCGGCAGCACGGTGGCTTAGTGGTTAGCACTGTTGTCTCACAGCAAGAAGGTCCCCGGTTCGTACATGTACGTACACGTATACATATTCATACATTCATGCATGCACACATACACACACACACACACACACACATAGCCACACATTTGCATACACACACACAGTTACATTTAGCCACACATACATATACACACTCATACACACACACACACACACATTCACACATATATAGCCACTCAGTCACACACGTATACACACACATACACACACATACACAGCCACACAAAACACGCACACACACACATAGACATACATACTGGCTTGTTCACCTGCATGCTCGCTCTGTAGTTTTTGGGGTTAGTTAGCGGTAGCTTAGCTCAGACTGTGATTTGGGTTGATTGCTGCTTGTGTTTTGGTCGGCTCCGTGTCGGTTTTGTTGGTTTTGTGTTTTGTTTGTGGTTTTTGTTGCAGATTTCCAGTGCTTGACGTGTGCCTCCGTGTGTTCCTGCTTCCTGGATTGGCAGTGGATGTCACCCCCCCACCCCCAACCCCCCCACAAAAAAAACAAAAAAAAACTCACTGGGTTTGTATGTATATATTTATGTATGTATGTGTATGCGTATGTAGGCGTATATATGTATATATATTAAATATAGCAATAATGCTTGGTGATAATAATTGGTGATTCTAAATTGCCCGTAGGTGTGAGCGTGAGTGTGCATTGTTGTTTGTATATATGTGGCCCTGCGATGGACTGATGACCTGTCCAGGGTGTAACCACCTGAAAATAGCTGGGATAGGGTCCAGTAGACCCCCGTGAACCTGCAAAGGATAAAGCGGGTATAGATAATGGATGGATGGACATTATTTTTTTTACCTAGATCACCTCGTCCGTCTCTTATTTTTGTCACATTGTCTAGTATAGGATTTAAGCAGTCCTGAGTCTTGGTCATTTTTTTTCTTGGTCATTGTTTTCCTTTTTAGATTTGTCAAGACTTAGTGAAAGGTCAGGAATGCAGTCCAGCGAGTTCAGCGACCAGGTTCCTCTACGCATCCATATTTTTGTGATGGAAGCTGTATGGGACTTAGCATAATTGTGCAATGGGATGCAAGACCGTCCTTGTAAAAGACAGACATTCTCTAACTAGCCCATGGCAGTCAGGAGAGAGTGGTGCATTCTGGTGCCAGAGACACACTAGTGCAGATGAGGGAAAGATACTAGGGTTTAAAAGGGAGACAGCTAGTGAAGACAGTGGTTTCACATTGCTATATTTGCAGCAGACTTAAGGTGAAACTAGCACAGCAAGTCACAGCTCCACTACCTGAGGACAGAGTTACAGAGTCCCCACATTTTGAAGTCACTGGGATAGATTTTAGAGGGCCATTATA
Source organism: Cololabis saira (assembly GCF_033807715.1). Classification (NCBI taxonomy): domain Eukaryota; kingdom Metazoa; phylum Chordata; class Actinopteri; order Beloniformes; family Belonidae; genus Cololabis; species Cololabis saira. Next base: position 15,602,794 of record NC_084588.1, on the reverse strand, counting down.
TGTGAAGTCTTGTGGTCGGTATAAAGTATATGTAGCACTTTTCACATGTGCTGTCACAAGAGCAGCGCATTTAGAACGGGTCTCAGATCTAAGCACTGAAAGGTGCTTAAATTGCCCTACATTGTGTGTGCTTCGCAGGAATATTCCCCCTGGCAACCCGCTCACAAACAGATCCTCTGGGAACATCTGGAACTTGGAGTACGGCACCATGGGTGTTTCAGGAAGGCCCAGAGCTTCTCCCGAGGAAGTGGAAATTGTTTGTTTCTTAATTGAAATCTCCGATATTTAGGATGTTTGGCCTGATTTTAATGAGCGACCAGGACCAAGTGATCTTCAATAAGTCTGATTTTTAAGATCTGGGAGCATATACCGTATTTTTTGCACTACAAGGCACACTTTAAATCCTTACATTTTATCAAAAATCAGCAGTGCACCTTATAATCCGGTGCACATTATGTATGAATTCTTGATGTGCTCATGGAATTAATCATCATCATTACTTTTCCCTCAATGGCAGGTTTCATATCCTGTTTGGACCACAAATAAACACAAATAAATCTTCACTCATTTGATGAAATCAGCCTCACAATGAGGTAAATATCAACAGTGAAACAACATCCATGCAGGAACATATTCCACCATTTGGAAGGATGTATGTATGTTTGTGTGACGCTGAGCTGTGGAGTCACTGGAGTTCCCCGTAACTCCCTGTGTTACCAGAAGTTTGACAAACATTTGTTAACGAGACTAAATGCTCCTGAAACGATTGATGGAGAGATGCAGCCCATCGTCATGTCTGATTCTGGAGGGGTGATGTCAGAGGGTCAACTACCCTGTTACGTCACAAACTTCACTCAAAAAGTATTGTCTGCTGAGTTACTGGGGGGTCTGGTCTGGTTTGATTTAAACCTGCATGTCTGAGCATCATAAACATTTACTGTAAATAGCAGTGAAAGATATGATCAGTATTTCAGCGTAAAACTCTGATCGATGTCATCAATCACTAAATAAAGGGAAAAGAAATCCAGTTTCACCATCAAAGTAATGTGAATATCAAACATTCCTCCCAGTTCAGAGAGAATATCCATGTGTGTGAATCCTCCGTTATAATGACATGTTTATGAACCTCATGTCTTCATGTGAAAGATGTCATTTGGTGCTTTTAACATGTGTTACATTTTTAATATTTTAAAAATCTCTAAAGGTTCAAATCACATTTATTGACATCTTCATCTCATGGATTATTGTTAAAAGCTAACTTATGTTTGTTCAGTGGTGGGTGTGGCCACGTTGCATCTTAAGGAGGTTCAGCGTGTCACGGCCTGAGGTTTAGTGGGTGTGTCTGGCTCCTTCCCCCCCTACCTGACAACACCTGCAATCACTCTGGTGCAATCATGCCCACAGCATTTAAGCCTCAGTCCCTCTTCAGCCCATGCCAGATTGTCTTGTGTTCTCCAAGCCTTCAAGCCGTTTACCAAGCCAAGTGAGTTTTCAAGTTTTTGACCTTTTGATCTTTTTCTGCCCCCAGACCACGTTTTTGCCTAGCCCTTGCCGGTACCTCTGCCTTCGCTGACAGCCTTTTTGGACCTTGACCTTTGCCTGCCCCTGGATGGATTTTTGCCTGACTCTTGCCTGCTCAGATTTACTCAAATAAATCTTTTGAACCGTTTTCCCTTGGTCTGCATTTGTGTCCATTCCTTGTGTGCCTGACACAGCGGTCACAAAGGTTGCCATGACGAACCTTTTAGAATCCGGTGCCCTATAAAATCCAGCGTGGCACTGATCTGTAGTATCTTGTACCTTCAAGACACTGCCTGTCGCAAGCTTCTCTGGTGAAAACAACGTCTAAGACTTGGAAAACACCTTGGAAAACGCTTCAGAACCTCTCACGAACATTTGATCCACTTCCTTCTGTGCTCGTTGTGGTAATGGCTTTTAGAGGACGTCCAACAACGAGACCGGGATTTGTGAGCTCTCCCAGCAACGGTGCTCAATCCCAGGTCTCGGATGATTTCGGCAAAATCCAAATGGAGGATGAAGACTGCAAAGCAGAAAATGATTTCTTGTCCGACTGCAACAACAAGCTCTGCCTTAAAGTTGTTGAACTTGAGGAGATTTAGGCTGATTTAGGCTGATAAGCCAGAACTTGTATTCACACAGAGCTGAACTGGAAGAGCAGGTCCAGCAGCTGCAGGAGGAGAACAAAGCCCTCCACCAGACAAAGAGAAACAACAAGAAGCTGGGCCTTAAAGTTGTTGAACTTGAGGAGGCATTGGGCAGATTTATGCCGATAAACCAGAAATGTACTCCCACAGAACTGAACTGGAAGAGCAGGTCCAGCAGCTGCAGGAGGAGAACAAAGTCCTCCGTGAGACAAATAAAAAACTGTCCAAAATGGAGATTAACCATGATGAAAAGGTGGAACAGGCAAGATCATGGTTAAAGCTGAAGGAGGCTGAAACCCAACTGAAAACTGAAAGACAGCTGTTGAAAGAAAAGGAGGAAGAGGTTGCAAATGAGAAAAGGATACTGGAAGAAAGTAAGAAGCAGTTTTGGGGGATGACATCCAAAGTAAAGAATGATGAGAACATCCTCAAAGAGAAACAGCAAGGTTTGGAGGAAGAGATGAGGAAAGTTACTGAGAAGAACAGAGACCTCCAAAAACAGAAAGATGAACTGGAAAATGAGAAAAAGAAAGTGTAAGAGGTCAAAAAACAGGCTGAAGAAATGAAACAAGCAATTGAGAGGGAGATGGAGTATGTGAAAGATAAGAAAAATTACTTGATAAGACAAGGAAGGCAAATGTGTGAGGACAAGAAAACACATAAGATGGAAATGGAAGCTTTGCAAGCAGAAAAAGCTGATCTGCAGGAGAAAAGTAAAGACCTGCAACTGCTGTGGCGAACGATGAATGAGGAAAAGGCCCACATAAGACAGATGAATGGAAAATTCTCTAAAACTACAGGAAGAGAAGAAGAGGCTCTTGAGAGAGAGAGAGTTCTCAAGAGACTACAGGAAAGAGCTGGAAATGGGAAGGAAGGAACTGGAGATGGAAAAGATAGGAATCTGTGGTAGCACACAAGACACAGACCAAGAGTGTGCAGAACTACAGAACCCAACTACAAGTTCCTGCTGCAGCCGAGGGAGTGTCAGAAATCCCACTCAGTGAAGTAAGTACAACGTTGCTCTTCTGATATTCTTCTGTAAAATGTAGTCAACAGTAGAACTTAAAGTCTGTTATATTGTTCCCTCCAGGAAACCAGACAGCAGAGAGAAAGGGGGTCACCTGAGGACAAAGCAATTAACATGTTTTTTTGCAGTAAACACTGACGATCAGCAACATGCTGTCTGTCACCTGCTGTTGTATCAGCAGTCTGTTTTGTGGTGACACTGAACATAATACATTGCAGTTATTGCACTGTACATCATGCTTTCCTTTCCTTATTAACATATTACCATTACTATACTATACTTATTATCATATCTAATGCTTTCAGAGAGAATTGATATTGGATTGTTACAATGTCATTTAGCAGACATAGGTGTTCTAAATGTATGTCGCTTTGAAAAAAAGCATCTGCTAAATTACATTGTAACATTGTGGCTCTTGCAAAAATATTTTTAGTCAATGTGGCTCCTGATCAGGTCAAGGTTGAGTACCACTGCTCTAAGGGATCTGCTGTTCACTGATGTTTCCTTTCCGGATGTCCAAATTGCCCATTCCATGGGAACTAATTCACCCCCATCCCATCAGTGATCCTGGCCTTTTAACTGGTCGCTGATAACGAGCCGAATGTTACCTCTCCTCTTTTAGTCCAACCAGCATCCATGGTTCCAAAAAGGATTTCAATTTTTCATCTCGCCTCGCTTTGTTTTTATTACAGTGCTGTCTAATAGCTCAACAGTCACTGGGACCTGGTACTGGTTGTCACACAGAGGTCTCACAAGATTCTTGTGCTGTAGATAAATCATCCAAAATCTTCACAATTCTATGCTGAAGAATATTATTAGGAAAAAATTCCATAATTTGAAAAAAAAATGTTTTATATATATATATATATATATATATATATATATATATATATTCTTGCAGATTGTTGAACCTGTGTTTTGTTGTTTTTGCACTACAAGGCGCACTGTTTGTTTTGTTCTCAGTTATGTCGCCAACCTGTTGTAAATTAACTTAATTAGTTTCAAGTGACTGTCCAGGTGTTTCTTTTTTATACCACTTACATTTCCAGCCTTGTTTTTCCCATATTCCAGTTTTTTAGAGACATGTCACTCCCATCACATTCAAAATCAGCCAATATTTTTAGTTTAATGATAAAATGCTTCAATTACCGTATTTTCGCGACCATATGGCGCACTGTGTGGAAAGGCGCACCCTCAGTTTTGTGTGTCATTTTTGGTTTTAAAACACACATACGGCGCACCGACCCAAAAGGCGCCGTCTACGGAGACGGAGCTGCACAGACACGCGTTGCAAAACACACACGCGCTAAAAATACAGCAGAAGCTAAACTTAGTTTGATATTTTATTTCACTTTTCACATCAATCAAACCCTTCAAAGGTTCATATTCTGTTTCTGCATTAAAGAATTTAAAAAACCACCGGGTTGCTGCACAAACCTGTCTCAGCCACTGATCATCTCCTCATCCATCCAGCCCTTTTCATTTCACTCTGGCTGGAAAAGTCTCTTTAGGGAACGCTTTTCTTTTAAAAATCCCGACCGCGGCGGTCCCGGGTCCCGCTCCCCGTTTGCTCCCTCGCGCTGGACCGGGTCCCGGGTCCCGGGTCCCGGGTCCCGGTCCGCCCCCCCCCCCGCGCTGGTCCCGCGGCGGACCGGGTCCCGGTCCGCCCCCCCCCCCCGCGCTGGTCCCGCGGCGGACCGGGTCCCGGTCCGCCCCCCCCCCCCGCGCTGGTCCCGCGGCGGTCCCGCGTCCCGGGACCCTCGCGCTGGACCCGCTCACACACACGCGCTGTCGGGGAGCCGGTACCGGGGTTTGTATCCGACAGGAGCTCCGTTAATTCAGCTGCGCCAGTCCGAATTTCCAGACCTGTCTCCTGTCCCCCTCTTTTCATTCACCCTTATAATGACTCCGGCTGGAAACCTCTTATGCAAAGTTTTTCTTTTAAAAATCACCATAAGTTTCTGTCCATCAGCTGCGCCAGTCTAGCACCACATAGCCTACATGAGAATCTGTGTGTCGCGCCGCGAATACACACACGCGCATGTCGGGATCCGGTACCGGGTTTGTAACCGACAGATTTGGCTGCAAATCTCGGAAAGTGAAGCTGATCTGACCTGAGACAGACCCCAGAAATCTCTGCTCTTAAAGCGGCCGGGAACCAGGTCATTGGACCCGCTTGGGGAACCAGGAAGTCGGCTGCAGCAGCGACCATCACCGCGCTGCTGCAGCCGCTGCTTTAACCGGGGAATGTGGACGGTTCCGACCGGCCGGCGCTGCAGAACACTCACACACAAGTGTGCTTATTTAAATAGAGCGGAGCAAAACTTAGTTTGATTGTATTTTATTTCACTTTACACATCAAGCAAATCCTTAAAAGTTTTCATCATCTGTTTCGCATTAAACAGCTCAGTGGATGGTCTCATTCAGCTTCACCCGCCCCCTTCTCTTTTTACCTTCTCATGGTGGCCGACCTGACATTACCGTAATTCAGGTAATAGACACGGCGCACCGTTTCTTAAGGCGCCCGGCACATTTAAAAAAAAAAAAAAAAAAAAAAGTTGCGCCTTATGGTCGCGAAAATACGGTATATTAGTTGATCGGTTTTATTTGATGTTCTCGGGAATATAATGTGTTTATGAGACATTTTTATTATTTTTATTTACATCTCACACTTTTATCCAAATTTATTCAGTGAATAAATGCATGCGAATTTCATGAGTTTTCTCGAAGCCCCAGGGTCAGGGAATGACTCCTAAACAAGAATAAGTTACAGCCGCTTGACTCATCACTGCCACGTCTGCTCAGGGCCGTTCAAGAACTGTGGGTGTATGAGAAAAGTTTTTCCCACATGTAACTGCTAGTGATGATTATTTTAAAGAGTTTTCTTTTGTCCTACCCTGGTGCTCAATCATCTCTCAAAATATGTATATAAACAAAAGAAATTATCATTCCTGTTTGAGTGCAAATATAAATATATTAAATCAGAAGGCGTTCTGAGTAATCATTTGTGGAAAATCAGATTTCATGCGATTTCAATGGCACCTTCTTTCTCATCAGGTTAAAGCAGAAGACAGTGAAACGCTGACGGTATCCTCCTCACACAGCAGTCACAATTGATGGCTGATGACTCATCCCCTGCAGCATGTTTCTCTGGCGATGAGGAGGCGGGCAGCTTTGACATTATTGTATAAACTGTCTGACTTGTCAGGGTTTGTAAAGTTTTTGAAACGCATGCCGTTTAAAAAACAGTTGACTCCAGTGTCATAAAAACAAAAGTTGAAATTGCACAGCAACAACAAAAGACTAGATGCACAAAACTCTGAGGACCGTCATGACAAAGCCGCTAAACAATAGGGGCAGAATTGTACATTCGTATTCTTTTCACCAGAATTATAAAGTCATCTGTGCACATAGTTGTGTTTTCTAAATGTCAATCTCTGTGACATTTTAGGCACAAGCCTTCCACTTTATTCTAGGTATGAAGGGAAGCGAATTCCCTTCTCTACATTGTTATTTGCATATAAGAACACCACTTCGCAACAGACATAACAATGAAATACACTGGCAAAAAAAACAAATTTACCAACTGTTGAATTGAGATCACCGTTGGGAAAGCAGAAAATAATTGATGGATTTGATTTATTTGTGCTTTTCTTGGACACTCAAAGCGCTCACAATGGTAGTATATTATTCATTAACTCTATTCATACTTGGTGATGGTAAACTACATGTGTAGCCACAGCTGCCCTGGGGCAGACTGACGGAAACGTGGCAGCCAATACGTGCCAACGTCCACCTGAACATTCATACACATTCACACACCAGCAGTAGCCTCACCAGAGGCAAGGAGGGTGAAGTGTCTTGCCCAAGGTGACATGGGTCAGATGACTGGGGGAGTGCAGGGTTCCAACTGCTAATCTTTCCCCTTTTACAATAGAAAAAAACCTTTTCACAGCTTGTTAAAAAAAAAAGTTTGTTCCCATAGCTGGATTTCGCATTAACAAAGCTTTGAGTGACAACTCTGTGGTATCATTGCTTTGGATTTTTAGGTTTCGGTGAACATCACTTCTGATGTGTGAGAAAAAACTTAATTTTCATAATAATGATAATAATATGGCTCCCTGTGCTGGTTACTGTCCCAATAGACTCCTGTCTTTGGCTCTGGGTTTGCCTGAAAGGTTCTAGGGTTGAAGCTTCACTAAACAACGTGAAGCTGTTGCCTTAATTCCAGTTGAGGGCTAATCAGATGATGGCCAACTGGGCAGCCTTTAGTTTATTGGCCACTACTACTACTGTCGTTTACTACTACTGTTATTTAGCGGACGCTTTTATCCAAAGCGACAACACAAGTAACAAATCACTTTGGAGAGTCCAGCATGGATAAGTGCTGGTCTCACTGCTGAGAGTCCAGTTGGACAGACGTGCTGCCATGCCAGCGCTAGAATTTTTGTATTTCTTTGGTTGCCTTCCCGCCAACACAACATCCCTTTATATAAGAAAGCTATGTCTAAAAAGACACCATCATGCTTGTCTTGTCATAAGTGCTTGCAGCTCACTCAGTGCTGAGTCACGCAAAGAGCTGGACAAATCTTCTAACTCACATTTGACTATGGCTGACCGATTTTAATAATCTAATTGCGATTTTTTTTCCTCAATATTGCGATTGCGATTTAATATGCGATTATTTTTTCAAGGTCCTGTTCTCATGTATTTTTTAACTACACAAGCAATAAATCAGTCTGTTTTATAATAAACAATGTCAGATTTATTTAAAGCACAGATTAGAACAATAAAGAAAACAAATCTGTTATGGGTCGTTCTCTCTGAATCGAATTGCACGACACCAACAACCGGGTTAAACTTCAGCCAAAACGAGGCGTAGTTTAATAGAAAACTACAAAAAAACTCTCACAGGGAACAAAAAAACCTTCCTCACAGGGAACTCAGAACGAACAAACAAACCAAAGCTCAACAAAGCTCACATAGTTAACAAAAAGAACCAGCAATGAACAACTGGCAGCCCCGCTCTTTAACCTCTCCTCCTGATGAGCTGACGAGCTGCAGATGTGGCTCACAGTGAATCCACTGTCCGCCGGCGCGCGCACAGCTCCTCGCCACGCCGACTCCCGCCCGGCCGAGCCCTAACACTGAGGCCACGGTAGATTTAGGTTATGCGGCACTGTTGACTTTTTTTCCCTGCCGGCTTGGCTTTTCCCCGCTCTGCTCACTCGCACATTACGTGACCAGATCACGTGACTGCAGCCTTTGCGGTTCGAAAATCTTGTTTCATCACATTGCGATATTATCGCAAATGCAATTATTCGTTCAGCCCTATATTTGACTGCATTATCTAAACTAAGGGCAGCACAGTGGCTTGGTGGTTAGCACTGTTGCCTCACAGCAAGAAAGTTCCCGGTTTGACTCCCAGGCCCAGCAGGCCCAGCCGGGTCTTTCTGTGTGGAGGTACTCCGGCTTCCTCTCACAGTCCAAAAACATGCGTAGTAGGTTGATTGATGATTCTAAATTTCCCGTCGGTGTGAGGGTGAGTGTGTCTGGTTGTCTCTATATGTGGCCCTGCGATGGACTGGTGACCTGTCCAGGGTGTAACCCCTACCTCTCGCCTAAAAATGAGCTGGATATAGCGGGTATAGATAATGGATGGAATGGATATTTAAACTATTCTGAATTTAATCTTAAAGGAGCATGAGGCTCCTTTTAAGAAATGAGGCTCTCTAGCGCCACCCTTCACCACGACGGCAGTCGGGGGTACTGCAGCCAACAGTGAAGCCGGCACGGGAGAACGGGGAGAACGCACATGCAGCGTCATGTGACGTCACATCCGCTGCCCAGCGCGGGAAATTTGGGCCCGAATTGCAGCACATTTTGCAGCACACAGTCTGTTCAAGGCAACGGAGAGATACACTAGAGGGCTCATTCTTTTGGGTTTGGAACGCTTCATCTGACATTATTACTAGAAAACTTAAAATGTATACAAATTTTTTTCATGAATCCTGCCTCAATCCTGCCTCAAGCTCCTTTAAACAATGTTAATTCTAGTACTCAATTGTAACTACTGGAGTTTAAGTCTAACTCTTTTTTTTATTGTGCCACTGCACTGTAACTTTTTTTTTTTCCCAATTCACTTTTCATGTATTTATTATATAAAACACCTTGAATTCCCTTGTTGCTGAAATGTGCTATATACATAAACTTGCCTTGCCTTTCATTCTGATGAGCAGAGGAGTTCACTAAATACCCCCTGGCAGGAGCTGGAGAAGCTGACCAAGCCACCTTGGAACCATTTCAGTTTAACTGATCAGACCAGCCAGAAACTATCCGACTGCGCTCCACCGGGACGCTCACTTCGTGGGGATGGCTGGCCAACCAAACAACCACAGGTCCCAGCAGAACTCTGCCTATAAGCTCCTGCAGTACTCGTTTCAATTCCGGCAGCTTTTAATATTGTTTCAGAGACAAACCTTTAGAGAGGATGGATGAACAGATACAGTCAGGACATTGTCCGTAACTCATCTTGTGAGACTTTATCTTCAAAACAACACAAAAGAAAATCTAAATGTTGAAGAAGATGGAGTAAAACAACTTCAGTCTTTGACACATTATTTTGATTGCCACTACAGCTGTTGAGAAAATAGTCAGGAGAAGAAGGCAGCTGATGATCATTCAAATGATTCTTCAGAGACAAAGCACTGATGCAATGCATAACGATTAAGTATTGTTATAGTGCAACTATGTTGTATTGATGAGGCCAAAAACAACTGCAAACTAGCGTAAAAAGGTTTTTGTTATATATGGGGTTTTTTTTCGAATTAAAGCCATTTCCTTTACAGATTTTCTTTTATGATATTTGGATTTTGTGCAAATCTCTGGGTAATGGAAACGCGACCAATTCTTTTGCCAATATGTCATCATTCAGAGCCCTAAAGAAACCCGACCTAGGTGGCATCAGAATTTTTTTTTAAAGCATATGAATGGCTGTTGTGAGTACATGTTGTGATTTAGTTTGCTGTTTTATATTATCATAAGTACCTTTGTGAGCCACAAGGCACAAGCCAGCAAAAAACGCACAGAAACCACATCAAAACAAAACACAATAATTGGTTAAACCTAAACATCAGAATGACTTCTACAAAGCAAAAAGCAGCAGGGAACAAATGATTTGGGAACAAAGACTTACATCTGTTTTCATTCCTAAATCAAGAGATTGAAACCTTACAAGTGAAAAACATTCATCTCAAACTGTGTGTTTTGGTTTTTATGGTTTTAAACCAGACAAAACTGAAATTCACTGATGATCACAGAGCACATCCCACATGCACACACCGCTGCCTGCTGCTGCACGTTGCCGTTACCAGCACCATGAATCTAATACGTAAATAACAGTCTCTGTGAAGTACAGAAGATACAAATTTAACTTGCAGCTCTAGTGGAATTTTATCACCATTAAATGTCGAACTGGAAGCTGTTTCCGCTGCAAGGTTCATTTCAACCTTGAAAGCAGAGCCGCCCCCTCCATAAGACTGCTGCAGCATTTAAGCTGACGGAACAGATGAAGACCTATTCTGCTTTGGATCCACTTCCCAGCAGGTAAAACACCTGCAGCTAATGACTTTCTTTCTTTCTGTTTTATGGCGGTCACTTCTGCCTCTCTGCCCAATGTTACAAGCCGTGAGAAACGGGAGGGGAGGAAAGCACTTATTCATTCATAGTAATAAATATGATCAACTGATCAGTGTAATTAGGCTTGAGGTTGGCTGGTGCATTACAATTACAGGACATAATAAGAGTACCTGAATAAGCACGCTTTTATAAGTTCTTTGCGAGACCATGCATATAGATGAATATTAGTTGTGGGTGATATGAATGTTAATGTGACAGATAACTCCCATTTTGGTCAATATTTGATTCACTTTGGCTAAGGCCGCAGATTGATTCTTACTCGTGAATTGCAGCTCTGTGTTGATAGGATCACATATACCAGTGCAGCATGGGATGCAACATCTTGGTTTTATCACTGCGCATGCACACCTGATGCATGCAAATGTCTAGAAGAAGCTCAGATCTTGTATGATTTGGCTATAGCAGATATCTTCCTGTATGATCTAAATGTTGAGAGTTTAGTTGAGTTGACTACCCACAATGTCCATGAACAGACAGTTTAGCAGCCCGACAGGGAGTCTTTTTGTCAGTAACTGTGAAGAGCACATCATCCTAAAGCTGGAATTTGTATAATACCTTTTATCTGCTTCCATCTCACAGGACAAACCAGGTTTGATTGCCTTGTAATTTTTTGGTTTTTAATTTTGTTTTATCTTAAAAAAAAAAAAAAAAAATTATTAGACTTCAGTGATCTGGACTGAGGAGTTTGAAATTAGTTTGATATGTTGATTGATACCAGGTCACCACCTTAAAACATTCAAATCAATCACTCAAGGAACCATCGGAGGTCCAACAGAACTGTACGCTTGCAGAAGTTAGTCATGTTTTTTTGTTTTTATGCAGGCTCTTTTTTTGCCTCACATGTACAAATAAAAGTGAAGAGCGTTTGATTAGCATAACCAGTACTTGCATGATTTGTATGCTGTTTGTCTATTCCTTCTGCCAGTGTCTCTAGAGCGCTTTATATAGATCCTCTCTGTTACATTTTTTGGATCATAATTCCCCATAGAGATGGCAATCACTCATAAAATTGGTTTTGAAATAGTAATGAGGAATTTTGTCTCATAGCTATTTCTACTGGTCTCCAGACTCTCTGAAATCATGTATACTAATGCTGGAACTGACAGTATTTTGTTGTTATTATTTCCCCCCCACAGTATCCAGGTATATGTAAGCATCCTTTTCAGATGTTACTATCAATAAAGTGGGTGTAACTTCTGTTCTGCTGAATCCTGCAGCATCATAAATGGCAGACAGATTATAGCGGTATCATTGCTCCTACTTCACTGACTCATGGTCATGAGTATAATGTTAGCATTCTTCATTTTCAGGCTTGATTAGGTGGAGTCTATTTTTTGATGAAGTCGTTAAGATCTAAGTCTGATCTTTTGATGATAACGACTGAAACTATTGCATAGCCTTTGCTAAGTGTGGAACCCCAGTGGGCCTAGGGCTTCATTTATATATATATATATATATATATATATATATATATATATATATATATATATATATAAACAAGACCACAGCATTTCATGGCTGAAACTTGTATAATGCTATTCACAAGTCTCCATGTCACAGGACAAAGAAGGATCCAAGCTGTACTTTACAGTTTAGTTTCCTTTAGGGAACACAAAGGTAGTTTTTTCACATGATAGATAGTGGGATATGCTAGGTCTATTTTTCTGAGTTACAATAGAGTACAGACCATAGAAAACATACACTTCACGCTGCTTATCTATTGCCCACTTAGAAAAGCAGCCTGAACTGTATTGTAGAGCTGTAAGGATAAATATAACTGTAAGCCATTTGTAATGATCAGATGTAAACATCTCAAGTCTTGCTGCAAGCATACAAAAACACAAATTGGACATGTGCTTTCCTATAAGGAGACTTGCTGTTTTTGAAGTCTCCCAAGTGTCTCTTCTCAGTATAGCGCAAGGTCGTTTAGTTTGGCTTTTACAGTTATGGAGGTGTTGCTGACTGGAGTTAGGGGGTTTATTCTAAGGTGGAATTGTAAAAGTGTATTGTTAGGCTAATATGAATGTGGCTACACAGCATTTCATTTTTTTATGGCTGTTGTACCAATCAAGTTACAAAAACAGAACAGAGTCCTGGCCCTTTGTAAATTTCTTCCAAAACACATTTAACCAAGACTGGTATAATAATGGTCAACTTGGAATATTTAACATTTCCAAAGTTTTTTGAGTGTGGCTTCTCAAATTCATGACTCACTATAATCTTCATTAACTTTAAACATTTTGAATACTTATTTTATTTCTCATTAATATAAGTAACTAAACCAAAATAATTGTGTGGGTCTTTCTCAGGAGTGGACATACCAGCAACTTTACCTCTGTTGAAGAATAATACAAAGTCCAGTTCAGGAGTCCGCTGTGGGGTGAGAGATTTTATTTAGCCGGCGTTCAGCAGACCAACACAGACGCAGTGTCTCGGTCGGTGGGCTGACATCGAGTGATTTTGTAACAAGCTTTTTATACAAGAACAAACAACAGAATTAAACAAGTCAGTGAGACAGTCAGAGGTGTGGCCTTTCGTCAGGAAATCCATATATGGTCTTGTTTCTGCGGGGGCTGGAAGTCCGATACACTCCCTGGTGCCTGTCCCAGCAGGGATGCAAGACGCAGGGACTGGAATGACAATGTCCAGGGACACTGAATGATTTTCAAACCACAAGAGTTCTGTAAAAATGCCCTTCGGACAAACAAGACCAAAGTGGAAATGTTTAGCCATAATGCACAGTTGCAAATTTCACAAACACAGAATATTAGCGCAACCACCTCATATCTGCTGAGAAGCACGGAGGTGGAACAGTAATGATTTGGGGGCTCTTTGGTAGTCATAGGTATTGGACATCGTACAGTCTTGAAGTTGCCCATGAACTCTTCTGCATTAAAAGTATTAAGTGAGCACAGACGTACAGACAGTAGTACTTTAATGGGACCTAAGACAGTGGCACACGAAGAAATGCCTGCAAGCACCAATAAACTGAAATAACACAGACTAGAGTTAAAAAATAAATTGAGTGACTGATAACATCATATAGAAAAAGGTCACTTCAAATTGTGTACTTGTTTCCACGCACAGCTCATCATTTTGGGTCATTTTTTTTGTTAGGTAAAAACACGGTGCTTTGTTATGTGCAACAGGCCTTCTGAGGTTGCAGTTATAGAATTATAAAGCCCTGATGAGAAACAGATGGCTTGTCCAGATAAAACCTTACATTGAGAAAATTGCATTTTTCAAACCACTGTGTTTTTTTTTGTTGGACTTGGACCTTCACTCACAATATCATGACCTGTTCATACCTATTCTGTGTGCTGATGAAGGTTGCACTTCAAATATTTGTAAAGATGATACAAGCATTGAAGGCATTTCCATGCGTGTGAACTTTACATTTGCTACTGTGACACCTTGTTACAATTTTTATTCAGCTGACTTCTCAGGCAATAAGACTAATTGGCTATGAAAATGGGTAAGCCTTATTGAAAGACAATGAGATTTCTGTCCTTGAGATTTGCTTTATTGTGACAACTTTGACATCCTTCTCACTTAACCACCTCCGTAGACAGCATCCTGTATGCTTGTTATTTTTCATACCTGTGCCAAAGCAGGATGTCCTTCAAGTCATACTCAATGTAGTGTTTTCTTTCATTCATATATATATATATATATATATATATATATATATATACGCACGCATGCACGAAGGCACGCACACACACACTTTCAAAACGATCCCCTGCTATCAGCAGCTGGGCATTAATTTAAAAGACAAATGGGGCTTTTAGCTTAATTCCTAATGAAAGGGCTGTTCTTCGTTGCGTAATAAAATTGCAGTGTTGCTGTAAAACATTTTTGTGCACTCATTAACTTTCATAACACTGATCCACACAGAAACTCTCTGCCCAATAAATCTTTCAAAAGCGATGACAAAATCCCATACTTCATCTGGATTTACAAATCATGGGGAATCTGGCGGGCAAGCATTATATCAGACATCATGACATCCCCATCTCCTCACTAAAGACAGCTTAAATGTCTCAAATTATCTACAAGTTTAATGTAGCATCCACATCGTCTACCTTTTACAATCTGTTCTGGCTTTCATTACTGTTCTCGGGACAGATGTGGTTATGCATAGAAGAAGTAGGATAACTCTAAAACAGCAGACTTTCTAAAGCTGCATTAGTTTATCAAAAAAATAAATCCTCACTAACTGCAGAGACATCAGGTGATGAATAGATAGAATCATTTCGAATGAGTAAACCTGAGTTTTTGATAACAGTAAAACATTTTCTTACTTAAATCAGGCAAGATCAGGACAGAATATTCAGGACTGAAAATCAAAGACTGAATACTGAAGACAGAATATCAAAGGGATCAGACTAACGGGGCAAAGAGCAGGGGGCACAATTTGGCTTGACGTGGACATTGGTCTCAAGTAACAAAAATGTAGGCATAAATGTGCAGGCAATCCTCTAGAGGACAAAGATAATCAGGTAAATATTTACAGCAAAAGGTCAGGGATATACCTACAGTATATAAGGAGGTAATGAGGGAATGAACAGAGAATGAGATTAAATGATCTCAACTTCTAATAAAGTGACTCCAATATATAAACATTTGGGGTTCATGATGACTCAGGTGCTCTTTTGACCATTTCCAACATAAACTACTGATTTAAAAATGATCTTTATAAATTGTTTTGAAGGTTATTTCACAGGTCAGTATGGCAAGACTCTTAATCCACGCCCCCTGATTCCTAATGCCATACCTTTAATCATTTCCACTCTGCTTCTTTTCCGGCCTCCACTGTCAAACTCACTTGCCTTGACTCTGGTCCAATGACCTCCTTGAGAGCTTTTTCCACGCCAAAAACTAAATGATCCCTGTTCTTGAAATCACATTGCTATTCTGTCATTATCCACTCTAGTCCAGCCTTTTGTTCTTTTACAAAATCCTTTTCAACGTGGATTTCTAAAGTTTCACCTGAAGGGTAAATCCCCCACGTCACCTCTGCATTTCCCATGCTAAAAAAATTGCACACACTTGAACACAACAATGAATTTAGTCTGCTTTCAAATTATCTCTTCTTACTGAATACTTTTTTCTATTTTTGCAATCCTTTAATCTTCTTACCACATTGTTTTGAATAAACACCTTCAAACCAGCAGCCATTGTCCTCAAATGAGTTTGCTCCTCTCAAAAACAATTTAGCCAGCTAAAATCAAACCAAGATGATAACCATGGTCAACCGGTATTCATTCACAGGAGGTCTGATATCACACACTGCTCTATCTGAGACAATCAAAGATGATTGCTGTTAGTTTCGTAATTAAATTATTATGATGACATTTAGAGGGCACCCTAATGCAGGGCCAAAGCAAGAGTTATGGGCCAAAAGTCCTTGTTGCTACAAGCAACAAAAGCACAAGAAGCAAACAAAAAAAACAGCAGCAGAAGAACTTAGGCGACACAAGAACAGGCAAAACGACTAGCAAATATATGACGTGTTTCTAATGGGCTACACGTCATTGTGCTCTGCTATGAATAAAGTTTGGTGGAAGCGAAAAGAATAAAGCTCTGTCAACGTAACCACAAATATGAAGTAAGAAAAAAAATATTCTTACATTTAAAGATCTTAAAATTGCATTCCCTTACACAACAACAAAGTTATAACTAAAGTTATTCTAAAACTCGAACATTACGTGAGCCTCAGACAAGAACATAAGAACACAGGAACAGATACTGTAGGTATGCAGATTGAGAAACAGCAAGACTTTTAAACTAAAACAGGAGGTAACTAACAAAGGAACACAAGAAAACAAGACAAAACCTTGAGAAAAGAAAGAAAAGAAAACCAAAACCCAGAAGAAAACCCCAAACCATGATAGAAATGTCATTTATAAGTCCTCAGAATTAGTTGAAGGCTACTTTGACATACCTAGTAAGTTGCAGTTGTTCACCTCTTATGAACTACAAAAACATTTAAAATATATTCATACATTTTTGTTAAATTCATATCATCATGAATTATATTATTAGTGAAAATTGGGTAAAATTAGATGAACTTAAACATACATTTTCTGATAATATCAAAGAGGAAAAAAAACAAAGGTTTTTCTTCTCTTTTTTGAGGCCTGAAAGGAGGATTGAAGTGAGAGCAAGTACCAGAAATTGCATTTTACTATCTTTTAAAAATAAGGAAATCTTTTTAGTTTAGTCCTGTGTTTTTTTGTTTGTTTTGTTTTCTTTTAAAGTGAGCAAAAGATGCAATGAAAAAGCAATTTGTTTTTCTGCGTAATAAAC
Source organism: Cololabis saira (assembly GCF_033807715.1). Lineage (NCBI taxonomy): Eukaryota > Metazoa > Chordata > Actinopteri > Beloniformes > Belonidae > Cololabis > Cololabis saira. The sequence goes on along the minus strand of NC_084588.1, from coordinate 15,585,592 downwards.
AGAGGCTTTAGCCTCACTGCTTTTGTACCATTTTTTTAACCACCTGCTCTTATTCCTTCTGGAACAAAAGCACGAGGCATTAATTACGAAGCAAAATGCTTTTAGAGCCACTAAGCATCTGGACAGCAGCAGATAAAAGAAGACTGCCTAATGGTAGGAGTTAACCTCTTGTATAGCCTTCCCTAAAACCAAAGTAGTTTACAGAAATGGAGTGGCTTTCATTAACAGCAGGCTGCATCATTGACTATGCATGTTATTATACAAAAGTATTTTTATGAACCATCATTTCATAAAATCAGAAAACTGGACATGTAAACTAAAGGGTATTTTGAGATTAAACTAACTCACGTAAGTGCAACTGTCACTTGTTCTCAATAGTAATTAGGCAAACAATTGAGAGAGTCCTGGTCTTTCACAAGGTTACCAAGTTCTGCTTATTAAAGGTGGAATTAAGCTTTTGAACTGTTAAATTGCTGTTGACAAGAGGTCAAAATGAGCTTTCTGAAAATCAATTTCCTTGTTCTACAATTAGACACTTTGAAAAATAACAGTAATGTCAAACATTTACTTTAAAATAAATGGCAATTTTGTGACATTTACACTGCCATAGTTGCAAAATATAAAATCTGATAATGTGAGGACTGGATTGATTTTTTAAGTAGCTCGTGCTTGCAGGACACTGCAGGCTTCAGTGAGCGATTTATCACAGAAAAAAAAAAAAAAAAAAACAACAGCCTTGGTGAACTCAGTGGAAACCACCAGGGCAGTACCGACACATGTAGTGAAATTATTGTCGTTAATGATACTCTAACTCGCCAGCCAGTCCCCCCATTTTCCCCTCGGGCTTTGTTTTGGAGTGAATTTTGGCGTGGAGCTGAATGGTCAGCGTTTACAGGAAACTGCAGCACGGCCATGCCTGTGACCTTGATCACTGACCCAGACGCTGTTTCTGGAGACAAAGGACATAATTTACAGATAACAACCATAATCTGTCTCTCTCTCACACACACTGCTGTCTCCTCTGTCTGATTAGCCACGTGGTCGATATTCACCAGTGCATGTCACTGTGTCTGGGGAAGGAAGACAAAGGTTAATGATGGGGCAAAAGGGCAAAACCTCCCCTCCTCCCCCGCGGCGTGTGAGTGCCCATTTTTAGTGGAGAACAAAACAGACGGCAAACCACAGAAGGATGAACAGAGACCATGTACGGACAGCCTTTCACTGAAATGATGTAAATCTCCTTTACTCATCAATATATTCAAAGGGTCAACAAGGGTTTTATTTAAGTAGCTATCCTTTCAAACGCTCATCGGTTATAATAGCAATATACTTGAAGTTGTGTTGAAACTGGACATTATTGGACTAAACAAAAGGATGGAGGTCCAGATTCTCTGCCAATGTTGGTGCAATTACCTCATGGACACAACATTGTTCTTTAAGTTTCTGTGACAGCAGTTATTATGTAGTATGTTACACAACAACTGCTCCCAGCCAGTACTGGGAGTTATTGTGAACATCCATAATAATTAAACCAGGAATGATGAAAGAAGGAGAAGAAGAATAAGGTCTGAACTGGCTGAAATGATCCTTGAACTACATATGTTAATATCTAAACATCTGTTACGAATAAACTTCTCACCAGTTATTATCTAATTGAAGCATGTACCCAAAATAATGGAAAAATCCAAGTAAAATTGCTGTGATGATATATTTGTGCACACCATTGTTATGGAAACAAGGCACTGCTGGAAAGGGACTATAATGGTTATTTAAAGAAATACAAAAATCTATGACTGTGTATCTGTGATATATCTGTTAAACGAATGACTCCACCACTACAGTGAAGGCAGAACCCAGAAGCCCTGATGGCTTTAATTGTCTGTTACCTCATCTTACACTACGTCTCTCCCCTAAAGGGAAATTAGCAGCAGTAAACCATTTTTCTACTCAACAGCCCACCCACAAAGGCTTAAAATTTGTCTCACAACATTGGACAGTTTAATCATGGAGAGCACAAATTAGTAAAACAGACAGAATGAGTAGGAGAGAAAATAACAAATCAACAGCTGGTCATAAAAACAAGAGGGCGAAACGGCTACACTTAAGGTCATGGTAATGTTTGGTGCACATTTATTAATATGTTGCTGTGGATTCTCAGCCAACCAGGTGTTGGTAATCGTAAAAGCTACAACTGAGGGTAACTGGACCTCTTTTCTTGGTTCTTGAAAATGTTTCACGCTTCATCCAATTGATGTCTTCAGTTCTAACTGAGTGGAGTGGAGTGTCAGGATTATAAACTTTTGTTTAGTAATTCATGCTTGTGAGTCACGTCAAACACAGGACAATAAAAACATGTAAAAATGTAATTCCATATCTCACAGGGGGGTCTGAGAAACTTAAGGCTCGTTGACACAGCAATCTCAGTTTAAAGAGACTCGGAGTCCCTTTTTTATCCTGCCTCTTTTCTCCAGCTGTCCACTCAAAGTGATACCAGGAAAGCACAATATTGCCTCTCTTGTGTGTGCATTACAGCCTTCTCCAATCTGAAGATGGCTCCTTTATTTGTCTTTGTAGTGCGCAGCCAACAAGTCCCTAATGCCTCTGGTCACTGACAGCTTTATTCAGTCACCGCTGAATAAAGCTCAGTGGCGTCTGGTCTCTGCCTCTTCAACCAATGTGATCGTAAACCTGGTGGTATTTATTTATTTATTTATTTTCCACGGTTGTATTATCTAGCTTGTTACTAGGGCTTTGGTGCTTCTTATAGAAATGGCGTTGACATTTTTCCGGTAGGCATTCTGACAATCCATCTCTCACCTTCCTCGTGCTGACTGATTTCATCCTCTGCTCAGAGTTTGAAGCCTTCCTCCCGCCTGCTGTTACACCTTTCTATAATGCATCTGCACAAAACATTCTTTTCACTGTAGTCACAGCCCTATTACAACCACCCCAAGAAGAAATATAGCCACTGCAGTTTGATCAATTCACCTAACACAGCGAGATTAAGGTGTTAAGAGTGGCAGAAGAAACAGCTGTGGGAAACAATAATAATTTTTACCTCGCTAAGCAATCCAAAAGATTGCTTAAAAACGGTTCTTTCGGGGGCACAGTGCAGCTGGTAATGCAGCCCTAGATGGTCCTGGGTTCAATTCCCGCCGGGGACGCTGTTCCCCCATGCCTTCAGCGCCCCACACCCTGGGTGGGGTTGGTGAAAGGGCCTTTCTGTGTGGAGTTTGCATGTTCTGTCCGTGTTCCCTTGGTAGCTAATGTGAGCTACCCTCACAAAAACATGCAACAGTCCTGGGTTATACATGCCCCCTCTGGCCAACCGGGACACCAGATGGGAAAGGAGGATCTGGCTGGAATAACGTGATCCTTCCACGTGCTACGTCCGGCCAGAGAAACCCCACCCTGTCTGGTTGGTAGAGGGAGAGCAATGCCCAGGAGTGAATAAAAGTAGGTAGGATCACTGGTTTATTAAATGGGAAGAAAAATCAGGGAAAAAAATATAAATTTAAAAAAACATTTCTTCCATCCTGAGCAAGCACCAAGAGACTGTGAAAAGGAAAAACTCTCCTTTAACAGCAATAAAACTCTGGCAGAACCAGACTCAGAAAAGGCAGCTATCTGCCTCCACTGGTTGGGGTCTGGAAAAAATGAATTCCTAATCCTCTAATGCTTTAGAAGGATCTTCGACAAATAGTACATTACAGAAACTTCAAACCTAGCAACACTTTTAAACCCAGATTGGTTCAGCACAAAGACAAAAAATCCCCAAACTGACTGCCGTTTTTACCTGAACTCTGATGGTTGAGGAGTATGGTCTGAACAATTTTATTTCCTACATTGATCCAACGCGCAATCATTAAAAACAGTGCTTATTAATCACAAAACACAGTTTAAGTAATATGACCAAATTCGCTACGACTGGTGCTCACTGCAGACAGATTGCCAGACGTTCAGCGGGACCAATGGCTCGCCGATAGTTGATGTCCATCCTGTTGATCCGGGGACCAACCTTGTTAAGGAGAGCATCACACTCACTCATGTCTACAGGAAATAATGCTGAAACCAAGCATTGTCAAAAGGGAGCTTTGATATCAGACGATGAAATTCCCCGACAAGTTCCCAGGTTCGCAGCACTTTGTGGAACCAGATGGGCAGACGGTGCTGGGCCCTGCGCTTCTGCAGCAAATGCACTGCTGAAATATAAAGAAGGTTTCCCAAAATGTGATCTATGGTGAAAGAAGAAACCGAAGATGAGCAAAAAAGTACCAATTGTGCAAGTTCTCCCACTTAAAAAGATGAGAGAGGCCTGTAAAGGTACACTTCAACTATGAGAGACAGAATGGGAGGAAAGAATCCTGGAAATCACATTGTAGGATTTTTACTGAATGAATTGGTAAATTCCTCTGTAAAATAAGTATTTGGTCACCTACAAACAAGTAAGATTTCTGGCTTTCACAGACCTGTAACTTCTTCTTTAAGAGGCTCCTCTGTCCTCCACTCGTTATCTGTATTAATTACCTGTTCTAACTGGTTATCAGTATAAAAGACACCTGTCCACAACCTCAAACAGTCACACTCCAAACTCCACTATGGCCAAGACCAAAGATCTGTCAAACGACGTGAGAAACACAATTGTAGACCTGCACCAGGCTGGGAAGACTGAATCTGCAATAGGTAAGCAGCTTGGTGTGAAGAAATCAACTGTGGGAGCAATTATTAGAAAATGGAAGACATTCAAGACCACTGATAATCTCCCTCCATCTGGGGCTCCACGTAAGATCTCACCCTGTAGGGTAAAAATGATAACAAGAACGGTGAGTAAAAATCCCAGAACCACACGGGGGACTAAGTGAATGACCTGCAGAGAGCTGGGACCAGAGTAACAAAGTAACAAAGGCTACCATCAGTAACTCACTACGCTGCCAGGGACTCAGATCCTGCAGTGCCAGACGTTCCCCCTGCTTAAACCAGTACTTGTCCAGGCCCGTCTGAAGTTTGCTAGAGAGCATTTGGATGATGCAGAAGAGGATTGGGAGAATGTTATATGGTCATATGAAACCTAAATAGAAGTTTTTGGTAGAAACACAACTTGTCGTGTTTGGAGGAGAAAGAAAGCTGAGTTGCATCCAAAGAACCCCAAACCTACTGTGAAGCATGGGGGTGGAAACATCATGCTTTGGGGATGTTTTTCTGCAAAGGGGCCAGGACGACTGATCTGTGTAAGGGAAAGAATGAATGGGAACATGTATTGTGAGATTTTGAGTTCCATCAGCAGGGCATTGAAGATGGCTGTGGCTGGGTCTTTCAGCATGACAATGATCCAAACACACCGCCCGGGCAACGAAGGATCGGCTTCGTAAGAAACATTTCATGGTCCTGGAGTGGCCTAGCCAGTCTCCAGATCTCAACCCCATAGAAATTCTTTGGAGGGAGTTGAAAGTCTGTGTTGCCCAGCGACAGCCCCAAAACATCACTGCTCTAGAGAAGATCTGTATTGAGGAACGGGCCAAAATACCAGCAACAGTGTGTGAAAACCTTGTGAAGATTTACAGAAAACGTTTGACCTCTGTCATTGCCAACAAAGGGTATATAATAAAGTATTGAGATTAACTTTTGTTATTGACCAAATACTTATTTTCCACTATAATTTGCAAATACATTCTTTAAAAATCATTGGATTTTCTGTTTTTTTTTTGTTTTTTTTTTTGTCTCTCATAGTTGAGATATACCTGTGATGAAAATTACAGGCCTCTCATCTTTTTAAGTGGGAGAACTTGCACAACTTGTGTCTGACTAAATACTTTTTTGCCCCACTATGTAAGATACACACACACTTTCCGACGGCAACCGATTTTGAAGCTTTCGTTGTGAATGCAGGGTTACACCAGTAGTCATGAACCCTGGGCCTCAAGATCTACTGTCCTGTATGTTTTAGATCTTTCACTTCATCAACACGCCTGTTTTTCATTAAGGTCTGCACAAGTCTGAGAGTGACACAGCCACTTGTCATGGTGTGCTGAAGCAGGGAAACATCCAAAACATGCAGGACAGTAGATCTTGAGGACCAGGGTTCATGACCACTGCCCTACACCCTTCCAGCCAAAAGGTTTATTTTTTGAGGCTTTGTGACTCACAACTCCCCCTGCTGGTCAAATACTGTTAAACATCCACATATATTACAGGAAAATCCTTCCATTTGATAACACACTCAAGACTATACTGTAACAGTGTAGCGATGTGAATAACCCAAGTAAAATCATATAACGGATATGAAATGCGTTTCATGTATGATGTGTATACAGATGCATTTTGTATTTTTTTGTTTAGTATATTGTGGGTGTGAAACATTACACTACAATAAATTATAAAACTTTTTTTGGGGCTTGTGGGGTTCAGACAATTTCCCATCTTTGAAACCAGATAACTTGCTTTGGGGAAAAAACTCCTGCATGGGGTACTGATGATACAGGGCTGCACAAGGAATACATAGCGAATTGTTACAAATTGGGATATCGGGGGGTCATGCTCTGGGTGTCTGGAAAGCGCCTAGAGACAACTTCTGTTGTAGTACATGCTATATAAATAAAATTGAATGGAATATATGCTTTCATCTGTCCTGGTAATGTTGGGTTCTGAGAAATATCCCTGGAGTTTGACCCTCCCATCTGCATTGTGAGTTGTCTCAATCTCCTTCGCTGTAGCATCTAAGTAACGACAAAGCTAACCCATAAAGTTTGAGAGGATCATCTATTTATGTTCACTTTCGTGCTGTACTCGAACCACTTCCTGAACCACTTAGGCTTCCGACATCATCACTGACGCCACTCGCCCTTAAAGACCCAAGCCTTGATACCTGCTTCACTAAAAAGTTCCAGAATAACTTGACAAATGCACTGAACCATCGGCACATTTGGACCCATTACTGTGTATAAGCAGTCCACAACACCAAACAGTGCACAGACCTTTTAAATAGGAAAAAAGGAGACAACTCCACAAATCCATGGCGCAACTAAGGGACGCAACCTCGAAGACAAAGTGTTTACATTTTGGGCAGAAGAAAGATAATTTGAAAAAAGAGTGAAAGAAACAGTGTTAAACCCGAGAAACCAACATTAAACAGTCCCCTATACTACACTTATCATACAGCTTTGAATCTCCTTTCGTAACCATTTGCACATTGACAAAATATCTCTCTTCCTGAGTAGGTACACAAGTCTAAGTTGTTTAATCCACTGGAATGTATCTCCAAACAAATAACTTGTATTTATATATCGTCTTTCAAGGAACCCAAGGTCACTTTACAATGTTAATATATTATTCATTCACATATGGTGATGGTAAACCTGATTGGATACATGGAGGATCAACCAGTACGGAACCATGGAAAGACAAGACAAGATATACACAAGGGTTGACAAGACACAGGTGCCGATGATCAGGGCAGATTGGAACAAGGGAGGTCAAGACGCAACTGAACCAAAGACATACATTTCAAAATAAAACACAAACTAAATAACAAAACTGTGACAGTCTCATGCATGTTTAGTGCACAAGACTAGTAATTTAAGTGAGCAAGAAGAGGCAAAACTGTCTCTAGTTGTCAGCAATAACACCAGAAAGTTGTATTGGCACAGCAAACAAGTTTACTGGCCAAGAGCACACCAAGAAAACCCAGCGTGAATCCAAACAGAGTCTGTATTTGAGACAGATCCATCTAAAAATAAAGACTGGATACTGGAAGAAGGGAAACAACAACTAATATTGGAGAGATTTTCCCTCACTTGAGGGTAAAAAAGGAACTGAAGAGTGACCACATTTCTGTTGAACACATTATTGTTAGCATTTCAATTTGTACATACAGTTGAGGTGGTATGTTAGTTTGGTTAAACCCCGTGCATCCATCTACGTGGTACGTTAAGGGATGGGATTAATTCATATAATGTTAATGTATGTAACATGTGCCTTCTCTCCAATTGAAACATTATCATCGTGCTGTGTTTCTGCTGCAGGGCTTAGTTTGATTTGTCTCTCTGTAGCCTGTAGCCATGGGTGTTTTCTTGCTTCAGCTCAGCTGTATTCACACTCTCTCTCACGCTCACACTCTATAAATGATTCAGAACTTTCTATAGCTCTCAGCCCAAACCATGCCTCTAATACCTTCAACATCCCTTTGCACAAAAACAGCCAAATAAAAATATACAAACCCACTCTCAGGCACTCATGAGGTTACAACACAACCCAAAATAACTGTATTTACTATTTAAAAGGTTTAAAATGCGCTTAAAGGCCAGAAACACTGAAAAGGGAATGGAAGTAAAGCAAGAAAATGCTTTTTATGTTTTTTTTGTTATTCTGGCATCTGACGTCTGCTAGTATATATATATATATATATATATATATATATATATATATATATATATATATATATATATATATATATATATATATATATATATATATATATATATATATATATATACACATCTTAATCCTATATCAAATCTGTAGAGGCTTTTAAGAACCTAATTTTGCTGAGATATAATGTGGTTACTTTTTGATTGCTTCCAGCAAAAACACATCAGGCCAATCAGGACAATGTCACATAAACAACAATCACAATCACAACACTTCTTCCAACTGTCTGAAAGACATCCTGGAGTACATCTTGAGGCAACTGCAATTTGAGCCCCTTGACTCAAGCAGCAGAAAATCTTCTCTCTTCCTCAAAATCTGCATATTCCAAGATTTTTTTGTGATTAAAGCAACACAATATCATTGTTACTTAATGTTGACTCTGGAGTACTTTTTTTTTCCCCTTTCTTCAAAGTCGTACTCACAAATTTGCATCTTGCTTACTTCAAATCGCCAATCAGTGAAATGTGCTTCAGTTTGATGAGTTCAAGTATCTCGGGCTGTTGTTCACGAGTGAGGGAAGAGTGGAGTGTGAGATTGACAGGCGGATCGGGGCAGCATCTGCGGTAATGCAAACTCTGTATCGGTCTGTTGTGGTAAGGAGAGAGTTGAGCCATGAGGCAAGGCTTTCTGTCTGATCCATGTTTCTAACCTCACCCATGGTCAAAAGCTGTGGGTAGTAGCAGATGCAAAAATGTTTCCGCCCCAGGGTGGCTGGACTCTCCCTTAGAGATAGGATGAAAAGTTTAGTCACCCAGGGGGAAGTTGCTGCTCCTCCACATCGAGAAGAGCCAGCTGAGGTGGTTTGGGCACCTGGTGAGGATACAGTCCTCCGGAGGTGTTTCAGGCATGTACAACCGGGAGGAAAACCCAAGACACGCTGGAGAATACACATCTCCGCTGGCCTGGGAACACCGCAGTAGACTATTCTCCAAGCACCAACTATCTAACTTCAGGGTTGAGGCTCATCCGAAACTCAGATTCGTTGCAGTTCCTCAACTGACCAATATATGGAGCCAAATCAAGGCCAAAAGTTTTGCTAATTTGAAAATAAAATTTGAACCTGAAAATTCTTTTTTACAGTTTCAATTTTATTTTTTTCAGTATCAGATCTTTTTTTTTCAGTTTCACTTCTTTTTTTTTCAGTTTCAAATTTTTTTTTCAGGTTCAGACTTTTGGCCCCGATCTGGCGTGGGGGCGTGGCATCAACTGAAAGAGGCGTGGCATCATGAGTGACAGCAGAACAGAGAAGGCGGGGGACGTTCCTTAGTCTTGTTGCCTTCAGGAAACGTAGATTGCAGAAGTTATCAGTAGAAGTATGATTCAACACTGTATATGCACCATATTCACATGATTGGCAGTGGAAAAAACTGATATTAGTGACACATTTCTTATTTCATATTTACAGCCTGGTTAAAAAAAAAAAAAATAGGTTTCGGTCCCAATCGTTTGATTTTACATCCGTGACAACTCTGAAGTTATCCCGCTTACTGAAGCAACCAGCTGTTTATGTTAACCCAGTTTTGGCTAAACATGACAGTCATCTTTTGATTGCACAGACTCAACATTGTTGCCAATGTAGCATTAAATAACCACTGGGTATTCCAACAATTCATCCAAAACCTTTTCTGTCTCAGAGCTTAAGTCTCATTCCTTTTGATCATCTGAATAAGGTGCTATGGTTTAATGTGTATGCTCGGAAACCACCATATTTGGATAAACTGGAGCATTTTGCTATGAGGGAATGGGATAAAATCCCTAAAGAGAGATGTGGCAACTCAGATTGGAACTACCAAATCAGTTGAATGTCACAAAGGCTTACACAATCAGTTAGTTGTGAGAGGGATCATTCTTTTGGCCTTGCCATATTTTAACTGAATACAGAAACAGAAAAATCTACTATCTAATCTATCTTCTAACAAACATGATGTAAACATCCAGTGGAAAAATGAGGACCTTTATGAAAGTATCCACTCCCCTGACAGCTTTTGTATGAGCCTGTGAATGATACAAACAGATATGTTTTTCTTTTTAAGCATAAAATGATTGGAAACCTGATGAAACATTAGACATGAAAACTTGACAGGACTGCGAAGAACTGAAGCACCATGGGGAAAATTTAAAAGAAAACACAAAAATCCTTGCCCTCTGGATACCCTTGTTGGATGGGTGGGTGTGTGTTTGTGTGTATGCACCACTAAAATAGAATAAGAAAGTGAACCAGCCAGCCGTATGTTGACAAAATAGTGTGTGGAGAAAAAGTAAAAATCAATGTGTCCTCCCATCATTCGTGTTATTGACCTGCAAAAATTGTTCATCATAAGATGTCGAGGGAGAAGAAGGTCTCGAAAACAAAGATTCAACCTTGATTTTTTGAGAAATTTTATGTGAGCAAACTAGGAAATCTGTTTTAATCCTTTAGAGCCAAAACAGTAAAAATAATCCACATTCCCTCTGAAATTAAACCAGAATGTCCTATTCAAGAGTGAGTATTATGACAGGTTTATAACTCTGTTTTGTGCAGTTATATAATGATGAGTTTAATTTGTGCCCTTCTTTTCCTATGGAGTGGAAAAGTGGCAGAATGTGTGAGGCCGATGAACTCCGCGAACTGAAAAATTATTCTTTCCTCTTTGTCCAGGATTGAAGCAATACATAGATGAGCAGAAAAGTTAATGAACCACTATTTATAGGTACCAAGAGAGGGACGGGCTCTCTGCATCAGGATGTGTCGTCCATCATTCCACCAATCTGGGACAGTCCATCCCGTATCACACTGTCCATTACCAAGATCTGAACAATAGCTGCAGCTTCCTCTCCAGACCTGCAGAAATAAACAAAAAACAGCAAAGCTGAATAAAAGTGATAGCATTCATCACATCTGTTTGCCTTGAGGTGGAGCCTAATGATTTTATTTTTCCTCAGTGAATTTCCACTTAGTTGTGTGTCTCTTAAAGCGTGTGTGCGTATGTGTTACATGCACAGAGGAGACCTAACTTGTGAACAAAAAACATACAATATCCAAATGCTATTTAAATGTAGACAAATTACGCACATTAAAATTCATTTTGGCCTCATAGAGCCTTAATATCTCAGATTATATCTCAAAGATAAGATATTAGAGAAAGCTTGTGGCTGAGAAACATAAAAACTGTTGGGGTTTTTTTTTCAATTAGAGTATTCTGAGACCTTTAAAAAGCTACTAAAATGAGTGGCTTTAAGCTCAGCATTAAACACTATCGTATAAAATTAATTAGAACTCACTATTTAGCGGCAAGGTACTGGGTTTTTATAAAGCATATTTTATGGACTTTGCATTTTCTTCTGCGACCAGAGTTCTTCAGGTTGTTACCCGAGGCCTCGTTCAGACCCTCCAATGACACGTATCTTGAGACGTCTGATCAGATCAGAGGGCTGAGGGCTGCAGAAAAGACCATTAGGACTTCTCTTCCCCCCTCACTCAGAACACTGGAAGCATTTGATGTCTGACGCGAGTCAAACGCACCATCAAAGACTCCAGCCAGGAGAAATCCTGGCTGCAAATCCTCAGTAGAGGAACAGCTTCTGTAACGGTTTTATCCCCAAAGCCATCCGGCTGCTGAACCTGTCAAACAATCACACCTTCCTCCACATCCGACACACACTTTCATGCTCCACTATGTCATAAATTGGACCTCTAGATTATTCTATATTTGTTTTTCAGTGCAATATTGTACAAAAGTGAATTCACATAATTTATATAGATACATATGTTGTATAGTACCAATAACAAAGATAACCTTTTCATATCTTTAACTGTGGCTCTTCATTATTGCAATCTCACACATACAGTATTATACATGTAATATTCTTTGTTTTTAATCATTTGTTTTGAGGACGTTCACAATCCTAGGTTCACAATTAAAATGTCTACCTCTATATACCATAAACATTTACGGGACTTTCCCTTCAAAAATACAAATTGAACATTTAAATCGCCACAGTCTGCAGCTCGTAAAGGCGAGGCATTACTCACAGACAAAAAGCTGAAAAAAAGAAGACCCACCACAAACTCTTTTTTGCCCCCAAACTTTATTTGTCAGAGCAACGACAAATCTCTGCGTTTGGACTAGAAGTGAATATATCTACCTCGAATAAGAAGTCAGAGTGGCAGAAGACATTGGAGTAATTCATCTGCAAAATGAAACAAGCTATCACCTATTAGGTGGTTTATTAGACGTCCCTGAAACTGTCTCTGGACTCTTCAGACCACGAAGAGAATGATCACATCTGAATCCTCCTTGGAACATGTCCAAACCTTTCAGGGATTTGTGGATTTTCTATTATGAACCACAAAGCTGTATTCAAAATGTTACTTTTTTTCTTTTTTGGTTTATTTGTATGCTTCTATGTGTTGTCTCACAAAAGATCCTTGAAGTGCTTTTCTTCTTGATAACAGTTGTTTTTTTCATCTTCGTCTTTGGCATCTCTCTGATTTAGGGTCATCTTGGGGCTCTTTTGTTTGTTTATTTTTCATATTTTCCGTGCGTAGGTTTACTTCTTGATGTCAGTCGGCATAAACTTGGGCTGAATGTTATTTGGATTAAATAGTTCTATTTGGGTGAATTCTTGGAAAGTTGGTGAAGAGTCAAACTTATGTGGCTTTGTTGTGTGGTAAGTCACCGGCATCCTGACTGCACACGCTCGCATCTTTGATCCACCCAATAGCAAAAAGCCACTTTTTCTGAGCACCAGACGGTAAAGTCGCAGTGTATTCACCTGCTTACATGCTGTGTGCTGCACACCGGAGGAGGCTCAGAGATTTACAAAGTGTAGAAGTGGAAGATTTCAGGATTGCATCTGAAAAAGATACTTCCGTTCTGCTTTTGAATGTTGTGGTGGATAAAAGATTGGAAAAATATAAAAACATCAAACCTGACACAATTTTCCAGCCTTGCAGCAGTTCCTTTTTTGAGCAACTAAATAAATGAATACATGATTATCACAAACCCTGATGAAAGAAATATTTTCTAAAATGGTTCAAAGTTGAATAATCCATCCATCCATCCATCCATCCATCCATCCATCCATCCATCCATCCATCCATCCATCCATCCATCCATCCATCCATCCATCCATCCATCCATCCATCCATCCACCCATCCATCCATCCATGAATCCATCCATCCATTAGGGATGGGCGGTATGGACTAAAAACGGTATCACGATAATTTCTGGCATTTATCCCGATAACGATAAAAATGACGATAAAAAAGATACCAATTCAACTCCACCTTTTCAACTATAAATCTATCTCGCTCTCAGATCCGCCATGTTTGTTACACAAAAACGTCACCAACGGGAATTTATCCTTTCTTTCTTTCTTTCTTTCTTTCTTTCTTTCTTTCTTTCTTTCTTTCTTTCTTTCTTTCTTTCTTTCTTTCTTTCTTTCTTTCTTTCTTTCTTTCTTTCTTTCTTTCTTTCTTTCTTTCTTTCTTTCTTTCAGGCTCATTTACTTCCTTCCTTCCTTCCTTCCTTCCTTCCTTCCTTCCTTCTTTTCCTCCTGCTCTCTCCTTCCTGCTTCCCTTCCTCCATTCTCCCTTCCTTCCTCCTTTCCTTATGTTCTCCCTTCCTTCTCCCCTTTCCTTCCTTACTTCCTTCCTTCTTTTTTCCCTTCCTTCCTTCTTTCCTCCTGCTCTCTCCTTCCTTCTTCCCTTCCTCTTTTCTCCCTTCCTTCCTTCCTTCCTTCCTTCCTTCCTTCCTTCCTTCCTTCCTTCCTTCCTTCCTTCCTTCCTTCCTTCCTTCCTTCCTTCCTTCCTTCACGTACGTTGTGCGTGGATTTAACGCAGAACTATAAATCAGCTTTACACAAAAACGTCATCAACAGGAATTTATCGTTTTTACCGCGAGATGACAAATTCTTATTGTGAGGAATTTTTTCTACGGTTTATTGTGAACGGTAAAATATCGCCCATTCCTACCATCCATCCATCCATCCATCCATCCATCCATCCATCCATCCATCCATCCATCCATCCATCCATCCATCCATCCATCCATCCATCCATCCATCCATCCATCCATCCATCCATCCATCCATCCATCCATCCATCCATCCATCCATCCATCCATCCATCCATCCATCCGGTCCAGCAGTGTTGTAAATACGGGTAATGAGTTGAGAACTACCCACAGATAGTAGCACCACCGAAGCTCAGTATAACCAGCAAAGACAGCGCAGCTTATGAAACTAATAGGGACTGCTGAAGAAGGAAAAAAAAGATGTGTTGGTTGACACAGGACAATTCCAAAAGTTTTAGTCCAGTGCAACAAGTGGTGAAATCGAAGCTTTCAGCGCAGCAAGGTCAAGGTGTTGTTGTCCATCTGCCCAGCTCTACAAATAAACATGCATCCTGTGTGCATGTTTTTATCATGCAATGGTCAAAAAACACAGCACAAAACTCATCACAACCATCTGAAACTATGAAAACTGAGCAAAAATAAAGTAAACAGCCTTTTACAGCTATGATGTTAACCGAATTTACGTTGCAAAACGTACAACCTTTCTTACCATGTTATAGCCAATATGACTTCACAGTTAACAACCAGAAAAAGCTAGTTTCAGGAGCACACTCTGCATTCAGACATCAGTACAGATGTTAGTCAAAGTTTGATGTATAGCGCATATTTGAAAGCGGTTCCTAGGATCAATGAAATGAACAAAAAACAAAACTACAGAGTAGTAGGCTTCATTAATACATCAAAACAAGAAATCGCCGCAACAACACAAAGCAAGGCAGCTGCCAATTAAAACGGACTTACTGGTCCAGGAAGGCAAGTCCAGCGTTGGTCTTGCATCCTGCTCCTTCTCATAGCTCTTATAAACAATTAAGCAGAAATCCCTTTGTTGTGGTCCCTGCTCTTTTCCTCTTCTTTGCTTCCTACAACCTGGGCCTCTTTCATCTATTAACCATGATGCATGTGTAGTTGCTCGCCTCCTATAACCAGGGAGAAGTTGATGTGGTTTGACATATGTGTTCTCATTTTTTCAAAACCGATCTCTATAGGTACACGGAGCAGATCCAGGCTGGAGGAGGAGGAGAGGGAGGTGAGGGAGGTGAGGGTCCTGCTCAACCTAAAACACACCAATGAAACCTCAGAAGAATATACAAACTATTGTACATTAAGTTACAGTCTTTCTTATCCAAAATTACATCTTTCTCATGGTTTTTTGACTGTTTTCAATTTCAAACAAGGATTAAACTTGCCGCTTTTAATGTCAATGTAAAGCACTTTGAATTACCTTGTGTTGAATTGTGCTATATAAATAAATTTGCCTTGCCTTGCCTAAACTTCAGATCAGTTATTTGTTGTTTTTTTTTTTTTTTTTGGCTGGAAACAACTATTTTTTTTGTATTCTTATTAAGCTTCTCATTAAAATAATTCAGTCATTTTCTCTGGACATATTATGAATGATTATAAGCATTCTTTCCCTGAGCTGCATATAAATAGAACTAAGAGTGCATTGGACAACGCAACATATGCAAGGCTCGAACAAAATTGAACTTTAATTACATTTTAAACCATCAAGTTTTCATCTCCACCTGTGGGATGAAAGAAAAATAAACAAGTCTTTTCTGATATTGGATGATGGGCAACATTTGGAAGAAAAAGCACCAGTAAGTACAGATGGCTCTTATGAGACGTGAGTCAGAAATAACTTTGTAACTTTTTTTTTTTAAGTTTGATTAATGGAGGCCTGGGTGTCGAGCTTTGGTGTGAACTTTTGTCGCCACCTGGTGGATATATAGACAGGTCAGGAATTAACCAGTTAGTTCAGTAGTAGCTTCATACAGAGACAAAGAAAATTGATATTAAGGACATTTTTAAACCCCACTGTTTGTACCTGATATGAAAAAGTTTCAGTTGTTTTCCAAGAAAAGAAATGTTTCCAGATGTAAACCAAACACTTCAGTCAAAATCAAAATAAAGAAATCAAAAGCTTCAGAGAAGAATCAAAAGGAATTCAGGGAAGGATTTCAGGGTCAATAAACGGTTCTTTCATGAGAATATGTTGCTGTGCATGTGGTCAAGAAATGGAGTCAGCAATGTAATGATTGAAGGTGCTCTGATTGGGCCTTCATCAAGTCAGCAAAGACATGTAAAGAAACAAACAAACATTGATACAGCATTTAACAAGAGAATACAGCAGGTGGAAGACAAATACTGCTATTAGGCACGGAGTTGTAATGTTTGAAAAACTCCAGCCATGCTGTCAGACAATGGTTTGTTCATCATAAGAATAAAACATCCAAATACAAACTGAAAAGTGTGTTTAGTGGGCAGGGAAGTGTTGAGTTTACACACCTTTAAGTTCTCCACAAGGACAAAGCCCAACACAGGAGAGTCAGCCCCTGGAGTGGAGACTCAGCATTTAAAAGACAACGTACAATTCATGGACGGCAGTGATGTCAAATATTGAGTTTTATGCCCTCCACAATATGAGCAATCAATGACTTTCAAGTTCCTTTTAACCTAACTAGAGAACGAATTCCAGCTTCTACAAGTCAATCTAATCAGCACTGAGGAAGCTCTTGAATGGGAGATTAAACACCTCTCCAAATAACAAAAAAGTCAATTTTTGATCCTGCGAGAGCACTTGTGATTGTCAAGAGTTGATCTCAACATGTTCAAATGTTATGAAAAGAGCTTTTCATCTCTTGCCGTACTCTAAATACTCTATGAGCACTAATTATACGCCTTTACACAATAAAGATAGCAAATTTCATTATTACAGGTATAGAAATGGACACTTCGGACTGTATTTATTTGTGTCCTGAAACACAGTTCGGTTTTACCACGTTGAGCCCAGTGGATGCAATTATGTACCAACAGCAGCATCTAGTGGAAGTATCAGTGCAAAGGTTAACACCCACACAGGATCTTCCTGAGTGTACTGTATGTGAATGTGCTGTAGACTTACATCTTAAATAATAACAAAAGGAAATACATTATTATTCCCTTTACATAGCTGTCCAAGTACCCCCAACTCTGGCCTTTTGCTTTTTTGTACGTGAACAATTTCCCATCATGAAATCAACTGGAAGAATGTTCAGTGCAGCATTTTCTGCCAGACGTTTTGATTAAAAAATTAAAAACTCAGCTGAGTTAATCAAATCTGACTTTGACCTCAGAGATTTGTATCACACAAACAAACTTAAAATAAGCTCTCCATTATTGCTGGATTCATTTTTTGTTTTCAATTAGCCTGATTACGTTTAATGTGCCCACACTGTGCTCATTTTCAGACATCTAATTTCAATCTCTTGCACCTCTAGAGTAACTTTGAGCATAACTCCAAAAGCCTGTAAGTTACTTTTAAACAACCAAGACTAAGAATCTCAAGGAGAGGCTCAATGAGCACATTTGGCCCATGTGTGTTTTGACTGGTCAAAAACACACAACTCTTATTGCTCATCTCACACTTAAAAACATAGCAATGTTTTAAGTTTTAACATTTTCTGTAGATGACTTTAACACCTCAAATCCTTCCCACATATTCAGATTCTTAATATGAAAGTGGACAGCACAGTGAACCGCGACGGCAGAGACTGAAGCGGAGCATCTCTGCCCGGTAAAAACTCATTTGTGTAATATTCTGGATGATGTTGCAGTAAAATACCAGTTGAGTCAGAAAAGATCTGCAGCCAAGAAACAGAGAAGCTAATGAGGCTGTCACCAAATTATACACTAAAATACACACAAATACAGCCACACACAGGTTGCCAACACATCACACTCTACTTACCACACGGGGTTCAGATTTATGATCTTCTACCATTTGAACAGCACCAACATTCAGCTTCATTTTGTCTGCAAACCCAGCTGTGTACTGGGACTTGTTCATAAAACAGTGTCAGGGAAGTGTAACGAAAAATAAATCAATCAATCAAATCAAACTTTATTTATATAGCACTTTGCATACAATAGTTACTTTACATAATAAAATCAACATGTAACCCGACCAGGGCGATCCCCACAGCAACGACCTCACAGGCCAAGTAGGCATAGTCCCTGGTGTGGAAGATCTCCATGAGGAAAAAGTACTGGAGTTAACATATGAAAAAGTAAAAACAACATTACAATAAACCATTACAAAAAAAAGTTAATATAAAAGAATAAGTACATAATAAAATAATTGAAAAATAAGTAGTTCAAATAATAAGAAATAACTAAATAACAATAAATTAAACCACACTATTAAAATAAATAAAATTCAGCTATAAGCTAAACTAAAAAGGAAGGTCTTGAGCCTCTTTTTAAAAATGTCAACCGTCTCTGCAGCCCTGAGGTTCTCTGGTAGGCTGTTCCACAGATGGGGACCGTAGTAGTGGAATGAGCTCTCGTCAAAAGTTTTTGTTCTAACTTTAGGAACAATTAAAAGGCTGGTGGGGCAGCACGGTGGCTTTGTGGTTTACACTTTTGCCTCACAGCAAGAAGGTTCCCAGTTCAACTCCCAGGCCTGGGGGGGTCTTTCTGTGTGGAGTTTACATGTTCTCCCTGTGCTTGCGTGGGTTCTCTCCGGGTACTCCGGCTTCCTCCCACAGTCTGCTTGTGTGTATATATGTGGCCCTGCGATGGACTGGCGATGAACCCCTGCCTCCCGCCTGAAAAATGAGCTGTGATAGGCTCCAGCAGACCCCCGTGACCCATTATACTGTAGATAATGGATGGATGGATAAAAGGCCGGTACCAGAGGACCACAGGGTCCACAAGGGCTCATCATTTACTGTAAAAGCAGATCAGATAAATAAGAAGGTCCAAGACTATTAAAACATTTGTAAACTTATAAAGAACCTTAAAATCAATCCTGAAATGCACAGGGAGCCAGTGCAGCAATTTTTTTTAGACTGGCATAATGTGGTCCCGCCCTCTGGTCCTCGTCAGCACACGTGGGTGAATTCTGTAGTAGTTATACATTTGAAATACTATTTTTAGGAAGACCAGAGAGCAGGTCATTGCAGTAATCTATTCCACTAGCAATAAAAGCATGTATCAACACTAGGGTTGCCACCTTTCAGAAATAGAAATAAGGGACGCCCTGATTTCAGCAGCGCAGGAGCCAAAAAAAAAGCCCTAAAACTTCTAAACTGAATAAAAATGTGTTTATTTTATATGAAAAACAAAATGCTTTGATTTAAAGTTTAAAATGCTTTAATAGCATTGAACTTTCATGACTGTAGAGACAGACAACCATATAGCAACTGAAATAGCCTCCTATACTACGTATGTCCACATCAGCCCAGATGTATAATATACAGTACATACATACATACATACATACATAGGTGAAGAATATGGTGTAAAAGTTAACTTATTTTAATAATTCAACTAGAATATGGTGTAAAAGTTAATTTATTTCAATAATTCAACTAGAATATGGTGTAAAAGTTAATTTATTTCAATAATTCAACTAGAATATGGTGTAAAAGTTAATTTATTTCAATAATTCAACTAGAATATGGTGTAAAAATTAATGAAAATACGGGACAAATCGCGTCCCATATTAGTTCAATACGGGACGCAACATTTTTTTCTCAAATAAAGGACAATTCCGTATTTTACGGGACGGGTGGCAACCCTAATCAACACCTCCGTGTTGGCAAGAGGGAGAAATTGACGGGCTCTGGCAAGGTTTTTAAGGTGATAAAAGCCTGTCTTTGCTACATTTCTAATAGTTGAAAATACAAATACAACTCAGAGTCAAAAAGGTATGACAGGTAATACTATGTCTTGGAACAATAATCATCATCAAGTTTAGGGAAAACCTAGCAGCACCCCATGCTAACTGTCAAGCACCAAGTTGAAAGGATGACAGTTTGGGGTTGTTTTGCAGCTTCAGGACTTTGCCACATTGCAACCATTGAGTCAACCATGAACTCATCTGAAGAGCAACATGTTCTAGAGTCAGATATGAATTTAGCAACAACAGGACAACAAGACGAGGATTTCAAGTGTAACAGCTAATCAACACCAAGAAAGTCAAATAGTAAAGGTGTTGAAGTGGCCCAGACACAGTCACATCAACCTGACTGAAATACTGTGACCTTAAACAGAACTATATTCTTAAATGATTGCTTGAAAATGTCAGTGAACTGAAGAAACGCTCTAAAAGTAAGAGGTCATAATTCAGCCACAATTAGAGCTGAAAGAGTTTGTACGTTCTGTCTCTTACGACTGTGATTCCTCATACCGTGGCTACAACGATCGGATTTGCTAAGTATTGCAATGTCCTGTTTATTAATGACAGTCTTTCAATGACAAGGTTTTGTTTTGTTCTGTTTTGCTTTTCCTTGATGAAATTAGTGCACATTAAGCAAATCACAGCAATCGAGAGAGCGGCCAGCGATGGAGAAAAGCCTAAAGTGAATCCTTGAAGGACAATCCAGGATTAAACAGCAGATCCGTGTTCATTTTCACGGGGGGCTTAATCCTGGTTACAGTCACAACAGTCATTTGCAAAAGTTAGTCACCCCTCTTTAGTCCCATCTTCTCTGCATGTAAACAAATAATAAAAAATATGAGATGGTCAATCTCAATACGATGAATAAAACCTTAGACAAACAACAATATATTTCATAACTTTTTTTCCATTCTGTCATTATTTATTCAACAAAAATGTATTAAAAAAAAATAGAAAAATAATAGTGTGGGCTATAATAGATACCAGTTACTGCCAGTGCAGGATTTGATAATTCAAGATGCTGGTAGTCAGCAGTGGCGCTTTTACACTAGTACCTACTCAGCCCGTCTCGACTCCACTCGCCTTGCCCTCGTTTCTTTTAAAATACCCAGATCAGAAGTAGGAGGTTGGAGTGAAGATGCTGCGACGTATTTGATTGTGTGATCTAAACGAAGAAGACAACACTAAAGATGTGGCCTGGAGTAGATGTTAGATGTGCTGCTGGATCTGTGGCTTGTGTTTGATACCAAGTTAAAAAATGAGAGTGAGAGAAGCTTCAAGCGGCGACGCTTTTAAAAAAAATGTTGTTTCTCTATGCGCTGCTGAAAAAACAGCTGGGAGCCGCAAGCTCCTGGTGGATCTTGTCGTTCCTAATCGCACGAAACAGACTTTTGCGCTGCCATTGCCTGTCGAATAAAATGAACAAGAAACCGCGAGTTGCTATTTCGCTGATTTCCTCCTCCTGACTCAGACGTCTGACTCCCAATCCCCCGACCAATCGGTGGTGTGTAGTGTGATGACGTTAGATACAGCCCAACTCAACCCGCTTAGAACCTCAGCAGAATAGATACAGAAAAAGAATCTACTCGGCACGCCTCCACCCGCCTCCACCCCTAGTGGAAAAGCGCAAAACCGAGGCGAGACGAGGCTGAGTAGGTACTAGTGTAAAAGCGCCACAGATGTCCAGACCTCTATTGAAGGCCCATTTCTGGGGTTTCTGGCCTGGAGTATTCAAATGTGTGTTTAATACAATACAAGGAAAGAAGGAACAAAGGCGAGAAAGGTATTAGGGGAACAACTGTTGCTGCACATCGATCTGGCAAGGATTATTAACGGTGGCGGAGGATTGTGAGGTAGGGTTATGTTACAGACACAGTGTGCAGTCTTTTCATTTACCATGATCTACACTTTTGAGCCATGGGAGTACCGAGTAAAAGATTCTCTACGTTTATGTTTGGACTTTTGAGAAAAACCACCTGAAAAACACAATTCGATTATTTAGGATCAAAAATTTGTCATTCAAATTTGTAGCGTAGTTATTAAGTCACAGACCCATTAGCCTCTTTTTTTCTTTCATGTGTGTGTGTGTATGTCTGGAATCTCCACCAGATTTAAAATAAAAATACAGGTTAAATACATCTTAGTAATGTAGTCCAAACTCCTAAGTGGAGCAGCTAAATGGATTTGTTAAGGAAACCTCCTTTTTTATGTAAGAGGTTCAAAGTATCAGGTGATACTGAACTGATTGAGCTAAAGCCGACTGACTGCAAACTCATCCAGCAGGTGCTGGAGGTTTATGTTTCCAACCAGAGTTTTACCTTTATAGACACGTTCCCCTTTTTTAAAATAAAATTAAAGATTTTTTTTTCGTTATCCCATAGACAGGTATAAAAGGGTGAAATTACATGTTAAAAACTGGAAGAAATGTATTTCAGAGAAGAAATTACAAACAATGTTGGTGGTTTAATAAAGTACTGTTGGCCCTTTCTAAGATCTGAATACTAAATAAATAAATGTATGCATCGTCTAACAGGTAAGTACATGTATTTTAAATGTTGACATTGTGTGTCTTCCCGGTTCATTTGGGATTTGTTTTGGTAGCCTATTTACTGCAATCTAATTAAAAGAGATATACAACACCCGATTAGCCCGGCCTTCAGCGCTTTAGCCTCTTAGCTTCTTTATCAACCAAACCAACACTGAGACTGATTAAAGCCTCAGTGTTGCTGCAAAACATGGAGATAAATTCATTCTGACTTTAAACAATAAAAAAAAACAGAACATCAACCACAACACTATAAGATGGAATTCTTGTCTATGCAGGACTTAAACTTTGGATTAAAACTTTAAATTATTTTAAAGTCTGCATTGCATTGTTTTGTAATTATATAATTCATGTGTATTTATATAGTGTGTGACACACACACACACACACACACACACACACACACACACACACACACACACACACACACACACACACACACACACACACACACACACACACACACACACACACACGATCTGCTGTGTTGACTGTGTTGACAGTGTAGGGATGGACTGTCAAGCCTTTTACTTTCTCCCAGTCGATGCAAAATCATGTGAAAGTAACAGTTGTTGATGGAATATTGTACTCTGCATGTCAGTCATGGTAAGACTATCACCCTGGACAGACTATATATTTAAAGGTCAGACTAGAACTTGGTTAAACCACTCACACCACAAAAAAAAGAAGAAAAGGTAGGGCAAAAAAATATAAATGAGGGTTAATACTGGTGTTGGTTTCCCACAATGGAGACAGCTCTTAACAAATAAGGACGGGAGAACTGTCAATCTTTCTTCTAGATGGATAAATAGTTTCTTGCAAAACTATACTAATGTTCACACTGATTGTATTATGTTAATTGCTGCACAACTGAGTAACTACTGTATTTTTCCATTCTTCTCACTGTTTTGAAATGTTGCTGACTCGGCTCAAAGTAGAATTATGCCACTTTTCCACTAGTCTCGCCTCAGCCCGGCTCGACGCGGCTCCACAAGTGTGTTTTTGCACAGCCAGATGAGAAGTGGGCAGGTTGGGGTGAATCTGCTGTGACGTACTCGATTGCGCAACACCTTTGTTCATGTCGGCGCAGATAAGAAATCAGCTGGAGCCGCGAGCGGCTGAGAGTAAAACAGCCCGTCTACATCCCTTTTTTAATTCTCTCGACAGCCACCAGGTTTATGAACATCCGCACCTCAGAGTTGGATCACCAAACAGACGTTTCGCGCTTTATAATAAAATCGCTGCGAGCCGCGGGTTGCTCTCGCGCTGACTCCCGCTTCATGATTCAAACGTTTGACGGCCCCGACCAATCAGGGGCCTGTAGTTTGATGACGGCCCGCCCCCCGACCAATCAGTGGCGAGGAGGGTGGTGACCTCAGAAATAGTCCCGGCTCAGCCCTGATAGAACCTCGCTAGAATGGTTACAGAAAAATGTATCTGCTTGGAGCGGCTCTACCCGTCTCAGCCCGTAGTGCAAAAGGGCAAAACGGGGCCGTGGCGGGTAGAACCGAGGTGAAGCGAGACTAGTGCAAAAGGGCCATTACTCTGGCCTTCCCCTTTATCTGCACCTAACTTCAGACTATAAACCAAGCTTCGTTCACCCTTTATTTGTGCTCTTGCTTTTTTTACTTTGTCAGGAACAGCAAATCAACATCAACAGTGACATAGTTCACTCATACCTTGTTCAGTGTTTTATGTTTTGACTCTAGAAATAATGATGTTTGTTGTTATTTGTTTCACATGAAAAATGTCAAGTTCCCATTTGTTAGGAATACACCATCCATGGTAACATCATAACCCAGGTTAAAGACTGGTGAAACTTTACTCATATAAGGCAACAGTTCTTTAAATTATTCCCCAATACACAACACAGAGGAAAGACCCCATGGTAAAGTCCAGCCTCAGTCAAGCCAATGTGTGAAAAGTTAATTACAAATCAATGTTTTAATTACCTACCCGTGAGGCACTTTCACCAACTGTACCTGGCTGACCTGCAGACAAGGGTTTGTTTAGGACGTGGTATTGTTAGTTTGGTTTGCTGCATTAGCTTGGTTTTACTGTGCTTTCATGCTCGATCGTGTAATTTGTGCCAGGGGATCCCTGAAGTTTAATGTTTTAAATGCTGGGCCGCGGAGGAAAGCCTGGTGTTCTGCCGATTTCTGCTGCTTTGCCGAAAAATGCTACCTAATGGTTTTCTACCTTTGTAGAGCTACAATTTTACTGTTTTACTCCCTAGCCCACTTTTTTTTCTGTCCATTTTTACATCGTGCAAGAAATGATGGGCGTGGCAATCAAAGTTTGAAAATCGACTGGGCGCGTGCGCAGAACCACAAAGTAGCATTTCTCGGCAGGGAGCAAGGATCGGCAGAACACCGGCTGGCTGAGTTTTGTTTAAAATTGAATTTCTGTTGCAAATAAAACCTGTCTTCCAATTCATTGCATTTTTCATTGCATTTTTAGCCTAGTTATTTTTGTGGTAGAAGTATCGGCGAGTACACAAATTAAAATACTCGTACTCGTACTCGGTGTGAAACAAATGGTATCGGGGCATCCCTAGTTTCAATAGAACAGTGGCAAAGCAGCTTCAATTGGAAAGTGGCCTTAACTGACCTCTGGCTCCAGACCTGCGCAACTCAGAAGGAGAAAGTCCTACTGACCTAATAGCACGTTAATCCTGAGGCTAAGGTAATCACTTGTGTCACAGACAAGTTGCAGGATTCCAGAAGAGGATTCCAAAGGATTAGAGAATAAAACAGCACTTACAGTCAGAGATGCCCATTTCAAGTTAGGCCACTCCATTGTGGAGATTACTAACTAATGGACTATGGACTGTTGTGTTTTTAGTTATGGGGCAGACACAGCAAACTGAGAGCAGTGAGGAGATCGACGTAAAAGCCCTTCAGGACATGTATAAAAGATTTGTCACAGAGTGCCCGAGTGGAGTACTTTTTCTGCATGAGTTTAAGCGTTTCTTTGGGGTGGACCCCACAGGAGAAGCAGCTGATTATGCAGAGAGCATGTTTCGAGCGTTCGACAAAAATGGGGTGAGAAAGTCAAATCTGTCAAGGCCTTTTTTATTCATCATCCATAAAGTTCAAATGTGCAGCAATTTTTTTTTCTCATTTAAATTTTAATCTTTTAGGACAATACGATTGACTTCCTGGAGTTTGTGGCCGCACTGAATTTGGTTTTCCGTGGAGACCTTGAGCATAAACTGCGCTGGTCTTTCAAGGTGTATGACAAAGATGGAAACGGCTACGTGGACAGGAGTGAGCTACGGTCAATAATTGATGTAAGTTGAGCTAAGACAAAATTTCTTATGGGTGTTGCGGTAAATATAAAACACATTGAAATGACAGGGTTCTCATATTTCTTATGCGTGTAACAGAAAGCAGGTTTCAAGTCCAAATTAAGTAGGAAGTGATATACTTTATATTCAAGGTACTGTGTTTTCATTTCTTTATTCTTTATTTGCTGTCCCCCTCTTAAAATGTCCAACTACTGGTTTGTCGGCAACGTATTGGTGAGAATGTGAATACAAGTCAGACACTCTTTACAACAACAAACATCTATTTGAATTATAAACAACATTGGGTTTCCTACCATCACAATAAATACACTTTAACCAAAACTAAATTCCATGTATGATAAAGTTGCATTAAAACCATTGACAAATACAACATAATTCAAAAGAAATTTGCTCTCAAAGTTTTAGGCAGATGAGGAGACGAGTATCAAAAAATTGGTAATCATTCGTCTTCCTTTGGATAATCAATCTGGGGCGAAGATCAAGGAAAGAGCAACTTTTGTTTCTGTTAAAGGTCACCAATAAGAAAAAAATCCTATCTATGTTGCAATGAAAGTGTTCTGATGGTTCTGCTGTTAATTTAAAATCAAATCCAGTTTGAATGCTTATGTTTTTGCAATGCTGAATTTCAAATATTCAACTCAGTTGTAGCTTTTAAATTAATATTGTGCATTTTAACTATAAGCATATAAATCTGTGTCATTGTACAGCTGTACCCTTCCTTTCAAAAACTGAGACATATTTAAAGTTGAGTTTTATAGTAAAAAATAAGTAAAAAATAATTCTGCAGCTAGTTTTTTTTTTTTACTTTTCTATATCAATGGATCAGTTTCAATTTCCTTCGAAGGAACATTTAATTACTTTTTAGGAAGCTTTACCTGGCTGTCCAGGTCTCTCGTCTCTACGATCAGCAAACACCTGGCTTGACAAAATAATAATGGAGGGAAGGAAAGAGAGAGAGTGACTGAACAAGAGTAAATCTTTGACAGTTTTAAAAGCATCTTCACCTCCACACCTATAGTGTGCTAAGGTACAAATAGCAGAAAATAATATTTTCTGCTCAAAGTTTGGGGCGGTTATTGAGTGCACTGTCCATCAGCAGTGCAGAGTCTTGAGCTAAATAAAAGCTGGTGATCTGACACTTCATACCATTGCAATATAAAATCTTTATTTATTTTCACTAGAGCATTTATCGGATTAAAAAGTGCTCGAAAACGGACCCAGTGGATTCACACCTCACAGTGGACGATGTCGTGGATCGAATACTGGAGGCTGTTGACAGTGATAGAGATGGTGAGGATCTAGAGCCATAACTCATTCATAACGCACTGAAGAAACAAGGGCTCATTATTTAATCAGCAGAAGAGATTAATCCTGTTCATTGTTCTTCCATAGGTCATGTAAGCCTGGAAGAGTTCATTAGAGGAGCGCAGCAGGACCCATGGGTGCTCAGCATGTTGAGGTTGGACATGAACCCTGCTGGATGGGTGCTCGAACACCGGAGAAAGAGTGCACACTTCTGAAGCATTAGATCACATGAGCCTTTACAATGCCAAACAAGAAAGAACAATCATGACTTCAAACCAACGGATTTTAAAGCACATCTATCAGATGTATCAACCACACACGCTACAACACCATCCTACCATCCACACTTTGAAACAGAATATGAAACAGGCAATTTCATATGCAAATACTGAGAAAGTTGGTGTCAACTTACCCATCATTTTCCTTTTTGGACTTAATGATTGTTAATATAATGATCTTTGTTTATCCCCCATGCTTATACTTCTCTGTTTTTACTGTTAAAATGTTACTAAAGGCTAAGATTTAAAGCCTTTAGTAACGGCATCGGCCTTCTTGTCATGAGTGTCATTGCGTAAATAATGAATCATGATGCTTTTTTACAGCGCTTCTGGTTTTTATATTATTATTTCTGTTTTTAAGTTATTGTACTAGGACTCCTTTTGGCATTTCCAAGTATTCAGAATAAAATGTATTGATAATATACATTTACATTTCTGTTATTAAAGAGAGATTCCAATGCCACGGTCAATCTACACCATTGGTGTCTGAGTTTGTTTTATTTGTTTACCTTCTTGATTTTTGATTGATTAATGAAATAAATAATCTTGCTATTTTATTTTTAAGTGCTACCATCCTCGTGAGTATGTCTGGTAAAAACTATATAATACATGAGGCTGGTTACTGATTTAATTAGATTACATTTTTCTTAACTTGACATTTAAGACACAGCCAAACAAGGGATGTGTTTCACTCACTGGTTGAAAGCGAGGGAAACAGATCCACTCTGATCCACCTGCACATCGATCTCCTGCTCCATTCTTCCCTCACTTATAAACAAGTCCCTGAGGAACTTGAACTCCTCCACTTGCGACAGTATCTGATTCCTGACCTGGAGTGTGCCCTCCACCCTATTCCAACTGAGGATTATGGTCTCAGATTTGAAGGTGCTAATTTTCATCCCGGCCGCTTTATTCGGCTGTGAACCGCTCGAGGGACAGGTGAAGGTCTTGACCTATTGAAGCCAACAGAACCATATCATCTGCACAAAGCAGACGCAGTTCTGAGGTCAGTAAACCAGACCCGCTCCCCTCCTTGGCTACACATACTGTAGATATTCTGTCCATAAAAGTATTGAACAGAATTGCTGACAAAGGGTGGCCTTGGCGGAGTCCAACCCCCATGGGAAACTGGTCTGACTTACAGGCGACAATGCGGACCAAGCTCTGAAACAGGATGTAGAGGGACCAGACTGCCTGTATTAGTAATTCTGGGATCCCATTGTCCCAGAGAAACCCCACAAGAGTCTCCGAGGGACACGATCAAATGCCTTCTCCAAGTCCACAAAGCACATGTAGAGTGGTTGGGTAAACTCCCATGGCCCCTCCAAGGCCCTGCTGAGAGGGCTGGTCCACTTTATGATCCACAACTATGTAATCGATCCTCGATCTGCGACCTAGATTGAAGGGGCCATTCTTCCCAATCACACCCTTCCGGGGGCATAAAGCCTTCCACAACTGAGCTCCTTGGATCATTGGAAAACCGCACAGCTGCATGTGTTGCATTTGCAGAACTTATTCCTTAGTTTTTATGTTTTCTTTTTTCTTCTTTAGATGTCTCTTGGCTACTATACTTGTGAATTTAGTCATGTGGATATCTAAGCAGGTGCATTAGAGATAGGGTCACTTAAGGTTTAAAAAAGATTGACCATGTGGATTACTGCTTTTAAAGTGAGCTTACTACAGCCTACGGTAAGACTGAGAATAAGCTTCTGGCTTAGAGTCACACTTCCCGTGTTAATTATTACAGCTGAATTAGGACTCGGCCTCCAAGGCGTTAAAGAGACAGCCAACACCAATACTTAAGTGGACAATAAGTGAAGTGGAGACAGCCCTCAGTATTTTGTTTTACTAAAGTATTTGCATTTTTTTATTCAGACGTTTGTTATAGTGGCAAACTCATGTTTGGCCTAGACAAATATTCGCACATAGAGAACGTTAAAAAAGTAAGAATAGAAACCGTAGATCCGTAAAGCGTATCTTTGTCAGTACGAACTAACACACTGAGAAGGTTGCTTGGAACGCATCTTGCGTTTAAAGATTCATTTTTTTTAATATAGTGATTCTTCCGTTTCATAAGTTGGTATCTGTAAACTTCAGAGTGGACCCAGGCCAAAATAAGAAACAAAATAGAACTACATTCAATAATAACAATCTTACCTGACTTCAAAATAAACAAACCAAAAGACAAAGACTCACTCCCTAAACTAAAGAAATGAGGGTCAACATGAATGGCAGTCCCTCCCTACACAGAAACCACTTCTGACTGACTGGATGAAGGTGTGGCTGATTGAGAGCAGGCAGAGAGTGGAATGGGCCTCTCCTCCGTTCAACATCCTGGCAATTAAAATCCCAAACAACCACCCGCACACTCTTCCAATCCTGACCAAGCACATGCGCACTAAAATTAACATAAGTAGTTGGTTCCACAAAAGATTACAGTCATAACACCTTTATTGGAAGGTTACTAACACATTTGTCCGTGTCTCCAGTACTTTTGTTTTTTTAAATTTAAATTTTGATTTTTTGTGGAAAAAAAACCTCTGAATCTTTTAGAATAAGGGAAGTTACTCAGTTAATGTATTTTGTACCTTCCCTATCTGAGGGGAGGGAACTGCTGGCTTTCGTCATAACGAGCCAGACATCTGTGTTCAACTCACTTCCTGAGGAACTCGCAGAACGAGAAGGCTGCGACACAAACGTGTGATGGGATTTTTTTATTTTTAAAAAACAAGGAAAATGGCTTCAGCAAATGGTAAGCAACCTGATATATCTGCACTTTTAATGTTGTGTTAACAGTTTGAACTGTTGCTATTCTGTCTCAAAAGCTGGAATATGATTTTGAACACTTCCTCTTTCATGCTTTAAAAAAAAACTACAGCAACACATTATTCTATGACTTAAAAACATTTCCACTGATTTGAATTGTACAGCATCATACATTATTGGTGATCATACCACATTTCTCATTTATTTATGCTAAATAAACTGAAAGTGACAAGTTAACAAAAGCAGCTTTCGTGGCGTATGTTTTGTCATCTTGCTCCATGGGATACCTTTTTGTCTCATGGTGATAACAGCTCACTCCTGGCTGTCTGATTGGTTGTAGCTCTAATGGGGACTAACAGCCTGTCCAGGTGTTCCAACCAGCAGGATTGACATGGGAGTAGAATAACCCCACATAGTGTATAGTGCAACTGCCTCTTATTCATTTGAATGTATTAATCCAGCAATGATTTATATGATTAGGACAAACTGGGATTACAAGATTTATCACTGTCCACACTTACCAGACCTAGGGTTTAAAGTGGCATCATTTATATACTGTATATAGTACATATATATTAGTGTAAATATTACAGCCTGGAGGCTTCTTACAATGTTTTTATATATAACACAAATCAATTTATCTTACAGGACAGACCTGGGAGAATTGGGACATGTCAGGACAGAGCTGGGAAAGTTGGGACATGTCAGGACAGAAACTGAAGACCCTTTCTCAGATTCCTCAAGTACATGTTCATTTGTGTACAAGTGTGGATTTGCAGAGGAACAAACTGAAACGTGCCATCGGCATTTCAAAATTCACCAACCTCACAGAGTTAAATCTCTCCAGGAACAAAATCGTGGAGTTTTCTGAGGAAATGCGTCACCTGCACAAACTAGAGATACTCTACTTGAACCAGAATAATATTAGATCAATTGCAGAGGGAATCTTCCCTGATCTTAAAAACTTAAAGTTCCTAAAGCTCAGCAACAATCGATTGGCCAAGCTTCCTTCAGATATCAGCAAATGCACAAGTATAATTTATCTTGAGCTTTCCAAGAACTACCTGCAAGACATCCAACCATTAGTTGGATTACCGAAACTAAAGGAGGTTTTGGTTGAGAAGAACCAATTGTGTGAGCTTCCATCCCAGCTTTTTGAGAAAGATACTTGCAAACTGACAGTGTTTGAGGCCAGAGGGAACCCACTGAGATGCCCACCAGAGGAGGTCTGTGCTGGAGGAGTCTTGGATATTCAGAGTTATTTCCTCCAAATGAAGGAGAACCCAAATGAACATTCTGCCTGGACGGTCAAGACAATCTTCCTGGGCTCGTCAATGGCAGGGAAGTCCACTCTGTGCCGCAGCCTGCGGGAAGGGAAGCCTGTGGCAGTGGCAACGAAGGACCGGACTGTAGGGATTGAAATCAGTCAACTGTACACTCAGGGAGTTCGTTTCCTCCTCTGGGACTTTGCGGGACATGAAGAATACTACCTGACACACCATGTCTTCATCACACAAAGGGCCCTTGTCATCCTTGCCATCGATTTATCCAGGTGGGCAAACAATCTTTTAAAACTAAGCTTTTAATTGAAGAAATACTGCGTTATGACTATAGAACTTAAATATCTGCATCTCACCAACCTCCCGTTGATAAAGAGCGGGTGATAAAATTATGTTTTAATTGTCTTGCTGTTTCTGCTCATGAGTCACGGTAACATGGGCTGCTAAAAGTCAAATATGGAGATGTACTAACCATGACAGAAATGTTCAAAGGTTGCATAACAAGGGAAATTATCAATCAGTGCAACATTGAAACGATCGCTTGTTGAGTGATATCACTGATGGTAAATTGTTTACGTAAAAGCGGAGTAAGGGATTGTTGATGACGTCAATGGAGTATATTGTGTCATATACATTTTTTCATCTTTCTTTTAGTCTTTTTCCTCTTATTATCATTACCATTATAATTCTACCTCTCTAGTTTATTACCATTGTGGTATTTCCATTTAGCTTCAAAGTATCACTGAACATTTTACTTTGGATTTGAAAAACAACATGGTCTCCTAGACTTTCACATAATAACACATTTCTAGAAAATTATGAATTAGAAATCAGCCAGAAATACAAAGATGGTTATTATTATTATTATTATTATTATTATTATTATTATTATTATTATTATTATTATTATTATGTATAGTATATTATATTATTATTAGTATAGGTATCGAATAGGTGAATGGATGAATGAATGGGATGCCTGGGTCTGGGGCCCTCCGTTGTCGGGCCTGCGTGGGTGTCGCCTTGTTGGGGGGTTCCCTCTCTCCGGGCCCGTCTCCGGTCCCCCCCGCTGCCTCTACGGCGGGGCGCCCCTCTGGTCTTGGAGGGCCACTTTCGTGGGGGACGGGTGCGCCTGCCCGCGTCGGCGGCCGGGGCGGCTCTGTCTCTCCGGGCAGGCTGGCCCCCTGCCGGGTGGGGGTCGTTGGCCTGAAGGGTGAGGGCCTCCTGGCCGCGTGTCCGGCCCGGACCGGGTGGCCGGGGATTGCCTGGGTCGCGGTCCGCCGCCGCGGGATCCCTGGCTGCTTCTTTCCGCGCCGTGGGGGCCCCGCCCGCGGGCCCCCTCGGCCGCCGCCGGGTGGGGGGGGGGCCTCGCAGGCGGTGGGTTGCCTCCCTCCTACTTCTCCCCTCTGTGGGGTTGCCGGTGGCCTGGGTTCCGGGCTCTTCCTTGTCGGCCTCTGGTCTCGCGGGTGGCGGGGTTGCTCCCCCCCCTCCCCCACTATAGATACACTTCAGGTGGAGCTTTGTTTGGTTTATTACACACACACACACACACACACACACACACACACACACACACACACACACACACACACACACACATACACACACACATATAGTCATTTAGTCACATGCATACACACACACACACACACACACACACACACACACACACACACACACACACACACACACACACACACACACATGCATGATCATATACATACACACACACACACATAGACATACACACTGGCTTGTTCACCTGCATGCTGGCTCTCTAGTTTTTGGGTTTAGGTAGCGGTAGCGATAGCTTAGCTCAGACTGCGATCAGATCTCAAGATTTAGGTCGATTGCTGTTCGTGTTTTGGATGGCTCCGTGCCGGTTTCGTGCTTTGTTTGTGGTTTTTTTGTTGCAGATTTCCAGTGCTTGACGTGTGTCTCCGTGTGTTCCTGCTTCCTGGATTGGCAGTGGATGTCGTCACCCCCCATCCCCACCCCCCCCCAAAAAAAAAAAAATAAAAAAATAAAATAAAAAAAAAAAAAAAAAAACACTGGGTTTGTATGTGTATATTTATGTATGTCTACGCATATGTGTGCGTATATATATGTATATATTACATATAGTAATAATGCACATATATACACTTTTGGTTTCTACCGTCATGGTATCAATTAATAATATGTGTGCAGACAAGGTAAAAAAAAAAAAAAAAAAAAAAAAGAAATCAGCCAGAATTGCGTGCTCTAACCTTAAATATATCAGAAAATGTTTATAGTGATTTTTTTTAAATGCTCTGAATAAGAGGATGATCATTTTGTGTCTGACATTAGCGCAGTAATAAAACAGTGTAGCCTATATATCCCGCCCATAGCATTAAACCTCTACACTGAATCTCTAAAGAGATTTAAATCATTAAATTGTTAAATAATGACTGGGACAGTTAATTTCCCCCCCTCAGGGATTGATTAAGTACCGGTATTTTTGAATTAGAATTGAAATGGAATAATTTTTCCACGCACTCTGGATTCTGTTTAAAGAATTATAAAATTTGACTGAGATTTTCTGATTTGGATTTTCCATCAGCTACAGCGTTGCAGACTCACATTCGTTCAAAGACCAAGTGTGGTTCTGGATAAACAACATCCAGCTGCGTGTGCCCGACGCAGCGGTCATGCTGGTGGGAACCCACTGTGACCAGTGTAGAGACCAAGATGAAGTGATGGAAAAGAAGAAGGACATTGATCAGAAGGTCAACTCCATGCTGGAAAACAGAAGGATGGTCTTAGAACAGCAAAAGAAAAATCTGGAAGAAAACAAGGATCCCTCTCTCTATATGGACCAGGTGGATGAACTGGATTGCCTTCTGGACTACAATTTAAAGGTAATGACTCAAAATGTAGTTATCCTGTATGGGTTTTGTTATTTATTTTTTCACTTTTGTGTACATTTATTATCACTTATACAATTTCCTAATTTCACATGGAGTCCAAGCCTTTTCCCTGAATTCTCAAATTGATTTCATATTTTACAACACAAAAAATGTTCCTGTATTCCTAAAATGTTTTTAAACACCTTAATTTACTTTTCTAAGGAGAAAATGAAGAACTTCACGACAGTTTTGTCACCAAATGTCTTCACTGTGCTGCTGTGCAAATGTTCCTGTCCTTTCATAGCTGTCTTTCACCTTTCCTCCAGGTTCTGCATCTCATAACTCTTGACTGCACAAGAACTGAGGAAATTGGGAAATTCAGAAGTCATATTTTGGATTGCATTCAGACACAGAACCAGTTTCTGTGCTCTGAAACCATCTTACCTAAAAGTTATGAGGAGGTGGAGCAAGCCATTCACAAGCTTATTGCACTCGAGGAAATTCCTCAACATGGTAAGTCAAGCTTGTGTGAACTATATCCTCATTTAAAAGTATCGCAGGACATCTTAAAGTTTCCTTTGTCTTAACAAGAATGTATATTTTTATTCTTCCTGTTAGGCATTGTATTACTTGAGGAACTGGGTGATTTAATTCAGAACCATGTTACACAAAGTCGAGAGTTTCTCCAGTCCACGTTGTGCGTTCTCCTGCGGTACCTGCATCGGATTGGGGTGATCATTTGGTATGAGGACATCAATGTACTAAGCGACAGAGTATTCATCCATCCTTCATTTCTCATCTCAATGTTCAAGGTCAGCAGTGGCTATTTTATTTCCCGTAGAAGATGCATTTGGGTCCTAGTCTCAGTCGCACGTGACAACACATGGGTGTCCTTTACTGTCAATTTGATATGTGTCGTTAATGTTTTGGTAGGGGGGGCAGCACGGTGGCTTGGTGGTTAGCACTGTTGCCTCACAGCAAGAAGGTTCCCGGTTTGACTCCCTGGCCCAGGGGGGGTCTTTCTGTGTTTGCATGTTCTCCCCGTGCTTGTGTGGGTGTTCTCCGGCTTCCTCCCACAGTCCAAAAACATGCATAGGCTACTGTTAGGGTTTGACCCTTCCTGTTTTATTTTGAAGACCGTGTCTTTGTGTGTCAGGATATACATAGGTCGGCCTCCGATGCGTGAAACCACGGCCACAACTAACTCTGGCCGGAACAACAACTCCGCCGGCCAGAGCTTCCGCCATTTTCTACGTGTCATTCAGGCAGCAAATAAGCACAGAGCCTCATTATCATAGCCGCCTCACCCACGAGGTTGGAGAATGGGATAGTAAAGACATGGCCCAGAGGCTGAATTTCTAATTTATTTAGCAAAAAACATCGCTGTAGCTGTAACATCGCACAAAAAAAAAAGAAATTGCAAATATTTCCAAACAAATATTTTGGGGTTGCATTACAACTTATTTAAGGGGATTAATGATTTTTTTAAGTTTTAGGACACGTTTAGGACAGGTTTACTTTTTTTATAAGTTACTGGTTGGTTAGGTTTAGGCTCCACACGAAATTGTTAGCTTTAGGATTAACAGCCCAGTGTTGTATTTTTGCTTTTGCCTTAATGAAGTACATGTAAAATCTCCGAGCTTTTTACAAAAGCACTGACGTCATCATTGCGTTTTCCAGTTCCGAAGCAAAATGATACCTGATGTGTCCGATGCAAAATTATATTATAACAGATTTGTTTTGCTTCATTTTAGCTCTTTATCTGAAACAAAGCTGAAATTACGTTTTATGTCATTGTCGCATTATCTTGGATGAGTTATATTTCATGAATAAGATTTCATGAATTAGACTCTTTAACCTCCAAGTTCACACCACCCCTCTTTGTGAATGCAGACCATTGTGAGACATGACCTGCTGCAGCAGCTGGAGGGAGTCTCCAGACACCTCCTGGTGCAGGAAGGGGTTCTGATGAAACAGAAGTTTACGTGGCTGGATGACTTGAAGTGCAGAGCCACCGTTCACAACGCAGCTGTCCGCATCTTGTTACGCAGAGAGCTGAAGAAACTGGTGGACGACGATGACGACTTGGTCAGAGAGGTAGTGGGGACCAAGCAAGAGGAAGGCATAGTGCTCACCCTGCTGCAGTACTTTGAGGTTTGCCTCCCAACTCTTATCAGAAGTCCAATAAATCCTGAAGCACCAGAGTTCATTCCTGGTAAAAAGAAGTGGGAGTCCGCCAGCGAGGCAAAGAGGGATCCAGATGGAGCCTGTCTCTTCCCGATGTATGTAAAAGACAACCTCATAGTGTGCCAAAAATGGGGCCAAGACAAACAAGACGACGTTGCTGTTCATGTATACTTCCTTCCTGAGATTCCCCATGGCTTCTTTCACAGGTAAAAGCATTGTTTTTATTATCTGAAGAGGTTGAATGAAAGTATACAGTACAAATCCATTGGTGACCCTGGAAAGCATGTGTTATTCTAACATCTCTGTATAATGTATTATTGCATCCATTATGAGGTTTGCCAAGGACACTGATGTGAAGACATTCCATCACTGACTCTTGTGCTGATGACAATCTGTTATGGTCTTATTCACCTTTGACCTTTGATTTAGATGGCATGGTGTTAAAAAGTCATGAATGCTGAGTCATCTGATGCGTGTGTGTGTGTGTGTGTGTGTGTGTGTGTGTGTGTGTGTGTGTGTGTGTGTGTGTGTGTGTGTGTGTGTGTGTGTGTGTGTGTGTGTGTGTGTGTGTGTGTGTGTGTGTGTGTGTGTGTGTGTGTGTGTGTGTTTACACTCACAGAGTAGTTGAGGAGACAGGTAAAGATAATAAAGCCTACAGCAATAGAATGAAAGAAGACCTAGGAATTGAAACATCAAGGGAAAAACATTCAAAATAAGACAGGGACTCAATGTAAAAACAAAACACTAAAGAGCATCAGTAAAGCAAAACTAAAACATCAAAATAAGAATTGACTCATGAGCAAGACTGAAATCATCAATAAATGATGACTATGACATGTGTTGATGCCAGAAATGCAAAAGTGGATGAATGTTAACAAACAGAAGAAGATGACAAGAACAAAATCACACAAACACAACATTTCTTTCCTAAAAAGGAAAGGACGCTAAAGTAAATGTGAGAATCATTATGGCTTTAAACTTTTTTCCTTTTCTTTTTTGAATGGAAGTTTTTCTTATTTAGATTTTATCATCATTGGAAGGTTATTATTCTACAAAGTCAGTCAGCTTATCAAATGTGACACTTTACTGATTATGTCATTCAAACATGGGACAGTTAAATGCCCCTTTGGTATCTTTGATTACATGTGATCAATACAACCTAAATAAGGTGTTTTATTATTCATTTTGGGTCATTGTTGATCATTACACTACTATTTAAGCAAATGCACACTGATAACGCTTTTTTGATCTTAAACTGTCCATACTGAATGTGCTCAATCAACAGAGTGATCATCAAGACGTGCTCGCTGTACCTGACTCACTGGGTGGGGAGAGACCACTGCCTGCTCTGCTGCGGGAACAGACTGGCTTTGGTCAGACTGAGGAACAAAGACGGAGATTCATTCATAGAGATCCGCTGCAGGAGGCCTGAGAAGAACCAAGGTAAACATCTTACAAGCTCGTTCTTTATGACGCCCAGTAATCCGTTTGGCAAAAATATGGACAACTGCTTTCCCTTCAGAGTTTCGACAGCTGTGGGATCTGATTTTGGCGGTGATGTCCAAGCTGTTTGTGCTGTCGAGGCAGTGGCCAGGACTGACCCTGCAGGTGCACACTCCCTGCCCAGAAAGAGACTGTCCCCACTACTTTACCTGGCGGGATTGTCAGGAGCTTACCAACATCAACTTCTACAACCTGTAAGTGTTTAGTAGGTCAAGTGTTTGTGAACCTAATTAGACTTTCAGTGGGGGCAGATTTATGTGCCATTGAAATATATAACATACATACATGTATATAATAAATTAGGGATTCACATTATTAAAAAGTCAATGGTACAAATAAATAACACCGCTACTGGTACCAATTACCAATACATTCATATTTTTATATTTGCAATAATCTTCATGTATATTGCAGTCTGTCCACCAAGAAGAATAAAAATCAGCAGACAACAGCCCCGGCTCATGATTTTTTAATGTATAAAAGGGAACACAATATTTCATAAACAAACAAACAAAAAAAAACCTTTTGGATACACTTTGGATATCAAACAAAGTCAAGTGGTTAAAACAAAAGAGATACAGGGGCTCAAGCAACAGATAAAGGAATAACTTTTGGAGGCAGCTGTGACAGATGACTTGGGTCTCAGGCTAATGTCATTACAGCACTGCTTTTTATTTGTTTTATTTTGTATTAGTGTGAAAGAGGACAAACTAGTTTGCCAGGGAGGTCATACACGGAGGACAGAGCTACTTTTTCCAAAAGGTAAATAGATCTCACTTCATGAAAGTTAAAGAAGGAAATAAAAAGTGAAAATTCATTTTAAAAATCCTACCGCTTCTCATTTCAGCTGCTGATTTATAGTGAAGAGTTTGATGACGACCTCACAACTGAGAAGTTCGGCATCTTCAGAATCTTAACAGACTCCTTCAACATGAAGACACCATGCTATTCTGCAATGGCATCTTAGAGATATACGTCATGCTTACTAATGTTAATATCTTCCTAACATCTGCAATGTTTTGCTGATGTAAAGTGGATGAACAAAGGAATGAGTGAATGAAGTGTGAATAAAGGCACTGGATGAAGGAATGGTCAAATCAATCACTGCAACTGTATCATAAGACACAATCTACTGTCAATAGGAGGAGACTTCATGGCCTGTTTCCAACATTTATTTGGTCATAAATATGTTCCAGTCAAGTACTATGGAAGCTGTCACCCTTTTGCATCTAGCGCCAGTAGTTGGCATTGATGTTGATGGTTGATTTGTACGGACAAGATGGCAGCAACCAGAATGAGATGTATCTAAGTGGTTTAAAGGCAAACCAACATGAATGTAATAACATCATAAACAGTTTAATATTGTTCAGTAATCCACTAAACTACCTCACTGAGCTGCAGTCTGCACTCTAGATGCTGATATAGCTTTGGATAGAGGAAACAGATGTTAATATTTGGTACTCTACAGAAATATAGGTTTGGTACAAATCTTATTCAGTGGACGATGCACCATAAAATCTCTGGTTTCAATAAAAACATCATATTTTCAAAACAGTTTTGTTGACTCACTGAATTATTAAGTAAGAAAGCGAGAGCTGAAAACAACATTATAGATGACATTGTGGATGTTCTTCTAAAGTCTAGGAACCATATAAGTAGAGGTCTCAAATTAGTGCGTTAATTGCCATGAATTGTTTAATTATAGGCATGTTTAGCGCGTTATGTTTTTTTAATCGCTTAATCTATTTTTTAATCTCTAACTTTAAGAGAAATCTGTGTTTATGCGGTGGGCTTCCTGTGCTTGGGTTGTGGGTGGAAAACAACGGTCAGTCACACCTTGAAGTGGACTTGATTGTCTTGCTTAGCTACGCTGTTATTCATTTCTACTTCTACTGACACATGTACATAACAATCATCATATTAGAGTTTAAAATCAACAAGACTGACACCCGTGACCCTGAATATTAAGAAGCAGTTCTAGATAATGGAGGGATTATTTTATTCATCTCGGTGAGTATATTCACATATAAACAAACCCTTTATCATGACAGAAAACTGACAGTCCAGTAGTGATTTCATGTTTGACAGGAAGTAGGTATGAATACGACCAGGATGAACCCTGGCTGCACACCAAACTTGCTCAGATCTGTCCGCAGTTTGTAACTTCATCTAGGCTAATTGTAAAAGTGATTCCTCTCTGATATCACAGTTCGTCACATGTGCAGCAAACTAACTGCAGCCGACATGAACTGAAGGATCTCAGCTGCACTGAGCTTCAGAGAAACATACTGATGTTCACTGTGAAGATTTAAACTATTTCACAAACATTTGATTCATACATTCTGATGAAAACAGAGCTAGACATGTACAGACTGAATTATCTGTCCAACAGAGAGAGTTTATCTGACAGGAGGAGACTCTTGATACTGAATTCAACACAGAGACAATGAAGAACAGGACCAGAACCCGAACCCAGGTTCAGTGAAAGTGTTGTTGAAGGTGTGGAGGTGGATCAGTCTGTCAGAGGAGATAGTCCACACACTGCTACTCTGTCAGAGGCTGAGGAAGAGGGAGAGGAAGATGTTACTCTGTTATTGTGCCAGACAGATTACCGACCATCATCGGAGCAGAATAGACTCCAGGAATGATCGTTCCCTCCAAACCCACAGTCGACAGAGTTTCCTTTCCTTCTGATTCTTCTGTAACTCACTGATATAGAAACATCTTCTCTCCTCTGGACCTCCCAGGAACAGCGACCCGTCAGAACTTCTCTACACAGCAACTGATGATCGAAGTGATCAAACCCGTCTGAATGATCAGGATATGACATTTGATGTAGTTAGAGACTGTGTTTGTGTCGATGGTGAGTTGACAGGAATCTGATGGAGAGAACAGACATGACCCAGTTGCAGTTATTATTGATCTGTCATTGATCATTGATGGACTCATGAATGAGTGATGTGACAGTGTGAAGATGGAGCGCACGAGGAGGCGGCATTCAATTATTATGGCCCCCGATTGTGGAACAGCCTCCCGGAGAACCTCAGAGCTGCAGAGAATGTTGATGTTTTAAAAAGAGCTCAAGACCCATCTCTTTAATCAGGCTTTCAACTGACTCATTTAACTCTTTATAATGTTCTATGCTCACCCCTATTTTTATTTGATCTCACTACTCTGTTCTATATTAATTTTTGGTTTAGTTTATCCTGTTTTATTATCTCATTGTTTTATCTTAATGTTATATTTAAACGTTTTAGTCGTTATTTATGGACTATTTCATACATTCTATTGTTTTATTTTCTCAGTTTCTAATATCTTGCTTTCTAGACCTACTTTTAGGATTTTATTTAATACTTTTAAACTCTTTTATTGTGTATTTTAACTTCACAGCCTATCTTCTCCTGCTTTCTTGTAGCTTTTAGCTCCAGTGTTTCCTCATGGGGAG
The DNA here is from genome assembly GCF_033807715.1 of Cololabis saira. Lineage (NCBI taxonomy): Eukaryota > Metazoa > Chordata > Actinopteri > Beloniformes > Belonidae > Cololabis > Cololabis saira. The sequence goes on along the minus strand of NC_084588.1, from coordinate 15,543,960 downwards.
CCTCCATGCTGGGAGTGACTCTGGCCTGCAGGGGGTCGTCCTGGGGGTGGTTCTGGCCTGGATGGTTGTGGAGCTCTGCACCACGGCTTCACCGCTGTGGTGTGGACTCCTCTATCCGTCCGGGCCGGGACGGTCTCTGTGGAGGCCCCTGTTGTGGTTGCGAATTATGAGACCTCCTGGCGTGGACGGCTCCCTGTTATCGTTTCCTCACCTGGATCCTCAGTGCTCAGCCATGTCTACCGCCATATTTATATAGATGTGTGTGTCTGTTAACTTTTTATGTAAAGCACTTTGTGTTGCATTTTTATGCATGAAAAGCGCTATACAAATAAAGTTTGATTTGATTTGATTTGAAGATGGTTGAATGTGTGAAGGAAATAAAAACAAACTTACACTTCCTCAGACCTGGTTTCAACCATCGTTGTCCAGCAGGCTTCACCCTGAAAGGAGGAGGGGGGTCAGACCAGCTCAGTCTCTTTCAGCAAACATGGACATTACATGACCCTCACACACACATTGTTCTACACTGATGAAGTAAAGTCCAACACAGATGCGCTTGACTGCAGCATCTCTACAGTCCTGTCCTGTGGTGAACACGTTCCAACACAGTTTGAACAGATTCTTTTAATCTGATTTAATCTTTGTTCAATAATGAGGAGGAGGAGACCATGTTATGGATGAGTGAAAGTGCAGCTGTTATTGTTCTGTGATGGGCCTGAAAACCATGCTATGTGGTTTTAGTGTGGTTACTGAGTCAATAACAGCTCAGAGTTGTGATCTGCATCTGTCAGCTCTGCTACCAGCACCAGATGAGCTGCAGCCACTTGATCTGCTGGAAGGTTTCTGTTCAAAGCCAGAGAGTCACAAATATGATGTTCACAACAACACCATGAAGAGTCCAGCACACTAATGTTCTCTATCTTCATACCACTCCAGTCTCCAGCGTGGATCCTCCAGTCCAGCAGACGAAAGCTTCACTGCTGACTCTCCTGGATGGTTGTAGCTGAGGTCCAGCTCCTGGAAGAGCAAAATCAGGACTAAAATCTTCCAGTTGTGGTGTTGGTTGGTTAAACATATTTATTGATTTCCACTGCTGTCCTGTACAGGAAGGGTGATACTGTAGCGGGGTGCTGTTAACATATGGGGGTGACTGGTCTGCAGAAATGTTTAGGTAGGTGTCAATGGTCAAAATAACCTTTATGTGGATAAAGAATGCAGAATTGATTCCAACAGAAGATTGTTGGAACAAAATGAGCAGAGTTCCTCATTTCATCTTTCAGTGGCTGTAATGATCTGTGAATGTGGTTCATCTCCTGAGACATTCTGGGTCATTTATCCAGCAGCTTAAATGTTCAGAGAAATCCTCTTACTGCTCTGCAGACGCTCAGCCAGCTCCTCCTGCTTCATTAGGGCGTGTTAAGTCCCCACATGTTCCCCCAGGAGTTCAGCACCCGTCGTGGATCACTCCTCAGTGCAATGCAAAATGGGGAAAAAATCCAGATAAAAATCTCCTTCAACATCTGACTGCTTTTTTCTTTTGTCTGAATACAGAAATGTTTTAAAAATAACTGTTGTCTGCTGTTGGCTGTTAAACACATTTGGTATAAATAATATTCTTAGTTACATTTATATCTGGTTCACCTGTCTGCACCAGAAAATTAGTCTCTTTTAAATCCAACAATAACTTTGTTTGACCGGTCACTCTTCAAGGACACACAGCTGGGTTCTTGTTCAGGATCAGGTTCAGGTCCATGTTCAGGTTGATTCCTGTAATAATGATGTTGGGTAATTTGAGTTTTGAGCTCTTACACACAGGTTTGTACTCCTCACACAGAGAGGTTTTAGAGGGAGGGACTCCCTCCTCTCTGTCCTCACACTGATCCATTCTGCTGAATTCCCGTCCACATCAGCTCACACACACACACACACACACACACACACACACACACACACACACACACACACACACACACACACCTTCATCTGCAGAGGAAACACACTTCACTGGTGTTGTACAAAGATCAGCTGATCTCGCACTGGTTTGCTCCTCTCTTTTGTTTTTATATCAGTCAGAAAACAGCGGGAGGTATGGAAGTCTTATAGGTGAGGAAAGTTTATTTGTAAACTACAAGTCAACAACCAGGTGATTCAAAGCTCCTTACAGAGACATTAAAACATCACATAGAAATAGAAAGCATGATTTAAAATTTGAATGAAAAGAAAGAAAGAACGAAAAGAAGCATGGATAAAATCAGTAGTTAAAATATAAGTTTCGAAACTCAAGCGTAAAAGTATCAGTGCAGATTTGGAGGTTGATTCAAATGCAGCTGAGAACAGGTGAGTATTCAACCTAGACTTAAATAAACTAAGTGAACTGAGTGTTTCAGCTGATTTGGGGCTTTATGGGAGTTTTTTCCAGACACGTGGAGCATAGACGCTGAATGCAGCTTCTCCATGTCTGGTTCTGACTGGTTCTGACTGGTTCTGAATGAGCTGCAGTTGTCTAAATGACTTTTTAGAAACACCTGTAAAGATGCTGTTACAATAATCAAGCCAGCTCAACTTATACTGTGGTATCCTAGCTGGTTTGAAGTAGGACTGAATGATTAATTGCATTTGTGATAATATCGGGATATCATAAAATGCGATTTCGTAATCGCAACGTGAGCGATTACAAGGTTGTCATGGGATGGGAGAGTGAGCCGAGTAGAGTACTACATCAACTTTTCAAGCTGCGCTCTAATCTGTTGCACAATGGCCTCTGGTTCGACAGAACAGGCAGAAGCTGGATCAACTGAAACTGTAGTCTCGAAGAGCAACAGCACATTCACGCTGTGGGATTATTTGGGTTTTTTAAGAAGATAGTGCGTCATGTGTTTAGAACATGCCGTGCTAACGTTGGTACTTCAGAGTAAAATTACATATGTTTTCCAGCACTGAAAAAAAAGAGAGAAAAACACCATACAGGCATGTAACACAGTTGTGCAGCTAAAATGTCAAGCGCTAGTACGCCAGACAGGTCCACAAGCCAAAAACAGGGATAATTACCCAAAATGTTTGAAAGTGTCACCACAACAGATTTTAAAACAATGCAGGGAAATCCCTCAGGCAATAAAGACATCCTTAGCTAAAGACCAAGTCTGGGTTCACGGCATTGATACATGTTTAATCAGTCCGGGCCTGAGCCCTGGTACATAAGCCGCTGCTGCATCACTGCATCATGGGATGCACATTTTAAAAACAAATGTTTCTTATGATTTTCAATTTTTAATAATAATTAAAACAATATTTTCAACAATTTTAACCCCTTTGATGGTTATTTTTTTTGTGGTGGAATATTGTTTATAAAGAACTCTATCTGCCTATCAGAGTTCTGATTAAAACCATAATACTCTATACCCAGGGGTGCACACAAGCAGCCGGTACTCGAGGGCCAGTCCACTGCACGTTTTAGATGTTTCCCTGCCTCAAAACAACCCTGATAGACAAGGCTGTGTCACCAACAGAGTTGTGTAAACCTTGATGACATGTTGATGACGACCAGTGATTAGAATCAGGTGTGTTGAAGACAGGGAAACATCTAAACATGCAGTAGACTGGCCCTTGAGTATCGGCTTCTGTGCACCCCTGTCTATACCGCTGATTTACCCTTCTTTTTGTTTGTTTCTTTTGTTTTTATTATTATTTTTCTTCGCGTGAGTCAGAGACGTCCATCGCATCATTCTCTCTTCTGATTTGTGTCAGCTGGGCTGTTTCTCCATCCTGCTTTCTGCTTGGCAGACAATATTTTCCCCTTTTCGGGTTCAATAACATCAATAACTTTGATCATTTTAAGTGTTTTTAAGTTTTACATTCAAAATTATCAAGAGGATCCACCTTTGTGATGTTAGTAGTGGGGAGCGGAACAGAATGTTTATGGCCACGATCTTTACAAAATTATTCCTTTTGGATCATGTAATTACATACACCACTCTGCTGAATTTTCATGGTTGGTGTTCCACAATCTCATTAACCTCCTGAGTGTAAGTTAAAGTATTTTAATGTTGCATGTTCATCCAGGATGTCTGGGATTCTGTCTGTCATGTCAGAGACTGTGTCCTTGGGAAAGGAATATCTTTAGGTGTTTTTGCTGTTTAAATCATTCACATCTTTAACATAAGGGTCATTGTCAAAGCTTTCCGTAAATCAGGCTGTACATAATAATAGTATGCTAGATCCCGTTTCTATACATATTATGTAAGTTTAGTCGACAGAAAATAAATATAAAGGAGAAAAAACTGATTTGTAGTTCTTGCTTTCATCCAGCAGATGGCGGTATTGGTCAGACAGAACAGATTCCACAGCAGAAACCCGCCATCTGAATCAGGTCCACACTGATCTGAATCAGCTCCAAACATTCATCAGCCAGCGGTTCTAACAGGAAGCTGCTGGACCTGGATCAGACCAGTAGATACAGCCGTGGAGATGCAGCACAGACATGATTCATCCTGACATTGAAATACACAAATAACTTACATTTGCATGATTTACTGAGAAAAAACAAAAAGAAAAACAGAAAAGGTAATTAATGCAAAATAGTCTTCTGGGGCTTTTTAAAGGGACATCTGTTACAACTTTTCATTGAACGTGGAAGAGGTAATTAAAGTCTTTTGATATTCATTTTTTTCCCATGTCTTCACATACAGGTAAAAAGGATTAAGCCATGAATTTTGGCCAAAGAACGGTGTGGATAGACTGAAAATGTCAACGAAACGGTGTGTGATGAACACGCAATCTGATGTGCTGGCTGTGAGGAATTTTGGCTTTCAGTTTGTTTTGAGATTGGCATGAAGTGGTCGGCCCAGAAAAGATTATGTTTGGCAAATTGGTATCATCTGAAAGTGTAGCTTTTCTAGTTGCATATACCCACTGCGTTGGGGTGGAGAAAACGGATCTTGCGTTCTGTTGCGTTTTGTTGTGGGTGTTGCTCGTGTTGGGGGCATCATCTTTGTTGAATATGTATTTTGAAGTTGTTATAAATCAAATACTTTGTTGACAAAACGTACTTGGAGTTTTGACATATTGGCTTTGGGGCTTTTTGTTTGAGAAACAGTTGAAAGAAAATATCCGGACAGCACTTGGAGTAACTTTTTCCACACATGAACTGGTGCATTCAGCTGCTGGACCGGTACCGGCTCCGTCGGGGGGAAGGGGTTAATGTTACAAGTCATTCTGTGAGCAGAAAAAGAATCACTATTTACTATTTGTATCAATTAATTGCATTACAGCCTTTGTCCAACAGACGGAGCCAGACGGCAGTATTCCTCCTTTCCTCCACTGTACTGGCAGTGTACTCTTGATGTAAATTGTTCTTTGTCCACCAAATGACTCTGGTATTCTAACAATAAAAGGGTGTCTTCTCACAACACACACAGGTATTTAGTCAGACACAAAAGATAAGAGAGGCCTGTCATTTTCATCACAGGTATATCTCAACTATGAGAGACAAAATTGAAAAAAAAAAAAAAAAAACATTTCAGAAAAATCACATCAGGAGACTCCAGGACACAGATCAGTCGTCCTGGTCCCTTTGCAGAAAAAAATCCCCAAAGCATGATGTTTCCACCCCCATGCTTCACAGTAGGTTTGGTGTTCTTTGGATGCAACTCAGCTTTCTTTCTCCTCCAAACACGACAAGTTGTGTTTTATACAAAAACTTCTATTTAGGTTTCATATGACCATATAACATTCTCCCAATCCTCTGGACATGTGGCTTCAGCAGGGGGAACGTCTGGCCCTGCAGGATCTGAGTCCCTGGTGGCGTAGTGTGTTACTGATGGTATCTTTGTTACTTTGGTCCCAGCTCTCTGCAGGTCCTTCACTAGGTCCCCGTGTGGTTCTGGGATCTTTACTCACCGTTCATGTGATCATTTTTACCCCACGGGGTGAGATCTTGGTGGAGCCCCAGGTGGAGGGAGATTATCAGTGTCTTGTATGTCTTCCATTTTCTAATAATTGCTCCCACAGTTGATTTCTTCACACCAAGCTGCTTACCTATTGCAGATTCAGTCTTCCCAGCCTGGTGCAGGTCTGCAATTTTGTTTCTCACGTCCTTTAACAGCTCTTTGGTCTTGGCCATAGTGGAGTTTGGAGTGTGACTGTTTGAGGTTGTGGACAGGTGTCTTTTATACTGATAACCAGTTAAAACAGGTGCCATTAATACAGGTAAAGAGTGGAGGACAGAGGAGCCTCTTAAAGAAGAAGTTACAGGTCTGTGAAAGACAGAAATCTTGCTTGTTCCCAACTCCAGAGTCAAAGGAAAAATCCACCTCCACTCCACAAGATTTGAGTAATACGTGACACTTCTGCTCCCCTCCGAACCCTCTGCAGACCTCTGTTCAGCAGCTGCGTGCTGCTGCCTACTTGTCGTCATCTACAACACCTGGGCGGAGTATTTGTGACAGGTGGCTGCCATGCAAGAGTCCAGATGCATGCTGGTATCTTCCCTGGCCTGAAGAAGCTTGCAGTTGGACGGATGGAGGTCCAGGTGGGCATGCGAAGCCTCAAGAGGATTTCCTTTTCTTCCTGAAGGGAGTCAAAGCTTCCGTGTGAGAACAGTGACATCTGGTGATCAACTGAGGTCTCATCAGCCTCCGGAGAACCAAGCACAGCCTGGTTCTGATAAAAGACTCCTGTGAAACTGGATCAAGTGGTCTCTGAGAGAGTAAAGATTTAAAGCACCGCTATGATTTCTGAAATCTGTGAATAAGCAAAAATAAAGGAAAAAAAAGGAAAGAAATCAATGTTGCTTTCAACATAGTTTTTATGCAATTTATTTACTGTAATGTTTTCACTTCAATTTCAGACTTCACTTCAATACTTCTGTTTTCTTGCTCTGTGCAAATATTCATACAAAAATAGTGTTTTAATCTGCATTATTCATTTATTGTTTGGCAACATTTCTGTAAAAGTTCTGATCATGTTGGATGGAAATTAAGAGAAATAAATGTCTTCAGCTCAAATGTCCAGATAATTCATGTTCACAAACCTTGATAGAAGAAAAAATACAATTATTCACACGATGTCAATGTATCTGGCTTAAAATAAAGTAAAATTGAACATCAATAATACACAGGAAAGCATGATGCCTGAGGAATTATTTGCAAAATAAAAAAACAGCAACTTGATAGACGATTGAACTTTGTTCGACTAATTAAGACTTCAGATAAAGAAATGATAGAAAATGCTGACAGGAAGGTGCAAAGGAACAGACCTAAAACGTTAGAAAAAACATTAAAATGTTAGTCATCAGTGCAAACGGCAGGATTTAACAAAACTCAACAACATCCTTTGAAGATACAAGTTTTAAACTCAATCTCTCATTCTCTCATTCCCACACACCACGTTTTCCAAAAACAAATAAAAATCCCTCTGAAATTCACTCCCGGAGACAGTTCAGCCGTTTCTGAAGTTCTGAATCAAAACTGAAGTACATCTTCTAATCATATCCTCATGTGAGACGAACGTTACATTTCTGGTCTGTGTTGGTAACAACATCCAAGATGTTTATTCACTCTTGAGAACATGAAACCACAGTGAAGCACGGCAGCGGCGGCATCAGTGAGAACAGAACCAACACTGGTTGGTGTTAAATCTAATCAAACGTGTCTCACATCCAGAGTCTCCACAAAAACAACAGTCCCGTAGTTTTACGTCATAGAATTATCTAGTCAAAGGCCACATCTCAATCTGGTTAAAGATTTGTAGTATTTAAAGTTTCTGGAAACTACCAGAACCAGCTAGAGGAAAATGCAGCAGTTCTGTGTCCGGGGCGACTGGAAATCTAATCTGACAAATTTAAAGAGGCAAAGAAACTCAAGAGTTGTAACTGCTGCACATCTGAAACAAGGGGAAGACATGTATATTTAGATTTAATTAGATCATTTCACCCGTTTTGTGCTGCATCGCAGCAGTGTTTTCAACAAACAACTTCACAGATATTTAATTCAGACCTTTAGAAACTATCAGCTTTGAAAAAAGAAGGAATTACTCGTTAATGACATTTGGTCCCTTTAGAATTAAGAGAAGCAGAAACATCCACATGGCCTGGTAATCACGGCCACATGTTTTTCCTCGTCATAAAGTGGTCACTGTTTCTTCATGTTAACAACCCTGGCTCAGGTCCACTGTGCACTTCACCTTCACTTTGGTCTATTAGTTTCCTTTAAACTTCTTCAGTTCTCCAGACAGACTTACAGTCTGATAAAAGCTTAATTCACCCACATCACAACACAATTACAAAAACAGATGAACATCAACTTCTGATGGGTACGCCCCCACGCAGAAGCTGGATGATTTTTTTTCAAGCCTCTCTTCAGTCCACAAAGACATTTTTAACGCAGCCAGACGGCGAGATCCTGAACGTCACATAAAATCATCTGCTTTCTTTTTTAAAAACACAATTATAAGATTTTAGAGCAAATTCAAATGGTGATTCTGAAGTTAGCTTCAACAGAATGTGGTTAGAAACCGGGAAGCTGCGTCTGCTCAGTTCATCCAGGCATAGGCGAACAGGCCGTTCTTCTTCCACAGGTCACAGCGAGTGGACGAGTAGTTGTGGACCACCGTCAGGTTGTGGGACAGCAGAGCAGTGGCTTCTGGGTAAGCAGGCCACTGCGCCTCCATCTTACCTGCAAAACAGGAGGAGGAGTCACTTTAAAGTCCACCCAAAAGAAGAAAAGCTGCAGAAAAGAGCAACCCTGGAGGAGGACGGAGGGGGCATGAACGCAGCGTGGTGCGTTCACAGACACCCCTGTGACATCATGTAGAGCAGTGTTTCCCAACCCTGGTCCTCGCCCCCCCCTGTCCTGCATGTTTTTGATGCTACCCTGCTTTCAGCACACCGTGATACAAGTAGCTGTGACTTTGATGACAGGCTGATGGGGACCGTTCATCAGGTGTGATGATTCGAGGCAGCATCTAAAACATGCAGGACAGGGGGAGGCCGAGAACCAGGACCTCTTGATCTTCCTCCTCTTTGTCCTCGTACCTGTGGAACTGATACCCAGCAGCCATTGGCTCGTCTGTGTTCAAGGGGCGGGGCTTACTGATAGACAGTGTTGGGTGTAACGCGTTACTTTGTAACGCGTTACTTTGTAACGCGTTACTGTAACGAGATTACATTCGCCAGTAACGCAGTAATGTAACGCGTTACAGTTGTAATTTGGGTAATCCCGTTATAGTTACTCTAAGACAAAAAAAAATATGTTACTTTAGTTACTTTAAGCTTTTCAGCTACATGTAGAACGGGAGAACAGAAAAGAAAATCAAACTTGCCTTTCATGCGTCTTCACGCGTTGCGCAACACTTGTCTGACTTAAGGCTGATTTATGGTTCCGCGTTGAATCGACGCAGAACTTACGGCGTAGAACGTCTTACATTTTGAGATTGAGATTCCCAGAATATTCTAATTTTTTGAGATAGGATATTTGAGTTTTCTTAAACTGTAAGCCATGATCAGCAATATTAAAATAATAAAAGGCTTGCAATATTTCAGTTGATTTGTAATGAATCCAGAATGTATGACATTTTTGCATTACAGAAAATAAAGGACTTTATCACAATATTCTAATTTTCTGAGACAGTCCTGTATATGTTGTTCATTGGCAATCGAGTTATGGTGCAGCTCAGGTGATATTGCGGATAATCCAAAAGTAATGTAACTAGTAATGTAACTAGTTACTTTCAGCAACCAGTAACTAAGTAGTGTAAGGGATTACTTTTTTTAAAGTAACTAGTAATATGTAATGGATTACTTTTTTTGAGTAACTACCCCAACACTGCTGGTATGTGAATGAGCCTCCCTGATAAGTGGTTTTCTACAGAAAACACAGGAGTTCAGTTCCAAAACCGAGCCCTCCTCCTTCTGTGAATGTAAAAACTCTTGGATTCAGTTTAATTGATCTCCAAGACCAAGTTTCTTCCAGGGAGGTGAAGGTTCACTGCGATCGTCAGGTTTTAACACCTGGTCGATGGTTTTAAACACAGTTTCAGTCCTTTTAGCAACCGTCTCTGTTGTTTTGTTTGACTCAGACCAATAACTGGACTCGAACTGCTCTTGTAAACTGAAGGACTGGTCTTTAGACGTGGTTGTCCATCAGCTGAAAACTAACGTCTCCAGCTGTCTGGACGTATGAGAGGAAGAGCTGTGAACGGTGATCAGGGAAGTTCTAGGACCCCAGGAGCTGCAACAATCCAGGTCTGGATTGTTGCAGAATGCGTCTCAAGTGAGCAGGAAACCTCCTCACCTGTTTTGGCAAAGCTGACGAGGTGCTTTGTGATGAGATCCTGGAAGCTCCTGTCTCTGTCAGAGAGAGGTTTTCCCAGGAACAACTCCAGTCCTCCTAAGAAAGCCACAGCATCCAGACAGTGGAAGGAGAAGCGGCTGGGGAAAGTGAGCAGGTCACCGGAGACGTTGACCGGTCCGGCCGGTGTGTGGGTCACCACGTAGCGGTACACCGGACTCCGGAGGGCCGCTGGGACAAGCAAGACATCAAAATTAACTCTAACCAGATGTAAGTCAATACAGATACATGTATACACAAACATAAATATTACTACATGTTATTTAAATAGCTGTAGGAAAATCCACAAAACCAAATCAAAGCAGATTTGACCAAAAGTAAAAGTAAAAAGCTCCATTTAGTTCATTCTGACACATTTCATTTCAGTCTTTAGATATCTGTAAGTGTAGGGCATCTCCTTAATTGCAGCATTTTAGCTCCAAAACATAAGAAAAGTGAAGAGATCACAAGCTCATCACGTCATCTTTCTTCTTCTACCTTCTGAAAAATCAAACCCAGAACTTCATGTCTTTGTTTGAACGTCTATTTTTTCCCCCTGATTGTCAGGACTGATTTTTTTACTTTATTACTTAAAGAGCAAAACGGCCTAGCTTTACGAAATTTGCAAGACCTGATAGTACCTCATGTTCCTAACAGAACTCTCCGTTCTCAGAGTGCAGGTTTATGCATTTGGAGTATCCAAATGTAGATTTGGAGGACGAGCGTTCTGCTTTTAGGCCCCATTACTATGTAAACAACTTCCTATTTCGGTCAATGAGGCGGACACCACCTCCTCCTTCAAAATCAAAGTAAAAACGTTTCTGTTTAGTAAAGCCTATAGTGAGTGTAAACTCTAGTGTGATATGGCCAGTAGTCATAGCTGCAGCTACAGGACAAGACTAAAGCAGTTTGTCTTAAACAGAGCTTTGTTGTAGATATGCAGCTATACACCTTGGCTTTAGGGGGACATCAACATGATCCACTGAGAGTGACCATCACCCCTTTCCTTTCCTTTCCTCAGATCAACCCTCAGTTATTAAATAAAAGTAACCCATAACCATAATTCCATTGTTCTTGTAGTTTGTTGTGCTGGTCTGCCCACCCTTTTTTCTCTTTTGTGCATGTTAGCAGGCCAGAGCTTCAGGAGCTGCGTGCTGCCCTGCAGTCTCCCCCTCTGATCACCTTAGTGTCTGTCGTCTACATCTGCTTATATAGTCATCCCTGTAGTGCACCAGTTAGCCATTGTGTCTGTGTTTCCTCTTTCTGTTCTTCAGTCTCTCTGTCTGTTTTCTCTTTTCCTGCTCTGCCCAGTCTGGCCTCTGGCAGGAGCCCCCCCTTTTGATCCAGGTCCTGCTCAAGGTGTCTTCCCTCCTAAAGGGGAGTTTTTTTCTTGCCACTGTTTGGCTTAAGATTTTTCTCCCACTAGGAGTTTTTACCTGCCATTGTTTATGTAATAATTGCTCGGGGGTTTATGTTCTGGGTCTCTGGAAAGCAGCTAAAGGCAACTTGTATTGTAATCGATGCTAAATAAATAGAATTGAACTGAAAATTTAATCGACCTACTGTCAATGTCTGATAAGTTTGGGAAGCAAGACAGATGATTTTTTTTGAATCACTTATTTTCAGAAGGCGTGAGTTTACCTGCAGCCCTCCGGGCCAGGTCGTTGTTGGGACAGGTGACTCTGATGTCGGACACCATGGTGGTGTAGGCCCTCTCTGGACAGCGGTCTGTGGTGGGACAGACGGCCGAGGGCGGATACAGGTCCAGAGCTTCTTTAGGCAGATCCGGACTGAAGGACTTAAGTTTTTCTGAAGGCAGCAGAGAGGAGAGAGAGAAGTGGTGACACATTCAGACAGAAACTACACTTGTTGATGAAGCGTATGAGTCGGTCCGAATGAAACTCATCGGTCACCTCACATCAGACTGGGTTACGACCACCGTCCACATGGAGCTGGACCATTCTGTCCATACATGGAGACAGTCGTGCTGTGGTTATGCTCTGAGTAACATTTTAGATCTGAGAAATGATTATTGATATTGATTTGTGTAGATATAGGCCGGCCCAGTAAGTCTGATGAACTGATCAAATACACGTGAGGATACATTTGTTGGCCTCATTAAAATAAAGAAAAAAAAACCTCAAAGGTCACTAAAATAAACTGAAACTGACAAAAATAACAAGTAATTTACTGAAAAGTCAGATGCAAATAGTTGTAAAGCAGAATTATTAAAAAAAAAAAGAAAAAGAAACCTGCCTAAAGAAAATAGTTGCTACCTTCAACTTAACATTTAGTTTCACAACCTTTTGAGTGGATCGCTTCAGTCCAGTGATGGGTGTAACTCCCAGTGAGACGTGTCCACCTGTGGACAGGTGTTCTGGTCCTCATGGACAAACGTCTCCAGCCGTCTCAGGTTTGAAGGGTTTCTTCTCCAGACTGCAGGTTCCAGATGTTTCCACAGATGTTCAACAGATGTTTACATCATGACTCATTGGAGAACACTTCAGAACAGTCCAGTGTTTGGTTTTGAGTGGTTCTTAACTGGTTTTAGTTGTGTGTTTTGGGTCATTGTCCTGTTGGAGGACCCAAGACCTGCGACTGAGACCAAGCTTTCTTACTCTGGGCAGCACATTTGTCTCCAGAATGTCCTCATGGTCTTCAGATTTCATTATAGTTGCACAGATTCAAGACACCCGGTACCAGACGCAGTAAAGCAGCTCCAGAACAGACCAGAGTCTTCTCCTCTGGTCTTTTGTCTGATGTTCTTCCAACAGTGGAGTCCTCAGTCGTCCACTTTGGTTCCCACGGTGATGGATGATGTGATCTGACACTGATGGACCTCGACCTAGGAGTTCACCTTGAATCTCTTTGGAACTTGTTCTGGACTTATTGGTGTCCGTTCTTAATATCCGTCTCTTCAGTTTGTCATCAGTTGTGCTCTTCTGAATTAAATGTCCAACCGTAGTCCCAGGATCATCCAGCTGCTTGGAGATTGTCTTCTGGTCTTTACCTTCAACATGCTGGTCTAGAAGGTTCTTCCTGATCTCCTCAGACAACTGTCTCCTCTTCTTTCTCTGGTCCACGTTCAGTGTGGTGAACACCATGATGACGACTTTTAACACTTTAAATAATCAGACTGACTTACTGAAACACCTGAGATGTTCAATACAGGACACACTTTAACACTTCAGTAATTATTGTTACTTTTGTGAGATTCAAGTTTCAACGACATCTGTAGGTTTTTCTTTCCTTGATAAAAGTTTGTTGACATTTATACCAACGAGATCTACACAGTTTAACTGGCGTCCTCCTCTTTAAGGTTTTTATTACACTAGCAAACATAGTTATTACCATTAGAAATGAAGATGGAATTGATAATTTCCTCCAAATTAAACTCCTTAAAAAAGGAAAAATTAATAATGGTGAGCTTATCACCACCACCGACAAGAGCACTGACCTGACTGGAGGATTAACCCCCCCCAACACACACTGAAAACATGAAAACATGAGCTGCCCACAAACGTCTACACTCTTCTGAACGTCCATGCAGCAGTTATTACCTGTCACAAACCACCGATAGTCCCCCCAGGTCCACATGGAGATGTTCACAGACGGAGGACTGTGGAGGACACGAGACAAAATAGACTTCAAGCTCAGTACCAGTTGATGGTGAAGAACCCGAACCAGGCGAGGTCTCACCTGAAGTCGGCCTCCTGCTCCGTCGTACCAACGAGGAAAGGGACATCGTTGTAAACTCCCTTCTTCTGCCACAGCTCGAACGGCGGCGCCTCCAGGACATACCCGTCCACGACGGCGACTGGACCGATGAAATGACCTGGAGTAGGGAGGTCTGTGAACTCTTCTGCTGCCCAGGACGGATACTTCTGCCAGGGGACGGCCTGAGAGCACCCCATAAAGAAAAATAACATTTGATTTTCTTTACCCTGATACCTGCAGCTTACCCTGATTTATGAATAAAAACATCCCCCACATGCTTACGTGCAACACCAGTTTGCCACTGACGTGATAGTTATTAGGACAAACAATTTACAACCGGGAACAGTTTATACATTCAAACAAAACCTCAGAAACAATAAACAACAGAATTATCGGTTTTATTTACTCCAGTGATGATAAATAATGACAAGTATGTTCTTTAAAAAGAAAAACATAAACCATCAAAATGCAGAGCAGAGCCTTAACTCTTCATGAACGTTTATTCCATTTTTGCTGTCATTAGCTGTGTTTATCATTTATTTATCTCAGTTTGCCATCTCTCCTAGCGGCTTCCTCTTCTATATAAAAAATTACTTTGGTTTCTCTGGACTGGACTCTGATTTCAGAGGGCAGAAGTGGACAGATACAACCAACCAGAGAAGTGAAGTGAAGTATGTGACAACGACACAAAGAGCAACATTTACAACTTCCAGGTTAAACTTAAAAAAATACTAAGAAAAGCTCCAAGAAAAACAAGTCAATATATTATCTGTCCACAGTTTTAAATTCAATATGCTTCATAAACATGTTTTTGACCCAAAGATCTTTGCCTTTTAGTGGGAAACATTGAGTAGTCGCTCTGTTCCGAGTCACCTCAGCTCTGAATATAAACCCAACACGAAACAGTCTTCCTTTTGATCCAACTGTCTTCACCACATCGGACCAGTTCACATTACTGCAGATGCTGTCCATGGCTAATCCCACTCTCCCCTCACTCACAAACAAGACCTTGAGGTATTTAAACTCCTCACTCCCGACCCGGAGAAGAGCTTCCACCCTTTTCCCCCTGTGGACTCTCTCTCATCCAGCTCATGGTAACTTAGTGATGCTTTGTGAACAAGTGAACCACTTTGACACAATTGATTCAAGGACTCAGCATTTGATGCAGCTTTTGACGCAGGAGAAGAGTGACATCTGCTGGCCGTGTTTGAGAACTGCAACTGAGTGGACAACCTGAGAAAACTTCCATCCTGACGCACATTTGTCTCCAATAAATGTAAAAATGTGTGTGTGTGTGTGTGTGTGTGTGTGTGTGTGTGTGTGTGTGTGTGTGTGTGTGTGTGTGTGTGTGTGTGTGTGTGTGTACAGATATAGAGATGTATATTACACACACACACACATACATGTATATATATATATATAATATATATGCATGTGTGGGGGTTCACGCTGAGATCAAAGAGCTTTCATACCACAAATCACTATGAACTGACTTCTTCCCGACTGTGTTTACTGTTTAAAATGTGAACATTATTGTCCTCAAAATAGTGTCCTTCATCCCTGAGATGCAGGTGCACCTGAATCTGGCCCTGCCGACCCCGGCCGAGCTGCTCTCCTGAGTTGTTCCAGGTGTTTGTGAAGGATTGTTTAGTTACGCCCAACGTTCCTACACTCCTCAGGGCTGTGGTTCATGTCTGAAGGTGTTTATAATCGAGGGTGGTGTTGGTCTCGAGTGGTCTGAGTCCTGGTCTTTACTGCGGCCACGCTTGGATTTAGTAGCACCAGTCTACTGGCAGTACTGGTAGATATACCTAACCTGAAGTTTAAAGTAAATACACCAGCTGAAATGGTCATGGGTATTTTTGTCAACATCAGCAATCGTGCGCTAAAATAAATCCCAAATGACTTATTTATGGATTCAAACAAGTTTGTGGTTAAAATTAGGAGAATTCAAAAATCGGATGAAAACGGCCGTCTTTTCAACCATGAGTGGCAGCTTAAAACCCTTCCTGTGACATTTTAAAAACCTAATAAGAGCAATGCGCAGCATGAGCAGGATGAATAATGTACGTCTTAAAATAATGACGACAGCTGAACTTTGGTGAGTCGGGTCACACGTGTTAAACCTGAACTCTTCGGAGGATTTTCCGTGAAAGAACTCGACTGAGTTTCAGATGGAAACAATAAAAGATTTTAATCACAGTCGTAAATTTTGCTCCTATATTCTGGAAACAGGAGACATTCAGCTCCTCTGATACCTGGATGTGACATTTAAAATGCATCAAAATGAAAAAAGTTATCTAAAATTTGTACTAAAATGTCTGTAATGACTATAATAATGAGCTGTGGAAAATAATATTTAATGGCACCATCTGTTATTAAAAAAGAATAATAAAGAAAATGAGTATTGAATATTTTTCTTATTAGATTTTTTTTTTTTAATTAGTGGAACTTCAGAAATAGTTATTACTTGAGCTGGAACACTTCCTGTGCTTCCTACCTGCAGGATCTGCTTCACGGAGAGGCCTCGGAGGCAGGCCGGGTCCGTGCAGCCCGTTTCAGTCAGAAACACCAGGTTGTCGGCCTCGGCTTGTTTCAGCGTAGCATTGTAGACGTACGAGCCGCTCATGTCCACTGCGGCGTGGAAGAGCCCTTTGGCCAGCGGGGACATCATCAGGGTCCATACGGAGGTCCCTCCTTCATCAGACGGAACAAAACAACAAACACAGCCGGTTTGAAATTAGTCAAAACAATGAACTGCAGCTCTGGAGTTTCTCCGGGGTTTTAAACCCTCTGTAAGCTCAGTCTATTTCTGCTGAAGCAAAGGACTCTAGGAGTGGCTGTGACCTCTTGTTTAGCACTAATCTATATTATGGAAAGACTGCTAATAACTAAAGAAATACAATAACGTGGTCAATATTTTTCTGAGTTTAAATGGGCCATCTTAGTATTAGGGCTGCAACGATTCGTCGACGTTGTCGACAAAAGTCAATAATCAAAATAGTCGACAATGAATTCCATTGTCGACAATTGTCGCCAGATGTGTTTTTCCAATGGAGTGAGGCGTCTCACTTCAATACAATCTCTGCCGAGAGTCGCGCATGCACGATAGCGTCTCAGCGCAGCTGCGGGTAATAAAACTTAAAAAGTTTGGGAGCATTTTAGCCTGGATACGGTGAATAAAAAGATGACTTGCAAGGTTTGCAAAGCCGACGTTGCTTTTCACGGGAGCACGTCGGTAATGCATTTGAAGAGAAAGCACGTCGGAGTGTTGGTAAGATATTAAGCCTATTTTCATTTGTTAAATTAATTTGTTTCATTCGTTAATTTTGTTTATTTTATGTTATTTATTAGTATTATTTTGAGCCACTTACAGCTACTCTTGTTGCTATAACCTCAATCATAAGTGATGCTGCGGGAAAGGAGAAAAAGCTTGTGTGATGATGACAATGATGGATTTGCATCTAACTTTCAGTCAGGTGGCCTATGAACTGTCAATTATCCATCAAGCTCCACAATGATCATGTTAACATTAAATCAGATTTGTCTGGATTTCTCTTGCGGGACGGGAGAAGACACAATGCATCAATGCATCTCTATTATCGTGCGCCACGCGGCATGAATTCTCAGAGTTTTGCGGATGCGGGCGGGAGCAGGATGAAGAAAACTCCAACTAGTGCCATCTTTCTGGTGTTTATTATCATTTGCCACATAATTAAAGCAACCTCATACTAAATTTAAAAAAATGTACTAATTATCCGATTAGTCGACTAATCGTTTCAATAGTCGGTGACTAGTCGACTATTAAAATAGTCGTTATTTGCAGCCCTAGTTAGCAGGGATCCGAAAGTTGAACCTGTAATGGGGCCGGACCCCCCTCCGTGGCTGCTCTTTATTTGCACAGAGTTGGTACGAGCTGTGTTGAGTATCAGTTCCACAGGGACCTGAACTCGGACATTTGTGGTTTTCAGCTCCACAGAAAAACACAGGTAGACCCTGAATTCTCATCTGTTTTATGGAGTTTATACCAAAACAAATCCAAACAGAAGAGAACTAAATGTCTGCCTTGAATTAAACCACCAACTGGATGTCCAGAAGACCAACAAAGGCGCCTACATTTGTTCTAAGATAAATCAAAGCTACAATGATTTAAACTTTGTAATCACCACAAGGGTCCACTAGTGTCGTGAGTTTACCTCAGATTACGGAACTACCAAGCACCTGATACAAAGTTGTAGATGCATTTATGTAATTTTCATCTCCCGTGTTCATACCTGAGCTTTGTCCAAATATGGTGACCTTCCCAGGGTCTCCTCCGAACACATGAATGTTCCTCTGGACCCACTTCAGAGCTGCAATCTGGTCCAGGAAACCATAATTCCCTGTGGAGCAAGCAGTTAGGAAGGAATCAATTACACGCAGAACTCGCTTTGATATGACCTTGTTTGCGGCGTCCCATTTCCCTCCGTCAGAAACAAAACCGGCTCAGTGCTTGAACTAAATTTAACTTATTTGGAGGCGAGGGAGCGATGAAACGGGCTGGGGAATTAGACGACTTCAGAGTTAGAACCGCAAGTGTGAGAGAAGCCGTTCCTGTTGGGTGAAAATGGCTGGCGCTCTACAGTACGTCGCAGCATCGTTCTGGAGCTCTCTCATTTACCGGGTCATTTCACATAAAAAGGTCACAGCAGGTGTATTTAGATTATGTAACAGAAATTACCCAGCCTGACTCGCAACACACAAACACTATCAAGGAAATGAGCTCCATTCATCCAGATAACTAACATTCATTAAGTATTTACATCTTAATGGAGGCGTGTAGACTTCTCAGCATTCGTTTGGGGCGCGAGCCAAAGGTAAACACCATAAATATAAAAAGGTCTCCTTCAGAGGTAAATAGCTTGTAACAAAAAGGCCTCGGTACCCATTAGAACTTTTCTAAACGCTGCACGGTGCCTTTCTGCAGTCTAATGAGGGCTGTTAAAAACTCCCTACACTCTCCCTAAACAACTACTGCCGACTGTTGAATGTCACCATGTGAAGATATCTGTTTATTCAAATAACAGAATTTATAAAATGACACTTAATCTGCATCTCAACTCTAAATATTGAATTTCAGATGTAAAAAATCTTAACTGACGACTCAAACGGCAGATGTGCAGTAGAAGGAACGAGTATCACTAGGATATCTTTCTATACCAGGGGTCGGCAACCCGCGGATCTAGAGCCAGATGCGGCTCTTTAGCGCCGCCCTAGTGGCTCCTGGAGCTTTTTCAAAAATGTTTGACCTTTTTTTTTTCCTTTTTTTCATTCTTTTTTTCTTTTTTCTCTCTGTTTTTCTTCCTTTTTCCTTTCCTTCTTCCTTCTTCTTCCTACTTTTTTTTTCGACATAGACTTTTTTGTCAAAATTGTACTTCAACATTAATCTCGACATTTTTTTCTCAACATTTCGACTTTTTTTCTCGAGATTGGACTTCAACACTAATCTCGACATTTCAACTTTTTTCTTGACATTTCGACTTTTTTCTTGACTTTTCGACTTTTTTCTCGACATTTCGACTTTTTTCTCGACATTTCGACTTTTTTCTCGACTTTTCGACTTTTTTCTCGACATTTCGACTTTTTTCTCGACATTTCGACTTTTTTCTCGACATTTCGCCTTTCCCCATTTGCCTTCATTCTAACTTTTCATTTTTTGCAGCTCCAGACATATTTGTTTTTTGTGTTTTTGGTCCAATATGGCTCTTTCAATATTTTGGGTTGCCGAACCCTGTTCTATACTAATACCACTTATCAATACCGGTACTCATCGATGCTTGTCTCTATACTTTGGAACAAAAGGTAACAGGTATGACGTGAAAAAAATGTTTCTTGTAAAAAAAAAAAAAAAAAAAAAAAAAAGAGGCAGGTTTATTACTTTATGCTTCTTAGATGCTAACAGAATTTTTATCTCTCGAGTGGAACTGGATGGAGATATGATGATGATCAGATCACAAGTAAGAGCAGAAAAAAAACCAATAATCAATGGCCCACGTACTGGTTTCTCAGGAGTTTGTCAGCGACTGACCTGACGTGTTCCTCGGAGAGCCTTCCCTCAGCATCTCCAGAGCCAGGAAGCCGAAAGCGTTGAGTCTGTAGTTGAAGCTGACGTACACTATTCCCGTGTCGGCGGCGAGCTTCTCCGTGGGCGAGTACCCGGGCTCTCCTCCGCTGAGCATGTGCAGGTATCCGCCGTGGATCCAGACCATGACGGGAAGCTGGGCGTCCCGCTGCAGACTGGGCGTCCACACGTTGACGAAGAGACAGTCCTCCTGGCCCATCACCCTCCCCCTGCTGGACATGGGCCGCACCTGAGGGCACACGCTGCGGAAGCGGCTGGCTTCCACCACCCCGCTCCTGCACACCGGGTCAGCCGGAGCAGCCCAGCGGAGGCTGCCGACAGGTGGGGCAGCGTAGGGAATACCCTTGAAGGAGAACGCTCCATTTTTCTGCAACAACAGGATGAAAAAAAATTATTTTAAAGAAATAAGTCCCTTATTTAATCGTCACAAAGGAAGTTTTAGCTCAGTTGGTGCCTATACAGCTGTGAACTTTGAGTCATTTCAATTAAAAATGATGCAAGAGTCTTGGATAATTCTTGGAAACCAGCTCCAACAACAATGTAGCTGGTTTTATTGTTGTTCGTTAGGGACAAAGGGCCGTGAAACAATGTGCACTTGCTGAAAAAAGCAAGCAGGATGAGAGTCCAAAGATAATTTGGGTGAATTTTGCTCACAGAGACGGGAGACTGCAAGAGCTGGATGGCACCTCCTTAGGGGTCAAACAAAGATCGAGCGGTAAATGCAGAGTCTTGCCTTCTGGCTCAAGTCTCTCTTCACCACAACACACTAGTGCCAACTCAAATATACCGCTTCACTTCACCCCCCAGTCGTTAATCCCCCAAATTGTGGTCTTGGACCCCCACTTGAGGCAGAAACTCCCTCCCAGCCAGCAGAGGGCATCCCAGTGTTGGGCCACAGTCCTGTGTTGAACATGGAAAGACTTTATTTTAATTCTGAGGCCTAACTCTGAGGCCAGCCTTGATTTCTTACAGCCGACTGCATGGTCCGAAACAAAGGAACCTTCATAATGACTCAAAGTCCCAGCAGTCTTTGCATTTACAGCCCTTGGTGATAAGGAATAGGCATGGACCCCAAATCGCAGGAGGGGCTGTTGTCGATTCATGGCAGCTGTTCCCAGTTGAATGACCAGAGCGCACATGTGAAGTTAGTTTCACATTGGTCTCTGTGTGGGAAACATCAGAGGAGCTTGGTTTTCTGGTGATGAGAAGTTATTGTAGTGTCTTGGGTTTTACTTTCTTCTGTATTTCTCTCATCCTCTCCTACTAACACACACTATTATGTATTATATATAATCTGAAGTTTGTGTTAATGTTTAGTTAGTTGTTGTTTATGTGTAGTTTAAGCATCGGAATTTATCTCAAGTGTTGTTTCACTATCTTTTGACACTTGTGTAAATAAATTCTGATTAATTTGAATGAAAGAAGTTGTTTCTGTTTATTTTATACATATTTCTCACAGCTGCTGGTTGCAAAGGTCTGTGCCCGGACTTCTTCTTTCACTGTTATTCTGTAACGCCCCCCCTGGCAACAGGCTGGCACGTAGGGAATAACAGCTACTTTGAGACTGATTTCACTGTTCAGTTATTATTTTCCTGATAAGTCAGGTGGTGCCCCGTTTTGATTGATTCATTTTGATAATTCATTTTGATAAGTAATCTTCTTTATTAATTATTAATAATTATCAAAAGACAATTATTAATAACTCTTTAATAACTGAACCAACTTTGTGGCACAACACCGTCATTTTCGATATTAAATATGAAGAAACCTTCATGTGCCGCTTTCCGTAAACATAATGATGCACACATTTTACATACATGTTCAAAAAAATTGGAGTTAATCCAGCAGTTTTATAACCTAAAAGCAGCACAACGTAACTTTCAGCTTTTGTTGAGTTTGGCGGCTCCTTTGGACAAAAGTGCTAGTGCTTTACCAGTAGTGTGGCAGGGTTCCTACCATCCACCTCAAAGTTACATAGTGCCAGTGAAGGTGACACAGATCCCTCAGACCATGACAGGGGTGTCATTAAACCTGTTGGATCACAATGACTCTGGACATATTATATTAAGGTGGAAAAGTTACATAGTGCTGCTTTAAATGATCTTTTAACTTCATGTTAAGAGATAATTTCCGGTTGCTGTGACAACGCTCGCCGGACTTACACGTACTACAGTACAGACGTCTGCAGAGCTGCTAAAGAGGATTGTTAGTTTACACGAGACAGGAAGCTCTGCTGGAAATATAATAAAACTGCTGCAGATTACAAGGTCAATGTACCGAAGGCATATAATTACTGCCATGTGGAAATCAGGCCTTCCTCCGGTGATGCATCTTTGACCACATGACAAAAACTGTATTGTATAAATTCTGCAGATAAGCATAAATCTTCCTGTTAGGGAAGTGAAACAGAGGTTTGAGAACAGCTGAAGAAAAAGGATTTCTTCTGTGGTCCTTGTTGTTGTTTTCAAAGGGTTTGGATGGGATATGGTGCAAATTATTTAAAACAAACATTTTAATGATGAAATAATCAAAACTACTCAAATTAGTAAAATTAGGTTTTCTTTACCTCTGAAATTTAAGATAGTCATGATAACTCGAAAACCACACGAATAACAACTGGACTCTAGACAAGAAAAATTAAAAGCTTACAGCCTCAGGAAAATGCTGTTTATTACAGTATAAAAAGAGAAATAAAACAAATGTCAGAATTGTGACATCTTTAATGTGATCATCCAACAAACGGAAATCAAGGAGGATAAAAAGAAATGCTTCATAATCAGGAACTTTTTAAGAAAAAAGGGAAAGGAAAAGTCCGTGACGGCCCAGTCAGAGTCCAGACCTCAATCTAAGAAACCTCTGAACTGAACTTAAAAAGAGCCGTTCGCAGTTTGAAGGAGGTTGGACTGTTTTATATAAACGAGTGGGAAAAATTCAAAAGTCGAGGTGCGTGAGGGTAAAAGAGACTTATTTACAAAGACTTGATGCTGTTATAAAGACCAGAGGTGTTTCCACAAAGTCTTTGTTGGTAGGGGGTGTTCATATTTATGAACTCAAGCTGTGGAAGGTTTAAATATTCCTTTTTTTTGGTTTTCTGTTCACGTTAAAGATGCAACAAGTCTGTTACTTATGCTGTTGTTATTTTTTGTCTTTAATTTAAACAAACCTGCATTTTCAGAAGGTTGTGTCAAGTTTATATGTCTGCATGACTCAATAGCGGAGACCGGTGAGGAAAATGAGAAGACTAAACTCACGTGTCTTCCTCTGAACTCTCCGCAGTCTGTCAACACCTGGGCCAGTCCCGGCGGCAGAGTCTGGGCCATGTAGCCCAGGTAGGTGGCGAGAGCGAGCAAAGACAACACGCCGAGGCAGATGAGGAAGATGCAGCGCCTGGACAGCACCAGGAAGGGGCTGATGTAGTGCCTGTGACGGACGTACTGCACCTCCTCCTCGTCCTCCTCGTGCACCAGGTAGCGGTACTCGGCCCTCTCTGGGACCTCAAACCCATCCTCATCCATCTTCACTCTGGGAGAGAAAGTTCACGTCAGACACCACGTCTACTCCGGCTGGGAGGAGAAAGGAGCTCCACCGTTCTGGAGGGACGGAGCAGAGTCACTGCTCCACCACATTCACAGTGCCGAGCAGACGCATCACTCGGGAGGAGTTTCATGACACCTGCAGAGACTAATTAAGCATCGGATAAACGCATAAGTCATTTCTGATGTCCCCACCCAAACAACATTAGAAACATCAGCTTCTGTAGTAGGGGTGTAACAATATATCGTGCCACCAAATTTAGCAATACAAACACGTCACGATACGTGTCGTGGAGGTGACAAACTGTAGCGCGATATT
The DNA here is from genome assembly GCF_033807715.1 of Cololabis saira. NCBI lineage: Eukaryota > Metazoa > Chordata > Actinopteri > Beloniformes > Belonidae > Cololabis > Cololabis saira. Next base: position 15,519,948 of record NC_084588.1, on the reverse strand, counting down.
GGGTTATTAATATTAATATATTGTGTTTATTAGTAACGCGCAGTGTATTGGTGAAGACCGCGCCTTGACCCGCAGATGAAAATCTTACTCCGCTCAGAAGAAACTAGTACCGTTTCGCGGTCCTGATAACGGGACTCTTGCCGGGGTTTTGAGCTCCGGACTTTTACTTATAAAGGTAGGCATGAATCAATCTTTTTGATGATGTTTTTTATGATTTAAGATTGTGTAATCACCAAAGGTGGGAGCGGGATGAAACGATAACGGGGTTCACCTTACGGGTGCGAGCATGTGGCTAAAGCTCTTAGCTCTGTCATGAGCTAAATAACAGTCATGTTGCATTTTGAGTTTGGGACTTTTCATAGTTTATTTATTTACTTTTATTTATTTACTTAATTTTAGTTGTTAAATTTCTGGAAAAAAAGTCATACATGAGAGAAACTATTCAGTTTGTGGCAAAATATTTTTACTTGTATGAAACTAAAGATGCATAATGCAAACCTGACATTTACTTTTAGTTCAGTTTGTCGAAAATGGTTGGCCTGGCTTTCTCTTTAAAACTTAAACAGTTATAAAGCATTACAAACTGTAACAATAGGGAAAATGCACAGCTTTGTTTTGTATTTTGTGTCTTTCAAATAAAAGACATTTTTTTCCAGTCATATGTTCCTCATTCAAGGTTTGTTAAAAAAAATACTGCTATAATATCGTATCTTATCGTTATCGTGACCTCAATATCATGTATCGTACCGTATCGTGAGATTAGTGTATCGTTAAACCCCTATTCTGTAGCCAAGGGAACAGGGAACCAGGGCGAATCATTTCAGGACATAAAAGGTAAAAACAAAAATAAAAAAATTAAAATAGAAAGGGCGTAGAATAGAATGTGTCTTAATTTACCATCATTAAAAGGAGTTTTACAACTCTTGCAATTGTTTAAGCCACGGCTCTATACTTTCCCTGGTGCAAATTAAATGTTTACTCTAGTTCTGCCTCTGTTTGGAAATAAAAAGCTATTAATTTCATCAATATATACATTTTTTTAGAAATATTTTGCATTTACAAATTCGTAGCATTACTCATTCAAAAAAAGAAATTACGGCTTGGGTTTTCTGAATTTGAAGAAACTTTGTTATCTTCAGACACAATAGAAGGAAAGATTAGTGAAGTCTACAACATTCTATCAGGAGAAGGTCGATCCACTTTTCAGTTGTTAAAAAAGATTTGGGAGAAGGAATTAGGCAGAACCTTAGAAAAAAATGCCTGGTTAATATCTGTGAAAGAGTACATTTTCCATTTACAAGTAATAAAATTAAGGAAGCTCATTTTAAATTCATCCACAAGTTTTACTTAACTCCAATAAAAATGCATAAAATATCAAAGGATATTTCGTCAAAGTGTCCTAGATATAAAAAGATGGAGGGGACATTCATGCATATGTTCTGGGAATGCGACCGTTTACAAAGTTATTGGAATTCATTCCCTTACACAATTAGTCCGGGACAAAAAAATTGATTTAAGCAGTAGTATATATTTATTAAATGACACATATAACTTACAACTAGATAACAAAAAATGCAGGATATTAATTTTGATCACTTACTTTGCAAAGAAAGACTTTCGTAGATCAACACACAGCATTTCTACCCTTAGAAAAACTAACCTTGGAAAAATACAATCGTGGCCATCTTTTTCAAGAATTTTGGTTCCCATTATTCTCTGGTTTAGAGAACATCATTGTACGCTGTTTTATTGCTGTTTTATTGCTGTCATTTACTTTATGTATCTGTAGGTATTTGAGTTTTGATGCCCCTATTGTTATTTACTGATGTTATTTTCCATATTTTTATGCACTTACTTATTTTTTTTCTTCTTTCCAGTTTATTTATTTTATTTATTTTTTTTTTGTGTTTTTTTTTGTGTGTGGGGGGGGGGGGGGGGGGGGGGGGGTTAGTCGGGAGAAGGCACACATGCACAAAAGAAAATTGTAAGACTTAAGAATGTATCTCAGGGGAACAGCAATGTTTGACACAACAGCAGTAAGAACAAATACAAAGGGCAGATGTGTATCCGCTTTAGGAGTAAAACTGTGGAACTCATTACACAACAACCTTAAACTAGCAAACTCAATAAAAGCATAAAAGATATTATTCAAAGCAAAGGTAATGGACACATATATAGGAGCACAATAAGCAAACAAAGAAGAATGTACACATGCATGAGATGAAATGACAACCTAAATTGGTTTTGTCGGTTTCTTTAGCATCTTTTCGCTTTCTGTTTTCAGAGCTACCATTATAATTATTATCATTATTATTACTATTATTACAGTTATTTAAGCTATTATTATTATTATTATTATTATTATTATTATTATTATCATCATCGTCATTATTATTATTATTATTATTATTACTACTATTACTATTATTTTTATTTTGTGTAGACTTGATACTTCATTTATTCTTTTTGCATATTTTATTCTGTTAAAAGGTGTGCAAGATAAGCTTTATGCTTCAAGCCCATCCTTTTTGGTCAAAATAATCACAATGTTGACCAGGGAAAAACCTGTGTTATCTTGTTTGTTGATTTTTATGTTTGTGATTGACCGAAATAAATATTAACTAACTAACGAACTATCTGATTGTCTTTCTTTTGTGAAATAAAAAGATATATATATATATATATATATATATATATATATATATATATATATATATATATATATATATATATATATATATATATATATATTTGCAAAGCCCGAATATTGAGCTTTGGTTTGTTACACAAGTGTTACCCCATTTAGTCCTAGTGCACTGATTTGAGAATACATGTCCTAAAGGTTGATTTATGGTTCCGCGTTACACCAACGCAGAGCCTACGGCGTACGTTACGCGGCGACGCGTACCCTACCTCGTAGGCTCTGCGTTGGTGTGACGCGGAACCATAAATCCTCCTTAAGCCTGTCAGCGGAGGAACAACGGTATGTAGAACAATAAGCGGACATCCCGACAGACCAGCTCCAACAAGAACTACCAGTAATACTGCTGCCGAGAACAAACCTTCAGCGTCATGAAAAGGTTTAAAAAAATGTACAACTGCTGTCATTTAAACATATGACAATTTGAGCCAAAGATAAAAACAACAACAGAAACAATTAAACACGCATTTTGCAATCTTGTTGACATCCGTCCTAACAGCAACAAAAGCCGTGTTTTGCCGTAATTTTCCTGCTGCTTTTGCAATGTGAACTTCATCTAACTCTGCAGCTTTACAAGTAAACATGTAATATAACTTTATAAATGAAAAGTATTGCTTTTAGACATACCATGTCCCCAGAAAACTCCAGCAGGATCAGAAACTCCCAAACAACTGCCCTCGAGATGCGCATGCGCATAACTTTGCTGGTTACATTTAAAGGGACCGTACACTAAAAACGCAACAACAAAAAGTTATAACTTAAAACTTACCCAGAAAGCGTCTTCTTTGACTTGAAATCATTTGTAAATATATCACCTATAAATTAGTGTTTTTACTTGTTTATGATAGTTCATGATCATGGCGGGCCCAGGAGGACGCAGTGAGGCTGTGCTGCTCCTCCAAACTGTCATTTCTCAATAGCATATAAAATCTCGCAAAGAGTGGATATGCAATTCTACTCTTTATTTTTGGCATGTGACCGCAATCATCAGCTATTTAGCGGTTGTAATGGTCATGTCAGTGCGACCATGCTGGGATGTCACAACGCTAACGTGCGGGCGGTCGGTGAGCTGGGTGGGGGCCAGGACCGGGGTTTTCTGCATCGAGCTGCTGTCCGAGCCAGGTATCCACTTTGTTTTCCTCCTGTACTGAACTGAATATTTATACCGCTACTGTGCAACTACCAGCAGCAGCCAATCACAGTAACGTGACGACACAACAGCCAATTAAAAGCAAGTATTAACTGTTGAATCCTGCTTTTTTTTTTTTTTTTTTTTTTTTTAACATTTGCAAACATGTTTGCAAATGTTAAAAAACTGCAGTACAATGATAACAAAACTTCACATTATGCAATTTCACGTTGAATTATAACATATAAAGAGTATAACTCGAATAAAAAACAAAACAAAAAGCACAACACATTATAACCAGCCAGGGGGGATGGAATTATAACAGAAAGCCAAAACATTTACATACATTTATGGTTTTGATTGCTTTTGAATTAGTAGAAAACTTAATAGAGTCCAGATACTGATTTAATTCACAATGAAAAGTAAAAAAAGAGGGTTTTTTGGGTAAGAATTTGGATTTGTGGATGTGGAATTTTGCAAGGATAATCAACAAATGAATAATAAATGTTTCTTTTGGCTTTGTTCTAATTGTTAAATGGTCAAAAACACCAAACAACACATCCTTCCAAAATAAATTAAAATCAGTTTCAATTCTTTCAGATACAATATTACACATATAACTCCAAAAAGTTTGAACAATGGGGCACAGCCAGAATAAGTGAGTCATCGTTTCAGAATTTGCAGAACAAAAAGTACATTTTGAATCTATATTTCTTTTGAATCTTTTTACAATGTGATCCTTTGTATGATAGAATGTATGAATTAACTTAAATGAAATTTCTTTAACTTTGTTTGTCACCAGGTATTGGTTGGGGGAGAGCCAGACCTTCTTCCAGTTAATATTTTCTACATATTTATTCCAATATGGGATCACGTATGGAACTGAAGAGATATCCCTTTTAAATAAAGTTCTAATTGTTTTATTATTCTTATTATGGTTGCAGGATAGGCAAGTTTTGCCAACTGTCGTATCAATCAAAGGTAGCAAGGCTAATTGTCGGGTTTCCATTCTAATTTGAGACTTAAATAACATGCACACTCCAGATGGGATTGCTCCAAAAACTTTTGCATAGTCTCCAGGTGATATTATATTCTTCTAAGAACTCAATGTAAGAATAGAGATGACCAACCCTGTCAAACAATTGAGCCACAAATATTATGTTATTTTTAAACCAATGTTCAATAAAAAGGGATTTGTGTTTAAAAAGTATATCCTTGTTGTTCCATATAATATATTTATGGGGAGAAAAGTTGTGTTTGAAGATGAGAGACCATGATAGGAAGGCCTGGCAGTGAAATGATTACATTTTTGTTGGGATTTTTTCAATATTGTAGTTGCATGCCAAGAAAAAATTCAGTCCACCCAATTTTGACAGAATATAAGAGGGTATGAAATTCCATATGGAGTGGGGATTTTTATGTACATTTTTAAGCCAATTTATCTTAAATGTGTTATTTAAAGTGCAGAAATCAAGAAAATGTAGTCCTCCATTTTCATATTTATTTAGTAGAACAGATTTTTTTACATGGTGAGTTATGAAGAGACAGAGAAGCAAATGTAAGGTGTGATATGCCTTCTGCCTTTGAAAGTAGAACTCCACCCCTGAGAGAGAGATCCCGCAGCAGCCTGCGGGGGGACAGTATACCTATATGTATATATATATGTATATATATATATATATATATATATATATATATATATATTTATATATATATATATACATGCATACATACACATATAATTAGCTGCCCATTTCTGTACATAAATATAAACAAATCTACCCTTACACCCAATAGTGTTATATCAGGCCCCTAAAAGCCGCTAAATCCCTTCCTCTTTGTACCTTGTGAAAATCATGTTTTTATATTTATTTTTAAACTGGTTAATGTTTGGAAATTGTTTTAATTCTGAATCCATTCTGTTCCATAGTTTAACTCCACTGACTGATATAAAAAATCTTTTCATTGTTGTTCGTGTTCTGCGAGTCCTAAAATTTAGAGCACCCCTTAAATTATACCTCCCTTCTCTGTCATAAAACATTTCCTGTAAGTGAGATGGTAATAAGTTGTTTTAATAATCTAAAAAGAAATCACTTGTAGAACCTCATACACAGCCCCTCTGGCATCGCCCATAAGTTTCTGAAGAGTGTTTTCAAAGCCTCATTTTCATCGTACTATGTGGTGCCATGTTGTACAATGGGCCAGGGAGGCGAGCTGGAACACATCACCCATCTCAGGTAAAATCGGAAATAACTTCTGCATTTGGCTGATGCTCAGTTTTTGTTTCATTTAATTTAATGTATTTATTTATTTAGCACACATTTTTTTTAAAAACAGTGCATGGAGGGAACGAAGCACGAAGGGCTTGTACAGATTAACTCCCATCAACAACTGTGATGAAATAACAAACATCATGTACAACAAATTAAAAAATATATAAATATAAACGTAAAAGAGAACATGGATACAAGGTCTGGATTACATTAAAGATAAAGACTTTGAAGGTTAAGACAGAATAAGATGTTTTTTTAATAACTTTCTGAAGGAGGTCAAAGATAATGTTGACTTCAGCGACACATTCAAATCATTCCAGAGTTTTGGATCTAAATGTAGAATTAAATTGATGACCAGATGTTCGACAGAAGGGTAAATGAAGATTGCCACTGTGTCTAATTGGATATGAATTAAAATCAGATGAAAAAGTAAAAAACTGCTGGAAAGTGACAGGAAGATCTTGTTTTCTATTGATAAACTTATGTACAGACAAGCATGAATGAAAAACATTGGTGCAGATGGTCCGTGTCTACCAGACTGAGAGATCATTCTTAAGAATCTTTTTTGGATTTTCAGTAATTTGTTGAGAAAAATTGGATATGTTGCAGACCAGACAATATTGCAGTAATTCATATATGGAAATAGGAAACTATAATACAGACAGTTGACAGTTTCCCAAGCTTTATCCTCAGATCCTCCAGACAGACCTGGATCCAGACCCCAGTGGTCTGTAGATGAACTACAATTAACTACAGTGAAACTACACTGTCTGTCCCCGTTTGTCCCTGTTAATGACCCTTCAGTTTGAATCAGGTGTTTTGGAGCAGAAAGAAATCCCGTTTCCTGAGATCTGTTCCTGAGATCCTGGACTAAAGAACGCTGCTGGGTGGAAAGGGGTTTCAGGACCATGTTTGGGCTCTCCAGCTTTCAACTCTCAGCAGGTCCTGCTGTGAGGGAGCATCGCCTCCTCCTGCTTCTCTCTTTTCTATCCCATCTGTGAATACCTCCGTCTCTCAGGGGGCGGGGCACCTGGCTGAGCTCCTGGTACACCAGTATCTGGTCCTGCTCTCCCATCTGTGGCCTCCGTCATGGTAACTATGTGCATGAGAAATAAGTAGAACGTTTCTGTTTTCACTGATTTTGGTGGGGGGGTTATCTCTTTTCAGGTTGTTGCTGCTAAGTCATCTGTTTTTGTTTTATGGACTTACTGGGACACCTTCATCAGTTATTGCAGAAACCAAGAGACCTTGCTCTTTGTTTATTTTTGTAATAAATCAGGCCTCCGAGCCCTCTTGGAGCGTCTTGAACCCGAATCCATTTCCAAAACAATCATCAACACTGTCTTAAAAAAGACTACAAACTTCCTGGGGAACATTAAAGGAGTTTGAGGCAGGATTGAGGCAGGATTTATGAAAAAAATTCATATATGTTTTAATTTTTCTAGTAATAATGTCAGATGAAGCGTTCCAAACCCAAAAGAATGAGCCCTCTAGTGTATCTCTCCGTTGCCTTGAACAGGCTGTGTGCTGCAAAATGTGCTGCAATTCGGTCCCGAATTTCCCGCGCTGTCCTGCGGATGTGACGTCACATGACGCTGCATGCGCGTTCTCCCCGTTCTCCCGTGCCGGCTTCACTGTTGGCTGCAGTACCCCCAACGGCCGTCGTGGTGAAGGGTGGCGCTAATGAGTGCCATTTCTTAAAGGAGCCTCATGCTCCTTTAAGTGGTTTTAGCGTGTCACAGACCGATGAGATGCTTTAACTGGATGTCCAAGCGAGAGCGTTCCTGTGTTAACTGCCTGAGAAACAGCCTGACCTCATGTCCCACCGATCTGTTGGCACGTGTTAGGACACTCTTCTCCACAGTTGGTGAACAACATTCACAGAGACCAGCGAGCTAAAAGAAACATCAGTAAAATCAGCGTGGATCAATGCCTGTGTCATCTTGGTTCAATGCCCTTACCAATCGTTCGATGAGATGAATAATTGAAGGTCCTGGAGGGGTGAGTTTACCGCCCAGTCAGCCATTTATTTGCATCGAATGAAGTAAAACCTGATGCCTTTGTTGTTCAGCCACAAACTTAAAAGAAAAAACACAAAAACAACACATCCCTCATGGTCAGGTGAACCTGAGACCATGAGGGATCACAGCTGGAACCAGGTTGGTCCTTGTTTGGGACGTGTGACCAGCGGGAAAGGAGGTAGCAGTGAGGCAGCTTTATCCAGGCTTAGATTCTCCCTGGACTAGCCTACCCATTCTGCACAGCTCTGATTCTGTTGGATGTTTGAAGGTCTTCAGATGCTCCTGCTACAAATGTTTGTTGTGTTTTTGTTTTTCTTTCTGTTCCACCTCCATCTAAAGCATCTCAAGCATAAGGGTCAAACAAAAATGTTAATAAAATTTTTCTAATTAATACCTTTTTATTCATTCTAACTACTCTATTTGTACTTGTTAGGATTTCATGAAAATCGTCAAGAGGTCGAAGAGTCTAACACTGGGGGTTTTCTCTATATATGCAAAGTAATCTCCTATTTAGCAGTTCAGCTATAGGGCAGCTGCCTTCATGTAGTCACGGATTCAACCTTAGTAGACGGCTCGACTGCTTGCTTTAGATGCAGATGTCAGGTAGTTCAAATACATACCATTTGTTAAGAAAAGACAATGGAGAGAAACAGATGTTTAGCATTGGGTGGTCTTATCTGCGTCCTGGGGTGGCACCCCAGGTGAGAGAAATAACAAAGGAGATAGAAGTGACACGTTTGGGGGTCTTTTTCCGTTCCCTCCACCAATGAAATTCACTTGCAAAGAACATCCTCCTTTTCAGTATAAATTCAACTGGACTCGTGAAAACGTCGTGCATTTCTCTCGGACGTACGCGGTCTGACAGAGGTGCACCTCCGGCCGGAGGTACATTTGTCTCCGGCTGGAAAAACCTTGTGCTTGACATGATTAAAAGTTGTTAACCTGTGATTCTTTCCACTAGTCTTTCTTGATTCACCAGACAAAAGAACACGTGAATCTTTCAATGGTGACCCCTTGACGTGATCTGGTTGTATCCTGACTGTGGAATCCTAGAAGTGGAGCCCTGGAAGTTTTCATGCAGACAACCAAAATCCTGACTAGTCAAAAGGTAAGCAGAAACCGCTGATGAGTAGAAATTTCTGCACATTGGATTTATCAAATTAATATTGGTTGTCTGATTGAATTCTTCCCAAGCTCATAAAGATTAAAAATAGGTTTTGTCTTTTGATATGTCATGCACAACGTTAATTTTTCTAATTTTTTAAGTTTGGGTTGGAGTCCCTCAGGTCAGAGTCCTGTAAACGCTGTATTTTTCTGTTTTAGTTAAGTTTCGGTTGGAGTCCCTCAGGTCAGAGTCCTGTAAACGCTGTATTTTTCTGTTTTAGTATAGCAAAAGTTATTTATGCGGGTCAGAGTCCCCAGGTGGAATCCCTGTAAACGCTGTATTTTTCTGTATTAACGTGGTGCGAGACGCTCGCTGTATTATCACTGCTGGCGCGCCTGCGTTTGTATGTGTGTAAATCCTTCTGTTTAAATTTGGGGGAGTCAGAAAAAGCACTTAAAAATACAGATTTAATTCGGTCAGCTGTTAGTAGTTAGTAAGATAAATAAATAATTGTTTGTTTTTGTGGGTGGTTGTTTATCCGATTTGATTTGATGGTTCAGTGTATGAACTCATTTTATATGAGAACAGAATTCCTGCTCCTGAACAGATCGGATACACTGTCAGGGATTTTTTTTTTTTTTTGGGATTGGTGTAGTTAACAAAGGGTATGTTACTAGGGTGATGTATCCAGCTGTTAAATAAAGCTGGTGGAGAGTCGGGTTACCCTCAATGATTAAGCACACGGAGTGACTTCGTGTTGAAACTTCTTATCAGACGGCTCCATTCAGGGAAATTAATCCATTTGCAGCTGGACATACCACGTGTACTAAAATGATCGATGTGTGGTCGAAGTGTGAATCCGGCTCTTTGAATCGATTCTGTATTCGACTTTGCTTAGTAGGAGTAGACTATAGTGGAATCGGAATATAAATATACATGTGTGTACACGTGATACCATAGGGAATAATAATATTAATGTCTTAACGTATTGATGAATATAGTGTGTCAAGTCCGTGCACGGCTGGGTAACTTTGTTAATGATTCTGAAGTTCAGATGATTTTGGGACCTCATCTGGAATGACGTTTGCAGTGGTAAACCACACCGATGAGCAGACAGGAGGTTTTGTTTCTGGAAGTCTAAGCAATCCTGGGCCCATATACAGAGATTAGCAGTTTTCTGCCTTAGTTATTGGATTGCCTTAAACTACCCATAACAAGCGACTCTCATGTCTTAAAACATTCTACTTGTGTTAAAAGTATTTAAAGTAGTCAGAGATTCGATTACTTCAGATCATAAGTAAAGTTTGAACACATAAGGACACACTTAAATGAAAAGAAATGTCAAATAACAGAATTTTGTTGTCTATTATTGTTTTGCTTGTCATGTATAATGTATGTCTGTCATTAATTTGCGCTCTCTCCCCCTGCGAGCCCCCCCCCCCCCCCTTTTTTTTTCCTCCAGGACTGACAATCAGTCCTCTTTTGTTTGTTGAAAGGGAGGAGAAGCCTCCTTACAGTGTGTCTGGTTATTCAGAATATTCTTGGAGATTTGTTCTCTTAATGTTTTGGTAAATGGAAAGGTGTGGTGGTATCAATTTGTATTGTAATGGCTGTGGTTGTTCTTATTTTATGCAGATGTTATATGTTTTTTTTTTTTTTTTTTTTTTGATTTTAGTAAAAAAAAAAAAAAAAAGAGGGTGGAGGATTGATGACCCAGAGAAATGGGGTGTGTGCAGTGTGCTTAGTAGAGCTGCACTGGTTTCTGTGGGACCTTGACTGGAAAGTTACCCCTGGTACAGAACCACTTACAGAAATCAACTTCAGATCCATCTCCTACGCTGCTTCAATGTGCAGCACTGTCCGTCTTCAGGTCAGAGATGACAAAGCTGTGTCGGCTGATGATATGAACTTCATCTGAATGCGAGGTGGGCTTTCGCACAAGACTCTGACAAAGAAAAGACTGATGGATAACGACCGGGTCTTCTTCTAAAAAGGTGCAACTGTATCTGTCGAAACTATGCTTGGACACTGGCGAAGGTCTACAGCTCTGTGGTGCACCCTGTGGTGCTGAAAGGCCGAGGTTTTCTGCGGATGCCTGGTGTTGCAATAGTAGGGTGATTATGGGTATACTGCACACGCTCATTTCCTACTGTTTTGTTCCAATGGGTCATCGGTTTTACATACTTTTTCATAGAGCTGGTTGGATATTATTTTACGATTTTTTTTTCCAATTTTATTTTATGTTTTTCGGGGGATTAGTTTGAAAAGATGGTTATCTGTCCAAAGTGTGCCCATGCCTGTTGAAAGGGTTGAAAGAAAAAAAATAAAATAAAAAATGGGGGGATAGTAGACAATGTTAGTAGACATAAACAGCAGGTGCATTTATGATATTAGATGTACCACGTCATAGGAATACAAACTACTTGCATGCCATTTTTCTAATAACTAACATCTGTTGTTTAAAGTTGTTACAAAGGGGCAAGGCTCAACTAAGATTATAGATAGATATTACTGTGCAACCTGTCCGTTCTGTTTTCTGAGACATACAGGGATATGGAATGAAACCTTTTCCAGGCTAGGAGAAGGCTCTCCCGCCTGGCAGGAGCCACTCTGGGACCGTGACAGAGACATTCCAGGGCCTGAGTGGATGCTTGAGTAAAGGCTAGTTGGATGAGACAGAAAAAAAAAAAAAAAAAAAACTTGGGAGACATCGGAGGACAACTTTCATCATCTGGATCCAATACTCCGATCTACAGGAAATCATGGAGTGCTTTCGTCTCCAGAAGAACAATGGATTATTTTTTGACTGCCTTATTTCCTGGACACCTGGATTTCCCCATTTTTGACTGGGATGTATAACGGACTTTACACATGGTTATACTGATTTATTTGGTTTATTTGTGAAATGCTCATCCATTATGAGATGTACAATGGTTTACAACATGAATATTCAGACTTCCACAGCTTTAAATTTATGATTGTTGTTGAATGTATTTGTATATTAATCTGTATGTATGGTTCTTGATATTTGTGGGTTTTTTCTTCTGTTGCTCTGCTTGTATCTTCACATCTGGTGGTCATGTGTAATATTGCAGGATTGGGACTCTGTTTTGTCTATACAGCTAAGCAGGTTGATCTATTTTATATGAAAAGGGGGGTACAAAAACAACACATATATTTTTATATCCCAGTGGACATTTTTACATGTTTGATTTGAAAAACATGAATTAATCATGTTTTGAGTGGAAATTGTTAGGATTTCATGAAAATCGTCAAGAGGTCGAAGAGTCTAACACTGGGGGTTTTCTCTATATATGCAAAGTAATCTCCTATTTAGCAGTTCAGCTATAGGGCAGCTGCCTTCATGTAGTCACGGATTCAGCCTCGGTAGACGGCTCGACTGCTTGCTTTAGATGCAGATGTCAGGTAGTTCAAATACATACCATTTGTTAAGAAAAGACAATGGAGAGAAACAGATGTTTAGCATTGGGTGGTCTTATCTGCGTCCTGGGGTGGCACCCCAGGTGAGAGAAATAACAAAGGAGATAGAAGTGACACGTTTGGGGGTCTTTTTCCGTTCCCTCCACCAATGAAATTCACTTGCAAAGAACATCCTCCTTTTCAGTATAAATTCAACTGGACTCGTGAAAACGTCGTGCATTTCTCTCGGACCCACCGTGGTCTGACAGGGGTGTACCCCGGCCGGAGACAAATGTACCTCCGGCTGGAAAAACCTTGTGCTTGACATGATTAAAAGTTGTTAACCTGTGATTCTTTCCACTAGTCTTTCTTGATTCACCAGACAAAAGAACATAAATCTTTCATACTGTATGGCATAGTTAGTAGGATTGTTTCATTCTTGATGCTTTCGTCAGTACCTGTAAGTCAGTAGCTACTTCAAGAACTACAACTAATACTAAGACTATACTTAAACTACTGAAATGATCAAACTGAAAAACGAAATAAAAATAAAAACAATAAAAATTGTCAAAATTATTGTAACTCTGGTAGCCAGACTCGTAACTGAGCTAAAAACAGCTCAGATTAGGTTCGAAAGTGTCTGCTATGTGAGGCGGGTCAGTGATTTAATCCAAAACCTCACAAGAACAGTATAATTTAAGCCCGGAAACCACTATTCGGTTTGAAGTGGAGATGCTCTTTCACGAAGGGGAAATGTCCAGCTGCCTTCGTCTCAGGCCTTTTCAGATTTTTCCCTGTTGTATGTTTCTTATATCCTCCTCAGTGTACAGTTCTGCAACCACATGTTTATTTTAATTCATGTCTGCAACTATACAGACATTAAAATCCCCCCGTTCTTCAACAACGATCTACTTAGAGGCAGTTATTTTTCCCTTCACACAGTGATGGTTCAGAAATGGCCCAGAAGAGAGAAAGAAAAGGAATGATTGGTTTCAGTTTCACCCAGCTGGATAATATTATCACGGCTTAAGAATCTTGTTTACTCTGTGAGTGGAAACATTCATCTACAGCAGCCAGCCAGGAGGCCTGAATTACACTTTGACTTATGAGAGGCGCTGAGCCATTTCTGCGTGTGTGTGTGTGTGAGTGTGTGTGAGTGTGTGATGATTACAGGTAGTAGGCGTGAATCTGGAGCGCTGCACTCAAATGAAGCACAATGGTTTTTATTTTTACGTGGTAAAGATATTTCTGCCCTTTTTCAGATATTTCTGTCTTTCTTTCTTCTTGTGCTTGCTTTTATACACAGGTGATGTAAACAGAGAGGAAACAATGAAAGAAGGGTCTCCTCTGTGGAAGTCTGGCCTCTGGGATTAAAACAAAAACATTATAAATCTTAAGGATCAGTTATGAGAAAACAAACCTCCGGGTCACAAATCCTCAGATATGACTGGTTGTTTCACTTATTCAGCTGTGAACCTGCCAAATATTTTGCAATACTTGTGTCTGTTTCTGAATATTTTGCATTTTCTGCTTTGGGTTTTTATTTTTTCTCATTTTTGCAACGTTTTGTAAGAGGTTAAAAGTAACTTTTGTTCACTGTTGTCTCATTATCCTTCATTTTTCATTTGATTTTGGCTGTTTTGTGGCCGGTCACGTTGAGCCTCAGTCAGCTTTCAACTAACTTTAAGCGATAGGCAACATCCAGCTCGCTGGACAGCATGCAACCCAGAAGTACAGGAAGTTGCAGGTCCCCGACTGACCACTAGGGGCTGAGGCCGAAAGTGAGTCGATTCATTCTAATCAGCAGTAAAACATCTGAAATATGGTGGAAAAAGAAATGCATGTTGCCTTACACTTATATATGTGATGTCATCAGTAGAGCTATTACCAGGCAACAAACACATCACACATGTATTTATTATGAAAAGGTAAATCTGAAAATTTCAACCATGTCTGCTATTTGACAGACTCTCATCTCATTTTTATTTTAAATTTCAGTCATTTTGCATCCCTGTGTTTTTATGTTGCATTTCATTGTATTTTGGGCTTTTAAGTGTTTGTTTTTGGTTTCGTTCTTGTCTCTTTTTGAGCCTTATATTAGATATTTTGTGTCTTTTTCATGTGAATGAATATTGGATGAACACGTCTCTGCTTCTTGATATTGTTGCTGGAACTAATTGTCTTGTCTTTGGATGACATTTGTACAGAAAAGACAAAACATGTCCATTAAAAGATCTCCAGTCCAAAAAAAAAACTGAGGGGAAATGAAAGCTGACAGTTGGTTCCTCACAAAAATAAATCTCCTTGATGTGTCACAATAACGACTCAAATGCCACTAAAGATTTGTGTGTTTGAGGATGATCTGTGAGCGCAGCGCAAACAGACACTACTATGAGCTTGACACCAGAGAAGATTCATAGAAACACGGTAAAGAGGGAATGTTTTCCCAGAACTTTCAGTCCTCTGATGCAAACTGCTGAAATGTCTCAGAAATCAAACCCAAAAACAAATCAGAACATATCTGAGTCTTGGAAACAGTCTTTTATTTTTGTTTTTTTGGTCTGTGTGGCTTGTATAAATCTTCAGCACCATAACGTTTATTAAGATGATATGTTTGACCCAAAACTATGCAGGGACGAGAACAAGAGATGTTAATCTGTTAATGAGAGATTAAACAAACTGTGTGATCTGCCAACGCACATTATGACAAAGGAAAATATTAGCTTTCTGGCTTTCTAATAAATGTTTAATAGGCTGTAGAAGAATGGCTGAATCAATGTTTCATACATTTAATATTTGATGAAAAACACGTTACAGTATGTGGGTTTCGATTTTTTTCCTCCATTCGATCTGCTTTCTATGCTTGCAAAAAGACACAAGGAGGGGTGAAAAAAAATCAAAACAAATAGTATTAACTGAACTATAAGGCTCAAAAAGAAGGGCTCCTTTCTGAACAATTGATATATCAGTAATCCCCGCCCCTTGAAAGCAGCCAGTTCTGCAGGGACCAGAACTCAGGCATCTGTATTCAGCTCCATATAAAAGCATTGGAAGATCATGATCTTTTTTAGTTCATGACAAAAGTAAAAATTCAGATGATGCATCTTGGGTACCTTTGTTTTCTGGCATCCCCAGAGGGTGACGTTGGAGTTTATTTTATTTCATTTCCTAAATCCAAACAAAAACAGAGCTAAATGTCTGCTTTGGTCCAGAAGATCAGCAAAGATGTCTACATTTGTTTTAAGGTAAATCAAAGCAACACTTCTGTTAACTCTGCTAACATAAAGTCATAACTTCAGCTGTAGTGTTAGAACTAATACATTAAAAGTTATGCCTTTCCAAATAAAAATCCATTGGACATGAATGAAATAAAAAATCATTTTTATGGATTGCATTTTTCTCTGAGACACCATATCTTGCATTTAAAAGTTGAAGTTCAGAGTTACAAATAATGTATGTGTGAAAATAATGAATACCGTAAAGACCAAGGTGATCAATCGAGGTTACTGGTCTGCAATCGATATGGAAGTTTAAAAAACCCAAACATGTACAATTCTTCCAATGACCACTAGGATCATTGATTTGTCCAGTCCTCTTTATTCAGTATGGTGTCGATAAAACTGGTCTAAGAGTAGAGCCTTGTGGGACTCCAACACAACACTGAACACAAGATGACGCAGCATCATAAACACATAGTCATAGATTCGAGAAGAAAAATGTTCAGTAAGTCGGAACAGTTGAATATATAAAAACAGTTATGTTGCTGTGCATGCTCATTACAGGCTGAATAAGCTTCATCAGGTGCAGAGAATTAACAGAGCTCTGTCTCTGCATGCGGCCTCACAGCTGTATGTAGTGAATTACAAGAAAAACACAGCTGCTGTTTGTTTTCTGCATCTGACTGCTAAGAGATACACAACTGCAAAAGTGCACGTTGACACCCGGGGCTGCACAGCAGTGGTTCATGATGTGCAGAAGTCAGGCTCGGTGATGCGGGATCAGACCAGACAATCAGAGATGGAGGGAGAGAGAGCAACAGCACCAGAGAGCTTCAAAGATGGTACTAAAGATGGACATTTCTGTGCATTCCTTGATGCTCAGCTTAACTTCAGGTTACGTCTCTGCCTCCAGTTTTAATCACCTCACTGCTGTTCTGTGTAAAAGTCTCAATGTTAAAGTTCCCTCATTTAGATATAAATATTGACAAGTATAAGAAGAACTAAAGCTGCAAGCAGCGATGAACGGGCCCTCGCACCCTTGTGCACGTTCAGGCTGCAGTGGAAGTGCTTGTATGACTTGCATGTAGATTCTTCAGGCCTGGACATTTAGCGGATGACACCACCCACGACTCTCTATATCAAACCATTCAAAAGTTATGGCAGAAAGTAGGAACTATCACATATCGACCAATCAGATGAAGGGGGGCTCGCTTTTTGGCATCTAGCGTCGCCACGGTAATACTTTTGACTGAAAAAAGTAATGCCCATTGTCACAGGATCGAGACACACATTTTGATGTAAAACACACCTGGGTGCACGTTACGGTTCGGGCGAAGAAATAAGCTGAAGCTTATTAAAGGAGCTTGAGGCTCCTTTTAAGAAATGAGACTCTCTAGCGCCACCCTTCTCCACGACGGCCGTTGGGGGTACTGCAGCCAACAGTGAAGCCGGCACGGGAGAACGGGGAGAACGTGCATGCAGCGTCATGTGACGTCACATCCGCAGCCCAGCGCGGGAAATTCGGGACCGAATTGCAGCACATTTTGCAGCAACAGCCTGTTCAAGGCAAAGGAGAGATACACTAGAGGGCCCATTCTTTTGGGTTTGGAACGCTTCATCTGACATTATTACTAGAAAACTTAAAATGTATACAGATTTTTTTCATAAATCTTGCCACAATCCGGCCTCAAGCTCCTTTAAAACATACTTGAGGTCCACTATGTCACAGGAGCGTCTCTCTGGACTTGCCATTATCACCATCAGTCATACAGTTGCGCAACAAATTTCGTATGATGATGTAATTGATGATTTTGCTGCAAAGAAGGCTAGAAAAGTTAAGTTCTAGTTTACCACTTTACACTTGTTGTGAAAAGGTGAAAAAGCCAGGTTAAAAAAATCTGTTACAGTCTGAGCACTCAATTCAGATTATGTGAATAAGCCTAATTGTAATTTTTTTTGTATTTATTCATTTTTTTTAATTAATTAGTTATACATTTAAATGTGTGAAGGATTAGTGTAATTCACACACAGGGTTTTTTATACACAGTATTTTGTTTGTCTTATTCATTTATTTATTAAAGATACATGGCTGTCACTGTGCATTGATGGGATGTGTTTTTTTTCTTTGCAGCGCGGGGGGGGGGGGGGGGGGGGCGCCTCTGATAATAATAAAATAAATATTCTTCTTCTTAACTTCTCATTAAACTCTCTCTTCAACTTCTCTCTTAACTTCTCTCTTTAACTTTTGTCTTAACTTCTCTCTTAACTTCTCTCTTTAACTTCTCTCTTAACTTCTCCATAGATGAGCTGACGAGCTGCAGCTGTGTCGGGAGCGCGCTCCGCTGTCCGCCGGAGCGCGCGCCTCGTCTACCACACGCGGCGCGAATGCGGTGACGTCACTCGTGGTGACGTCAATCGTGGTCGACGTCATGACATCAGTAACTTCTAAGCACTAAGTTCACCGTTCATTCATTGCTCTGTATCTTGAGAAGACGCAAGCAGCACAATAGTTTCTGGACACCGTTAACGACAGAAAAGAAGATTTGTGAGAACTCCCCACTGCAGCGATCATTACACCATCCAAAATCAGCTTAAGGCACGTAGGA
Organism: Cololabis saira; assembly: GCF_033807715.1. NCBI lineage: Eukaryota > Metazoa > Chordata > Actinopteri > Beloniformes > Belonidae > Cololabis > Cololabis saira. Next base: position 15,501,475 of record NC_084588.1, on the reverse strand, counting down.
CTACTGTTCTCCTGAGAGAAAACAACAGCAATCTGAAGTTTCAACTTCCAGAGAACCAGGAGATCATGAGTGTGAGGAGCCGGCTCAGTGGCTTAAAGAGCCTTGATGCAGCCACAGAAAATGAGCTGCTGGAGAGAATACAACAGCTGGAGGATGACAAAATAAATCTGCTACAGAAGAATGAGGAACTGCACAAGAAATGCAGAGACCTCCAGCATGAAAAGCAAGGACTTGTAAAAGAGAAAAGCGAGACAAACAAAAAGATTGAAGACATGAAAGAAGTCCATGAGAAGGAGATAAGCGAACTGGATTTCGAGGAAGCAAGAAAAGATCTTGAAGAGAGAAGGCAAAAACTGTACACGGAGAAGAAAGAGTACTACGAAGAATTGTGGACAGAAAAGAAAATACTGCTGGAAGCAGTAATTAACCTGGAGGAGGCTAAGAAAGATCAGGATGAGGCTTGGACACAGCTGGAGAAAAAAAAAGCTGAATTTAAGCTGTTCATCACAGACATGGAGGAGACAGATAACAAACTTCAGTCTGAGAAGAAAAAGGTACAGGAGGAGGTTGAAACCTTAAAAAAGATTAAGAAAGATCAAGAAGAGACCTGGGAGAAAATGGATGTTGAGAAAACAGCTGTCAATCTGTTAATCACCGAACTGCAAGAGACCTACATGGAACTGAGAACTGAGAAGAAAAAACTGTACAAGAAACTGGAAACATCTGAGAAGGACAAGAAAGACCTGGAGGAGGGCTGGAAGCATTTAGAGGTGAAGAAAGCAGAATATGAACTGTTTATCACAGAAATGGAGGAGACTGATAAAACACTTCAGTCTGAAAAGAAAATGGTGCAGGAGGAGGTTGAAACCTTAAAAAAGGTTAAGAAAGGTCAGGAAGAGGCCTGCACACATCTGGAGCAGAAAAAGCTGAATTTGAGCTTTTTATCACGGACACGGAGGAGACTATTGAAAAAGTTCAGTCTGAAAAGAAAAAGGTGCAGGAAGCTGAGATAAACTCCATTTTGCTCTTTGTTTATCAACTCAATGTCCAATAAAGTTTGTTGTATACATTTGAACAATGTTTGTATCTTTTTTGTGCGGGAAAAACACCCCTCGGGTGGTCTTTTTTCTTTAGCTCTAAAATATAAATCTAGTTTTTAAATGGTTCTCAAAACCCTGATCTAATATCTGATTTCAAGGTAAGTGTGGAAATACTCTCTAATACAATATAGACTTTTTATAGCGACATTTCTTGTCTTTTTAGATAATGCTGTAAATTGGCACAATGCAAAAAAGGCTAATATTCACATATATCTTAAAACTCCCAGATGACTGAAAATCTAGTATACTTTTCACAGAGCACTTAAGTAAATTGGGATGTGAAAAAATATTGAAGAAAGGGTAAACTACATAACATGGGGCGGCAGTAGCTCAGGTGGTAGAGCGGGTCGTCCAATGATCGGAAGGTCGGCCGTTCGAATCCCGCTCTGTCCCAGTTTGCTGTCGTAGTGTCCTTGTCGTAGTGTCCTTGGGCAAGACACCTTACCCAGCTTGCCCCGTGTGAATGTGTTTGAATGTGTATGAATGTTGGTGGTGGTCGGAGGGGCCGTTAGGCGCGATATGGCAGCCACGCTTCCCTCAGTCTGCCCCAGGGCAGCTGTGGCTACAAATGTAGCTACCACCAGCAGTATGGATGTGTATGCATGAATAATGATTTCTGTAAAGCGCTCTGGGTGCCTAGAAGGGTGCTATATAAATCCAAGTCATTATTATTATTATTATAAAATTAAATTAAAAAAACGAGAAAAACGAGAAAAAAAAATTCCTACAGATACAATAGGGCCTTCGCACTGTTAGTGCTCGGGCCCTAAAAAAGAGAACTGAAAAAACAACACGTTTATGTGATTGCTACATAAAAATTTTACATAAATAAAAAGGGGAGTACAGAGTAATCAGCCACATTTAAGGTTGTCTTTTGTATATGAACATTTGAATAGGTGGGCAACTTCTCCATTGGATGGATGGATGGATGGATGGATGGATGGGTGAACGGATGGATGGATGGATGGATGGATGGATGGATGAATAGATAGACTGACCACAAGCCAATTAGAAGTGCTGATGATTGATGGAGAGACGAGCACATCTTAAATCAAATCCAACTTTATTTATATAACACTTTTTGTACAATAAAATGCAGCACAAAGTCCTTAACAGTAAAAAAACAAAATCAGTCTCACCTGTCGTAACAACTACTTCTGCAGCCATGAAGTTGTCGTTTCATGGTGAGCTGATGCTTATTCTTGTGCTCTGGTTTTTTGTTCCGGTCGTGATCCCAAAACTGAGACCTCCAAATAAAACACATTTATTTTTTCTCTGCTTCACTCATGAGCTCCTCAATCGGTAAAACTCGATTCCAAACTTCAAATGGACCAGGTGATAAGAGCGATAAGAGTTTCAGCTGTGAAAATAAATAAAGAGTTTTAGCATCTGCTGCACTCCGATGGAATATTAGACTCTGGCAGGGAACAATACAGTATCTAATCTGAAGAAAAATGACAATTCTGCTCTAAAGAAAAAGGAAAATAGAAGAAAAGCGCCTCATGCTTTTATTGCTCAGGAATCTTTACACCGGCTGTATCGCGTCACATATAATCATTTATTTGTCTCAAAAACCTCTCTGATTCGAAAGCAGCTGCAGCTTTGAGACACTTTGTCTGTCATATTGTGCAAAGCAGATAAAACTTTTTCGCAGCTCTGTTCGTTCATTTTAGAAAGTATTTGTTTCTTATAGATAAGTTTTCCGTAGGATGCCTTACTGGGTCCTCACATGAACTTCCCTGACTTAATTACTTCAGATAAAAAAGGACATCAGAGCTTCTGAAGTGGTTTAAGCGAGGAGGAGGAGACAGATTTATCTCTCATAGAAAACAATAAAGGCATATCTCTCAACAGCAGCAGACAGCTTCTGGCAGATTTAAGTAATTACAGAGGATGAGGAGGGAAGCGAGGAGGACTGCTGCTTCTCCTCGGCACAAATCATAAATAAATTTGTCTGCACTGAGTCCTCTGCAGGTAGTGAAAACAAAGGAAGGAGGAAAGTCACGGGCGTCGAGCACACTCACCAGACATGAGCTCCTCAGAGACATTCTGAGACGTTCCAGGGTTTCCAGGCTCAACTCGAGTGGAGAGACGCAGTTCAGGTGAGCACTCCACCTTTTCAGGCTTGACAAACCGATGGAGAAGCTTCCCTTCAAATCCTCGTCCGCCGTTCCTGATGGTGCAACGCTTCACTGCCGTTTTCCATTTAGTCTGTCTGGTGTATACAGGAACCCCCCTGGGACAAAAAACCTCCTCATCCCACTGGAGCAAATCATTTTTACTGGAAAGTTTCACACAACAAAAGAATAAATAAAATAAAATCATCTTTAACATTTCTTTCCTCAATATCTGACGTGCATTTTATTCAAGCTAATTTCCGCTGCTCCTTCTTCAATGTAATAATTTTTGGTGTCAGTTTACATTTAAAAGTATAATAATTGAAAAAGTTGTGTTAAAGTTAGTGGTTTAAAGGCAGGGTCCTTGATGTTGGAGAGCTAGCAAGATTTGAAAGTGGCACCTCCTCTAAGCCCCACCCCCTCCTCCCCCTCCCGCCAGCGCTCCGTCCAAAGCCCCCCAAACTTTGGGGAACGCGCATTTGCAGGAGTCGAGTTTTGCAGGACATTTTGGACAGCACATTTTCAACAAAACTACCCCATGTCTCATTCACCTGTAAGCGAGGCCGGTTTTATGGGGGGGCAGGGGTGGGCTGTGCCCACCCAAACGTGCATCCTGCCCACCGGCGTCTCCATCCCGGCGAGAGTGGAGAGCGGAGAGTGGAGAGTGGGTGGCGGTAGCTACGGCGTACCCTACAGCGTAGGCTACGGCGTAGCCGTGGCTCTAGAGCCTGCAGCGCACCGCCACCCGCTCTCCGCTCTCCGCTCTTCGCTCTCCACTCTCGCCGGGATGGAGACGCCTCCATCTCCACGGACCCCCATACTGCTTCCGAGCCGGAGCTGCTGCGGCGCTTCAGTGCGGCTGCATGTGTCCCCGCGGGCTGCTGCTGCTGGGCGGAGAGTCCTGCAGCAGCAGCCCGGACTGACGGCTCTTTTCCCCGTTCTCACAGACAGCGGGACCGATCCGCTCTGGAAATAACTACATAATAACTACATACTTGGGTCCGTGGCAGAGCGGAGGGAGGGGGGTTACACTGGGACACTGTGAGCCCAGGAGGACCCATGGGAAGTGGACACGGGGGGCTCGAAGCGAGTGCGCGCATGGGACAGGGGGCGGGGGGCGGGGGGCGTGGGCGGCATGAAGGCATCTGATTGGTTCTTTCCCCCCCTGCCAAGCCTCTGGTCCTGGACCAATCAGTTTCATTCGGACCGAATGAAACGGATTGGTTAGAGTTTTTACAGGATTAAAGCTGGGAGGGGGAGGAGGGGGCGGGGCTTAGAGGAGGTGCCACTTTCAAATCTTGCTAGCTCTCCAACATCAAGGACTATACCTTTAAGTCTGATGGTTTGTTTTTTTTTTGTGTGTAAGAAAACATAATAAAACTATCATGATTATAGAGTTATACTATCAATAAAGCACCTGCTTGAAACGTACCCTCTTCTATCTTGCGACTCTAATTAAGGGGGTACTTTGTATTGTAAGTCTTTTTTTTCTATTTCATTTGAATAAATATGAATCAAAGTGATGCTGTCTTGAGTTATATTTGCTATGATCAGATGATTTTGTTTTATGCTTTTGTTATGCAATTAAAAAAAAAGGATACACAACCAAAGCTTCTTGTTTTCTTTGTGTTTTTCCTGGAAGTTTTGATGCCGTCAGTGACCTCTTGTTGCCTGTACGGACACCTTTGACAACATAATGTAGCTTATTCACGCCAAACCAGGATCTGTAAATGAGATTTACCCCAATTATAGCGAATAAAACGCAATATTTCTGAAAATGAGAGACTGTTCTTTTAACTCCTGAGTCTCTGGTGCTTCGCTCAAAAGTCTTTCTGGTGGAGCCGCGGCTGGAAACAAAAATTGATCAATGTAAACAGGAAGCTCAGGATTTCCTCATCAGCCTGGATGTTTTCTGTTTGCAGGAGTCTGACTGGTTATACTGTTTGTTTGGCTCTATGTGATGTCTCTGTGTGGATCAATGCCCAAATTTACATTTTTTCCATTCAGGTCATGTCTCACACTGAATTATCTACTGGTTTAAGACTGTAAATACTTTGTTTTTACATGAAAAATGCTGTGTCATTAGTTGTTTGTGTCTGAGCCGTTGGCATTGTACTGCAATCATACGTGGATCATTGCATTTATTTCATAAATACCGCATGTCTTTTGTACTTCGTTGCAACCTCACGAGCCTTGCAGCAGCGATGCACCTGTTCAGGTGTGGATACAAGACATTCGGGTGAGCCTTAAACTGTCTGTTTTATCAGGTGCCTATAAGATTCTACAGAATATTTTTTTCTTTGTATTGAACAGATGATTATAGACTTTAAAAAGAATTTAAAAAAAAGGTTTGCAAAGCTACACATACTGGATAAAGCTTCAAGCACACTGGTGTGTGTCCAGCTCCAGCAGCGACCACGTGACCCTACGGTTTATGAGCTGATGTGGATTTAACCTTAACCTTGAGTTCCTATCTCTTTGACTATTTTTTTAATTCAAGATCTTTTTATTAAAATTTTCACAAAGTAAAACAGGTGAAATGCTGAATGTCAATTACAAATATTTTGAGGCATGTTAATCATAGCATACACCAGTGTACAAAATATAAAAAAACAATTAAACAGTATGAAAAAAATATAAAATAGTAACAAAAACAAACTACAGACCAAACTAATCCCTCCCATGTCACTGCCAGATTACTAATCACAATATGAGGTCACTCTAACATCAAAAGCCTGCACTAGGAATACAAAAGAAATATGAAGTATAGTTCACAGGGTCTGGAATGCTTCTAGAAAGGGTCCCCACACTTTCTGGAACTTATTTGATTGCTGAAGCGAGTATCTAATTTTCTCCAGTTTTAAGCAGGACATGATGTCTTCCAGCCATTGTGCACGAGTAGGAGGGAAGGGATCCTTCCACCTGAACAGAATTGCCCGACGAGCCAAAAGGGAGGCAAAAGACAAAGTGTGCCCCTGTGCAGTGGTTAACTTCCTTCCTCCCTCCATGACCCCAAACAGGGCAGTCAGTGGGTTTGGTTCTAATCTGATTTTAAGCACCAGAGAGAGAGTATGAAATACTTCCATCCAGTATTTGTTTAGACATGGGCAGGACCAGTACATGTGGATGAGAGAGGCTTCTGCTACTTTACATCTTACACAGTATGGACTAATATCTGGGTACATGGAGGATAACTTTGCTTTGAAAATATGAGCCCTGTGTACCACTTTAAACTGAATTAAGCAGTGACGTGCGCACAGGGAGGTTGTATTAACCAGTTTGAGTATGGACTCCCAGGTATCCTCTGATAAGGGAAGCCCTAAGTCCTGCTCCCATGCTGCTTTGAGTTTATCTGTAGGGGCACTCCTAAGATCCAGCAACATGCCATAGAAAGACGAAATGAGCCCCTTTTTGAATGGGTCTGTGGCAAGAACTTTGTCAACTGTGGTCAAGCCTATCGATGCACCAGGGCTGGGTGTCTGGGAAAGAACAAAATGTCTAGCCTGAAGATACCTAAAGAAATTTGATTTTGGAAGGCCGAATTTACTACTTAACTGCTCAAAAGATGCCACGGTGCCGTCTATGAACATATCTCTAAAACGAATCATACCCCTCCTGTGCCATTCCTGGAAGGTGGGGTCCTCAAGGGATGGTTTGAAAAAGTGATTTGATGCAATGGGGCTAAGAAGAGAGAAGCTTTGAAAACCAAAAAACTTCCTAAATTGGGCCCAAATTCTAAGAGAATGTTTAACCACTGGGTTTTTGATTGATTTAAGTGAAGGAAGTGGAAGTGAGGAGCCGAGTAGGGCAGGAATTGACAGGTCATCAGTTGGATGTAACTCCATCGCCACCCAGTCAGGGCGGTCAGCGCCGTCGCAGTAGAAGGACCAGAATGCAAGGCAGCGCAGGTTAGCAGCCCAATAATAATAACGAAAGTTTGGGAGGGCCAGACCACCTGCAGACTTTATTTTTTGAAGGTGAGTCTTGTTCAAACGTGGCCGTTTACCCCGCCATAAGTATGAAGATATAACTGAGTCAAGGGACTGAAAAAAAGAGCCAGGAATAAAGAGTGGTAAGGTCTGGAAAAGGTACAAAAATTTAGGTAAGATGGTCATTTTAACTGAATTGATGCGACCCACAAGAGACATTGACAGGGGTGACCATTGTGTGAGGATTTGTTTGGTCTCATTTAACAATGAGATAAGATTCTCTTGGAGCAGGTCTTTGTGTTTCCTTGTCACAGATATGCCTAAATAGGAGAATTTGTCATTTACGATTTTAAAGGGAAAATTGGAAAGGTCTAAAGCATGCGATTCGAGATTGGTAGGGAAAAGCTCACTTTTGCTGAGATTCAGTTTATAGCCTGAGAGTTTCCCAAACTGACTGAGAAGTGACAGCGCAGGGGGTAATGAGGCCAGAGGGTGAGAGATGAAAAGCAAGAGGTCATCGGCATAAAGCGAGACCTTATGTTCCCTGCCACCTCTCCAGATACCGGACACATCCTCACAAGATCGGAGCGCTGTGGCAAGCGGTTCAATAGCCATGTCAAAAAGCATGGGACTAAGAGGGCACCCCTGACGGGTTCCACGATGCAGATTGAATGGTTTTGACCGTTGAGAGTTAGTACGAATTGAGGCTGTCGGGTACAAATAGAGAAGTTTAATCCACAGCGCAAAGTTCGGACCAAAACCAAACCTGTCCAGCACAGCAAAGAGATAATCCCATTGGACGCGATCAAATGCCTTCTCCGCATCCAGAGAGACAACGCATTCAGGGATAGCCTCAGAGGCAGAGTAGATAATATTGAACAGTCGCCTTGTGTTGAAGTAAGACTGCCTACCTTTAATGAAGCCAGTTTGGTCTTCAGATATAATTGTGGGGAGGGCATTCTCCAGCCTATGGGCTAGGACTTTAGCTAGGATTTTAGCATCCGTGTTTAAGAGGGAGATGGGCCTGTAGGAGGCGCATTCAGTAGGATCCTTCCCTTTTTTAGCTATGAGGGTGATACAGGCCTCTGAAAAAGAAGGAGGGAGGGAACCGTGGCTGAAGGATTCTGAAAGAACTGTAGATAGCAGTGGGGAAAGCAGAGTAGAAAATTTCTTTAGAAATTCCGCCGGGAAGCCATCAGGGCCAGGACATTTACCCGACTGCAGTGAAGAAATGGCTCGAGTTATCTCCATCAGGGATATCGGTTCTTCTAATGTCTTCCTTAGATCTGGTGAAAGACTGGGAATACTAAGACTATTTAAAAAGTCTGCAATCTCATCTCGATCAGCCTGAGATTCCGAGGTGTATAGCTGGGTATAAAAGTCCCTAAATGCTTCATTTATGAGTAAGTGATCTGTAGTTACATGGCCATTTGGTAAACGAATCTTAGAAATATTTTGTTTAGCCTTAGAGCCTTTAAGTTGGTTGGCTAATAATTTGTCAGATTTGTCTCCATAAACATAAAACCTGGTTTTACTTTTCAGAAGTGACTGTTCAATTGGGTGAGTGGTGAGCAGGTCAAATTTAGTTTTAAGTTCTAGACGCTTTTTGTAAAGATCTGGGGATTTAGTCCGAGAATATTCTTCATCGACCTCTTTGATTTGGCGGGCAAGGTCTGATCGCTCCCTATAAGATTTTTGCCTCACCCTAGCAGTGTAGGATATAATCTGTCCCCGGAGATAAGCCTTGAGGGAATCCCAGACAGTTAGACTAGACATTCCTGGAGTCATATTCGTGGATAGGAAAAAGGCTATTTCCGTTTCCATTAATTTAACAAAATTTCTGTCCGACAGCAAAGTTGAATTGAGTCGCCACTGTCTGTCTCTTTGAGGTAAGTCAGGAAGGGACATGGTTAGGACCACAGGAGCGTGGTCGGAAATTACAATGCTCTGATAAGCACAGGAATGAACCAGGGGAATCAGTTGATTATCAATAAAAAAATAATCAATCCTCGAGTATGTGTGGTGCACTTGTGAGAAAAAGGAGTATTCTCTGTCACATGGATGTAAAGAACGCCACACATCACAAACACCGTAGTCAGAAAGGAACGCCTGAATAAGACGGGCTGACTTACTTGCTGCGCCGGGGTTGGTAGAGGATCGGTCTAGGACTGGGTCAAGCCAGCAATTAAAATCACCACCAAGTATGAGAGAATATGTATTAAGGTCAGGGAGCAGTGAAAACAGTCGTTCAAAAAAGACTGCATCATCTGAATTAGGGGCATAAACGTTCACAAGTACGACCAATGTATTGAATAATTTCCCAGAAACGATCACGTAGCGACCAAACTTGTCAGAAATCACGTTGTGCTGCTCAAATGAAACATCCTGACTGATCAGAACTGAAACTCCTCTGGCCTTAGCTTGAAAGGAGGAGTGAAATCTCTGCCCTGACCACCTCGGGAACAGGCGGCTATTATCAGAACTGCGAATATGAGTTTCTTGTAGAAAGGCTATTTCTGTTTTAAGATGTTTTAGATGTGAGAAGACCCTTTTCCTTTTAACAGGGTGATTCAGACCCTTAACATTCCAGCTCACCAGCTTCAAGAATCTATTCATAATATTTAAGAAGAAAAATTAGGAGGTGAGCACAATGACCTAGGCAAAAAAAAAAGAAACGGAAAGGAGGCTGAATGTGACCCACATTAAGTAAGGAGTTGAAAAGAATTAATGCAAAGTTTCTGGCAGTGACATATCCCCCCGACCCACCCACCCCAAATAAGACAGCTGCTATAGAAAAAGAAAAAAAAAAGCAGCAAGCTCTTCAAAACAAACAAAGTGCAATAACGCATCTTCCTGTCCTACACACTAATAGCTTTTGCTCCCGCATCATGAATATATGAAATTAGCACCTCAAAACGTGTAGATATAAATAAAAAAAAAAGAAATACCCTCTCAAATCTTGACTTGGAAGTCCCGATAAGAGCCCAGAAATATCCGTACAAAAATGTAAAATATAAACCTTCCGACTTAAACAGCGTAAAAGTAAGGTTAACAGCTTACAATTATTACAAAACTTATAGGTAAATTGGAAAAGCTTTTATTTTTACGCTTTTTTCTCTCCCTCTCCATCACTTATTTTTCCCTTTTTTCCGCCTTCCCCCAAATAGCCAAAAAGAACTGCAAATTAATAACATTTGCAAAGGGGCAGTCGAACTAACAACAGAGTAAAATAAGGTTTTAAATGAAAACTAAAAGATTTCAGGCAAAAAAGAAAAAAAGACTGAAAAACAAAAATGTTTGTCGCGGGGTACTCACCCTCCCCTCGGGAATATTGTAATGACTCACGTGAAAAAAGAGAGAGAAAAAAAAAAGTCAGTCAGTGAGCGCCAGTGAGCCGCACCGGGCTGCAGGGCGGAGCCGTGAAAGCCTCCAACAGTCCCGTTACGGCGGGTTTGAGGATTTGCTGCGACTCGTGATGAATTTGCGCGCCTCATCCACGGAGCCGATCCACTTCCTGGCCCCCCCGGACAGCGTGAGCCGGAGCCGGGCGGGGAAGAGCAGAGCCGGCTTCAGACCCAGCTGGTAGAGCTCCGACATGACTCCGCTGTATTCCGCTCGTTGGCTGGCAACTTCGGGGCTGTAATCCTCCAAGACCCGGATGGGGCAGCCGCGATATTCCAGCTTTCCTCTGCGCCGCGCTTCCCTCACGAGGATATCCTTGGTCTGGAACCGGTGAAGGCGGACGATGACCGGACGCGGTCTCTGTCCCGGGGCCGGCTTGGCGGCGAGCGAGCGGTGCGCTCTGTCTATCTCTGGCGGTGACGGCAGCGTATCATTCCCAAACACCTCACACAGCAGCCCGGAGAAGAAAGCCGCAGAAGACCCGCGCTCAGTAGACTCCGGTAAACCCAGGATACGGATGTTCTGCCTTCTGCTTCGGCTCTCCAAATCCACCACCTTAGCCTTCAGCCGAGCATTATCATCCCGTAGAGTCGAGCAGATGCCTTCAAGGTCCGTAACTCGCTGGCTGAGGTCTTCTGTGGCGAGTTCAAGGGACGAAACACGTTGGCCATGGTCCTCGACCGCGAGCCGCGTTTGGTCGAGTTTGGAGTCGAGCTGACTGAAAGTATTTTTGAACTCGGCGGCCAGGGCAGCGCGGTGTTCTTCCAGCAACGTGGTAATGGCCGCCAGGGTTAAGACAGCGCCAGCGTCGTCCTTCTTGCCCGACTTTCCGCTCTTCGAAGCCATCTCGGAGGTAAGTGGGCTCGTTCGAGACAAAAAAAAAACAAAAACAACAGGGAATCCCTTTTAAAGGAAAAAGTTTGAAAGTTTGAGGGCTTGGTGGTTTAAAAAGTTTGGCACTCACGGGAGCACTCGCGAAACACGTCTACTCCATCTGCTCACCAACCGGAAGCCCCCTTGACTATTTTTAATCAATAACTTTAAATTTGTACTTGTTGATCATTGATGTTAACCTGTCCCAAATAACTGTATTTGGTAACAAGCAGACCTACATACTATGACACATTTAAGATTTCAAGTATTTCATTGACGGACCTATAAAGCGTTAAAGGTAGAGTATGCAATTCTAAGCTATTTCTAAGCCAGCCACTTTTTCCTCACGTTAAGTCACTTGATAGTCCATTACATTCCAGTGACATAATTTTGTTGTGGTGTTACAACTTTTAATTAAAATTGTTAATTCCTATTCAGCAAACTCAACTTATCCCACAATAAATCTTCCAAACTTCTTACTTCATGACTGAGTCTAACTAGGAAGTTATAAAAGTTGCAGTTCCTCCACTGACCACTTGGACTTGGTTCTAAAAGTGAGTCAGAAATGTGTTCTTGCTTTGCTTCCATCTTTAAATGTTCTCCCTTTTTCAGAAGTTTTTATTTTCCTTTTTGTTAAAAAAATCCATGCAGCAAATCCATCAAATAGTATTTTAAATACATACCGTATTTTCTGGACTATAAGCCGCTACTTTTTTCATAGGTTTTCAACCATGCGGCTTAAACAAAGATTTTTCTTCCACCGCTCGGGGCGCTCTAACCAGAATTAGAATCAAAACTAAGACAAAATAAATGCAAAGAAGAATACGCTACTTCTTTTTTAGCAGATAGAAGTAGAAGCAGATTTCAAACAGATAAACAGATAAATAAATAGCGGTTATTTTCTCTTGGTTCTGTCCCGTTTTAATCAGCAAAGTTGCTGCCGTGTTAAAAGACACTGTTAAGAAAGATCTATTTAGGTACAAACATGTACATCATTTACAGTTCAGAATCCTTCTGTACATGTAGTAAATATCTAATCTAACAACATCAATATCTGCGGATTGCATATCTTTTTTTTTAAATAGAGCGGATGCGGCTTGTATGCAGGTGCGGCTTATAGTCCAGAAAATATGGTAATTACCTTGCATGGTTTGACAGGCCAAACAACTGCAGAAACATGTCGGCCTTGAGTTTGACATGTCTAGAATAAGCCGAGTTGGGCAAGCTAAAACAGCTAACTCTGATTGAATGACGTAGACTTGCTCCAGCCAGGTTATCAGACGCCACAAAGGCTTTGTTCAGTTTCTCTTCTACAATCTGTAGCAGGTTTAAGCCTCCGCCTTACTCGCCCCAGACGAGTGTTGCTGGTAGGTCATTATTCTCATAATAACGGTTATTATTCCCATCAGCTTTTTAGTGGCTCTTGTAAAATGACTCGCTTATAGTAAAAAGAAATGTCATTGATAAAGTGATTTAATAATCCTTCATGTTTTGCGCCGGAAGCAACAGATGAATTCATTGATAACAGCCATCTTAATTGTCTTAATATCTGAATATTAAGTGTTGTTTCTGTTCCAGCAACTGGAGATTATGATTAAATCAAGTGTAATAGTCGCCTGCAGTCAGCTTCTTCCTGCACAAACAGCGCAGCTGTGCACTTTCTTCTTCCTCTCTGTCTCTTCCAGTTTCTCTTTAGCTTCTTCTTCCCTTTTTTTCTCATTAAGTTTTCTACTATTTTATCACAGTCGGTGCTCCCGGAGGGGTTGACTGGGCAGATTTTCTCATCTGGAAGTGGCAAAAGAGGTGGAGACTGAAGAAGACAATCTCTAAAATCTTGCAAATAGGTTTTGGAGTTCTGTATATTCTTTTTATATTAACCCTCTTGTCATGTATATAAACCTGTGGTCCTAACTTTATTTAGATGTTTTGAGATTCACTGCTGGTTCATCCCTTCTGTAAAAAGATGACCCTGAGAAGAATCAGGACAAATGAATGGATATTTAGGTATTTATAAAAAGAAACGGTCCGTTTGGTCTCCTGCTTGAAAGAATTAATTAAATGTCAAATGTTAGATTTATTCTTTTAAATAATTATATTTTCAAGGTGTCTTCTATATTTGAATTGATACCATTTGGAAATACTTTCAAGAGAAATTAAAAGTGAGCTACTGGAGATAGTCACAAAAAAAATATTTGATGCAAATGAATAATTATTGGATGTTATGTCATGTTATTTAGTAAAAAATAAACTTTCAAGGAGCATTGCAGTTCTGAGTGGAGCCTGATACTTCACATTCCTTACTGATAATTGATCTTTTCATACTGTTAGGGTATAGAAGTTCATTATCTCCACTGATTACATAAAAAATGAGGATCATTTCTCCATATACTGGTTACACAGACCACATAAATTCATTAGTTCTAAAATTGAGATCTTTAAAATGTATGGATTTGGTCCATTGTTGAACAGCAGAGTAAATGTATAAAGTAACAAAGAACCTACTCCAAAGTAATATCTAAAAAAAAGTTTTTGATTTGAACTTGGTGGTATAGATCGAGGGGAGAATTCAAATTTAAACATCCTCAGGCTCATACAACATTTAAAACTGTATCTGCGGAGTGAAATTGTGAAACAGATTAAATATAGAGTTAAAACGATGACCAGGTATGAGCCAGTTTAGAGAAAAAATAGTTACAGAAGTGTGTTTCTTCAAGTTTCAAGGAGGAAAAAAAGCGTTAATTCTGTGTTTATGTGAATATGTCTGTATATGTGTAGATTCTGTAGATGCAGACTTGGACAAAAGTGTTTGTAACCTTCCATGAAAGAAAAAATACACAATGATCACGGAAATAACGTAAATAAAAATAAAGAAATAAAGTAATAAATAATTCAAAGAGAATCATCTACTGGGGAAAACAACAGCAACTTTGTTTTATAACCGTGGTCCAACAGGATAAATAAATGAATATATATATATATATATATATATATATATATATATATATATATATATATATATATATATATATATATATAGGTCTGGACAAATGAGTTAAAGGTGAAAATAATGTGATGTGTTAAACTAAAACTTGTCAAGTGTTTTCAGTCAGTCAGTCTGAACATTTAAAGGGTTAAAAGTCCCTCTGCTGTCTGGTATCATGGTGTTCACCAGGCTGAACCTGGACCAGAGACAGTACAGGAGACATTTTAATCCAGAAGTTTAGGCTCCAGAGGACTGCAGACAACCTCCCTGGATGTGGACAAAAGAGGACTGATGACAAACTGAAGAGACGGATAATACGAATGGAAACCAAGTGGGCCGGTTTGCACAGGTACACAGTACTGACACTTTTAATTTGGCTCATGTGGATTTGATTTAGAATTGGCTTTGTTCTTTGTAATTTCTGTACAATAAAACATAAATGTTGATACATAATACTCTTTGTTTTTGTCCCATGTTTGTCTGATAGACAGCAGGTCAATTGAGGGTGTACCTGTACTTATTTTTCTCCACTGAAAGCACTGACGAAAACAAAAGACTCAAGAAAAACTTCCAAAGAGATTCAAGGTGAACTCCAAGGTCAAAGTCCATCAGTTTCAGATCACACCATACATCACCATTTGGACCAAAGTGGACAACCAAGGAGGACTCCACTGTTGGAAGAACATGAGAAAAAACAGACTGTAGATGCATTTAGACTTTGTATAAACCTCTTGACAAACCACCTTTGGACAGAAGAAACAAAACTGGGCAAGTCACATCTTCTCTATGTTCACAGATGCATAAATGAAGCCTTCAAAGAAAAGAAGACTCAGTTGCAGGTCTTGGGTCTTTCAACAGGACAATGACCCAAAACACACAACTAAAACCAAACAAGACCGACTCAGAACCAAACACTGGACTATTCTGAAGTGTCCTGATGTAAACATCTGATGAACATCTGTGGAAACATCTGGGACCACTGGAGAAGAAACCCTTCAAACCCGAGACAGCTGGAGATTTTTGTCCATGAGGACCAGAACACCTGTCCACGTGTGGACACGTCTCACTGGGAGTTAGGAGAAACTGAGGGCCCATTTTTTTCCATTTCCATTTTTTTCCCAGTCAAGTTTAATTAATTTACTTTTCTATTCTGCTGAATCATGATTCAAAATTAATGTATGATTTTCATTATTCAATGTCTTTAGTTTTTTGGTTTAAAAAAACATTTTTTTATTGAACGATACAAGCAAATATATCCACGAGTATAGAGAAATTCATAATGTGTGGAAGTGTATGCACATATAAGTCTGAATATATGTATATATTCATATTTATGCTATTGGAATTCGAAATGGTGTGATACAACATTAGCAGTAAGTGAAGCATGACCACTAATTATTATATAATTATAGAAGAGGCAGGGTTTAATGAGCTTTGGTTCTCCTTTTTCATAATAGTAATCATAATAACAATAATGAATAAATAAATAATAATTACAGAACCCATTGTGTTCCAGGAAGGAATAGGAATAGTTCATGACAGTAAAGAAAATTGTATGACGTTATATTTTAAGATCCACTCCACTCAGATATTTCTATGTTTTTACAGCTCTAAAACACAGGATTATACATGTTTGTAAATGATGGTCAGACTGCTGTGAGTCAGAGGGAGCAGCAAAGATGGAGGTAGAATCAGGGTTACTCCACAGAGAAAGTGTTAATTTGATACCAGAGGAAATGTGGAGGTCTTGAGGTTATCAGGAGAAATGAAAAAGCGTGTTCTGAAGCCACTTGGGAGCATGTGCACGCATGGATGCATGTGTGGGATTAATCCTTTTCAGAGCAGTGAATGCGAGGAGATTGTTCTCAGCTTTCCCACACCTGGTGCCGGACAGAAATAGCCGCCATGACGACGTCCCGCAGTGAGTGCCGGTGACGGCTGTATCCAAGACCAGACAGGCCGTGGTCCGCGTGTACTGGGAACTGTGGTAAACTGGCGTGTATGTAGGACAAACTCAGAAACCGTAATTGAGGCTGAATTGCTGCTCTGACTGGAATCTTTTTCCGTTTTCTCTCCCACATCACTGCCAGGTTCCGTGCTGCAGCAGGTGGTCTCAGTTTTACTTCAGGTTAATGAAAACTTGCAGAAAAGCCTCTAAATCTGAGCCCCTGCAGGAGCTGTGTCATTGTGTTTTGCATTCATAATAATTCCTGCAGAGTAAGAAACATTCATATCTTGGAAGAATAACCTATTTGGAGTTTCTTTTTTCCCACCCAGACTCAGACCGTTCTCGCTTCTTGCAGGTGAGCGATTTCACTACTAATAATTCTGTGTGCTTCCAGAAGTCGATGAAACGCATTAGTATGCTTCTGATGCTGTCAGAGACCTTTGTGGCATTCACACAAACATCCCATTATAGTGAGTCAGCACTCACTGGAGCCGACTGGAGCTGATCGACTCCAGTCCAGCAGCAATCCTCAGTCTTAGCATTTAATGGCTGATAGATTAAACGAAAGTCATAACATTTCCTTATAACCTAATGGAAAAAAAGGACCAGTCAAAGTCAAATCATTAAAGCTGGAAATCAGTCTGAGCATCAAAGTTAAACTCGGAATATGAGTGCTGTATCATCTGGCTCAACAAAAAACTCAGTCTTGTTAGAGACTAAAAATATTAGATGGCAACATCTTATGCTGCCTGTTGTTTTATAGAACTGTGTTTATGTGAAATGATTTACGTCAGTGCACAAGATGCATCTTTCTTCTGGGAGCTCTAGTCGTGCTGCGCCTTTATGTGTGTGTTCTTCAGATTTTCTATAGAACTTTCTTCAACCAAAACTCCTATTTTTGAAATGTTTCCTACACTGGAAATACTTTTTTATTAAGATATTGCTGTAGGAACATATTCCAAACTGAAACACCTCTCTATAGGGATTTCAAACATGCCAGTACCTATCCAGTAAAGAAAGAAAAACCCAAAGACACTCACAGGAATAAAGTGAAACAGACAAAAGTAACAGCACATTTAATAACAGCAATTTACTGAACATTGGTAAATGAAAATCAGACATTGCAGTCACAGTTTTGGTATTTAGTTCCTGTTTTATTTTGAAACTGTGCTTCCTTGTGTTTCAGTTCTGTCTTGACTTCCCTTGTTCCCATCTGCCCTGATTGTCTGCACCTGTGTCTCGTCAAGCCTTCTCTGTGTATATCTGGTCTTGTGTTTCTGTTGCTCCCTCCTGGTCAGTACTGTTTCTACTCCACTTGTTTCCTGTCAAGTTTTTCTCTAGTGGTAAGGGCTTGTGTTTTTGATTACCCAAGCTGCAGCCTTTTTTGTTTGTTTTTAGTAGTAAAACAAATTTTTTTTGGAACTCCTTGGTCTCTTGCATTTGGGACCTACATCAACCATTCTGTGACAAATGCTCTTTAATTGTAATTCAAAATAACTGTGGTGAGCTCTGACAACAAGAAGAGATCAAAAAGAAGTGCTTGGACGTGGAGGTGAAGCGAAAACCACTGCAAAGCGCGGCCAGGACAGGTGTTGGACCAGCCATGGGGGACCTCACGCCGTTTCAGCAGCATTTGTGCTCCATCGTGGATGACATCGTCCTCCATGGAATTGTACCTGCCAGTGAGGGCGACTCCGACTTATTTCAGCATCCAGATCAAGGTAAATGAACTCGTAAGTGTACCGTAGCCCACAGTGACGGCAACTTATTTATGCTTGCGTAGTAATGCTGAATGGAGTGACTGAAGTCATGTTGTTACAATATTTAATTCAGATGATGCCACATCAGGAACCTCTGGGGTCACGCTGTCATCCCTTCCACCTGAAGAACCCGGTGTCTCCGATCCTGAGATGTTGACGCTGGTCGTTCTGGAATCCCAGGAAAGGATGAACCAGCTGCTTGCTGAAATCAACAAAAAACTGCAACTCATAGTTGAAAGTCTCGTTAACATTAACCAAACATTAAAGGAGTATTAAATTAAATTAACCTTGACTAAGTTTTCCATTTGTGTGTCAATTAAATGTTGTCGGGCCCAAAATTGTGCAAGATGGACCCTGCCATGACAATTTCAACTGCCCGCTTGCCCTACAATAGTGCTGGAATGAGCGTGGTTGTATCTGTGCTCTCGAGCAGTCTGGGAGTTGGTGAGGGGGGTTAACCACCTCTTCAGTGGATAGCCGCTGTCACCTGACGGGTTATTGTGAATAGACACAGTACTGAACTGTAAAGTGGCTTTATAGTCGGCATTGTAAACGATCACTTGCCAAGGAGCCATCCATCATGCACCCTGCCAGCTTGGAGCCTCATCCCCACCATGCTGTTGGTGAGGATGTAGGAGTCGTGGGTTGGACCAGGCCAAATTGCATCAACATTCGTGAGGCGCATTTGTGCATCACACATAATTTGTACGTTGATCAAATGAAAATTTTTCAGATTAACGTATGCAAATTCATGCACAGATGGCGCCTTTATTGCAATGTGTGTGCAGTCGATCACGCGATTGTTGGGGAAAACCAACAATCGCTGCAAATTGCTTTTTTTTTTTTTTTTTTTTTTTTTTTTTTTTTGTTTGCATGGTCAGCTGCATCATACAGGAACCTGAGGTACCTGGCGGTCATGCCGATGATCCCGTCCCATACAGCTGGAATTGTATGGTGCAGACTGACTGATTCCTGACCCGTCTGCCAACTCTTCTTGTAGGGGAACAGGAAGTGCGTGGCTTCTCCCTGTGCACCTCACCAAACTCTGCAGAGTTCCTAGAGGATGGCTCTTGGAAATATTAACCGGCTGAACAGCCAGTCATCATCGTGGGCCAGTAAATCAGCGTGGTCCCTGAAGACTCGCTCCCTCCTGATCCTGCCATTAGCGATGTCCTCCAACAAAGCAAAGGTTTCCATTGTGATTTGCGGGTTACGTTGTCTTGTGTCTATGTTCAGAAAATGTGGTTAATTGTTGCAATTCCACTTTGTAACTTATCTGGTGATGTGGGTGCTGTCGTGTCCTTCAAGTGCAGTCATGAGCTTGTCATGTTTCCTCATATTCTGGACTTCACTAAATCACCAGTGAGTGTCGCCAACGGACAAAACCTCAAAAGTGCATATGCCAGCCTTGATGTGTGCGTGAAGGACTGCAACGTTTCACGTTCAAGTCACTTTTTGAACATCCGACCGTGAGCATAGAAAGTGGCGTACGCACGTTTTCTACATGAGGCCCCTGGTCAAAAGAAACTGCTCCAGCTGTCTCAGGTTTGAAGGGTTTCTCCTACAGGCTGCATGTTTCAGTTCTTACCCTAAGCAAGTTTTCTTCATTCCAAACCAAAAATCTCTGAATGCTTAAACCTAAACGCGTTTTAAAAATTTCAAGTCTCTTTCATGCCTTTCAATTCCGGGCCTCCCTCCCCTGCATGTTTTAGATGTTGCCTTGCATCAACACACCTGATTCTAATTAATGGTCCACATTAGCTTGTCATCAAAGTCTGTACATCTCTATTGATGACACAGCTTCTTGTATCACGGTGTGCTGAAGCAGGGTAGCATCTCAAACATGCAGGACCGGAATTGAAAACCCCTGCCTTAACCTCTTTTAATGGATAAATGTAAAGTTTTCATGCATAAACCTAACCAGAAGTTTTCAGGCCAAATCCTAAAGTATTTTCATATCTAAACCTAAGTAATTTCATGCCTAATCCTAGATGATAAATGGCTTACACTTGTATAGCGCTCCTACATCCCCGAAGCGCTTTACACTGCATACACCTTCCCCTGGAGTCTTTTTAATGCCTACATGTACACTTCAGTCTTTTCATATATTTTTTTGTTTAAACCTTTTTCTGCACTAGAGATCATATATATATATATATATATATATCTCTAAGACAACATTGCAAAACAAAACACAACCCGACCTCTGTTTTATTACTTTGTGTAACTTACTGGAACAAGGTTTTGTTGTAAAAATACATAACAGAGAGACTGTTGGTCCACTCCAGACTCAGCTGACATTCTCAAACAAACAAGCTCTTCCATCAAACTGCTGCTCTAACAAGTCTACAACAGCTGTAACAGGGATTTGTAGTAAGCACACGTTGTGAGGCCTGAGCTCTGGTAAACAGTGACAAATGAACAGAGTTGGGCATGTGAAAAGAAGGCCTGCCAGTAGCTCCTCGGGGTCCTGCTCCCTCCATCACCATGGCAAGATTTTCATCAACTGCAGCTGTGAAGGTTGTTTTCCATGCTGAATGTGCTTTGAATACGTCTGTCCTCCAGATCGCTGCAGCCGAGGGAATAATTGGCTGATAAATCATAAAGCAGCTGGCTCCAGTCACCTACCTGACATAGGATATTTTGATGTGGGTGGGTGAGGTCTGTCCTCGGCTGGACAGAATTTCAACATGAATTCAAAACACACCAACGCAAATAACAAGAAGGGCAGAAAATAATGTTTTGAAATAAAGGCTGAACTTTACTGAAATGTGCATGGAGATGATAGCACAGATGGCTGAATGAACTCTCACTCATCAGGTTGGAAAAATAAAAAGTGATAAATGGCAGGAAAGAATGAGAGGTCAAACGTTTTTTTGGAGTATGGAATAATTTATGAATTTTGGATTTTAATTGGTGCATGTGGATCAAGTGACTGTCTGATCAAACTGTTTGTGGTGAAATCTTTCTGTGAGAGAGCTGCAGCTCGACCTTTGGGTTAGTTTCAAAATTCAGTTCAGTCATTTCAGTAATACTTTATTAATAAAATCATGTTATGTCAGTAAAGCAGTCTGGGAGTCCCTCAGTGATATGGAGTTGGTCCAGATAATATGACTTCAAATGTATGTCAACAGTGAAGAGCGCAGTAAAACGTCCTCACTAGCAAGTGGGATCATCTCACAAATACAAAAATTAAGCCGTTAAGATAAAAAAAACTGGCTTGCACGTGAACAAGCTCCTTTTTTTTAATCCAGTATTTGTAATATATAAATGGGCTGGAAAATAGAACATTAATGTCTATCTCACAATCATTTAAGTTAAAATAGGAAGTTTGTGGTAACTGAGCTAAGTTAAGACTCCAACACCATGCTAACCTGTGCCTAGCGGGAGCTAGTCAAAGGTAGCATAGCAACCTTGTAGTATCCAAACGCCAACAATCTTACTCCGGCAAGGTCGTCCTGAGAAAATTTGCAAGGGAAAGACAAGATATACACAGAGGGACTTGACAAGACACATGTGCAGATTATCAGGACAGATGGGAAATACTGAGGTCAAGACAAAACTTAAACACAAGCGCTGCGTCCAAAATGCCATACTTCTACCCTAATGAGCAGCAAAAACAGTATGTGAGATTTTTTAGTGCGTCCAAAACATTAGTACGTACACAATAGTATGCGCTATCCATACTCATTCCGGAGAAATGTATTAGTGTGGATTGATGGACACTAGCTAAGCAGAAACTTCCCACAATGCAATGCAGCGGTGTTTGGTTTTTATTTTATTTATTTTTTTTTATTTATTTTTTTTTATTTTATTTTATTTATTAACATACAGTGCAAACGATGACAAAAGACAGCATCAGTATGTGTGTGTGTGTGTGCGTGCCGTGTTTGAGTGTAAATAAGGTGATGAAAATAGGTACATAAATTGAGAATATTGATTCGAGAGTGAACAAATTATCATATAGAGTGGTGTAGCATGATATCATATAAATATAGCATAATAAATATAGTAATATCCTAATATAACATAATTTGTATAAAATATAACATATAACCAAATTATATCACCATACTATTATATATGTTTGGTTTTTAAGTGATGCGCAGAGAATTCTTGGTTAACTATTAGGTCCTAGATTGAAATCTAAGTGGCCTGAAAGTCTTCATTTTGACATGATCACTCATGTGCCCTGCTCTTTCTTGTGTGATCTTGATTAGACATTTTCACGGATTAGGGCAACACAAGACTCCTGTTACAGCAGTTATTTCTCTAATGGTGAAGGCTCCAGTCACCTACTGTACCTGACATGGGATATTTTGATGTGAGTGGGTGAGGTCTGTCCTCAGCTGGACAGAATTTCAACATGAATTCGAAACACACCAATGCAAATAACAAGAAGGGCAGAAAATAATGTTTTGAAATAAAGGCTGAACTTTACTGAAATGTGCATGGAGATGATAGCACAGACGGCTGAATGAACTCTCACTCATCAGGTTGGAAAAATAAAGAAGAGTGATAAATGGCAGGAAAGAATTTAAATTAAATGAGAGATCAAAAAACAAAGGTTTTTTGGAGTATGGAATAACTTATGAACAGTTATTTCTCTAATGGTCAAGACTGTCTAATGTAGAATATAACTGATCCACAATAGAGGTAAGAATAAAACCACATAGCGCAGAAGAAATGTCATCTTGTTTGGGCCAGGCTAAACGGGAAAGAGCGGGGCGGAGCAGAGCAGTGTACTGCTACTGCTGCTGTGACAGGAGTTGTTACCATGGTAACAACTCCCCCTCCCAATGGCAGGAAGTGCCGTGTGACTCTGAGTAGTACGTCCGAATTAATGCACACTACTGATATTTACTCAAAAGTGTGCTGAACTTAAGTATACTTTTTGAGTATATACTGTTTAGTATGGCATTTCGGACGCACTGAAGGACATGGAATTTCAAAATAAAACAGGATGTAAATACTAAAACAGTGACAGTTCCAGAATGTCAGCAACATTCTCTTCTTCTATAAGGAAAGACCATGCCAGAAGGGGTTCCTAAACTTCTCTTGCTCTTAGGAGCTTTGAAAAGCTAGCTGACAAGTTTTGGTTGCAAAATCAGGATGGGATCTGTTTCATAAGTTCAGCGTGTGGACATCACCACTGCGCTCCTGTTGTTTTACATGTTTACAAGAGTCAGGGATCCTGGTATGCTTGCCCCGAGGTCAGCGACGTAAACAATTGAGTCCTGTGGCAGATATTAACAGCTGTTGTTCCCAGCCAGTAGATATATTTCCAAATCTGCTATGCAGAAAGGATGCAAGTGTGCATGTCGGGGTAGCAACCCTGCACGCATCCTGTTGGGTTTGAGGCCATGTGGGCTGATGTCAGCCCTGATAGGACACATGTCAGTTTGTTGCCAGAGCACAGATGGTACAGATGGCTCATTAGGCCGGAGCGGTAAGCCACTGGCAGCGCTGCAAAAGACACCTGACATACAGCTCTGCCAGTCCAGAGAAGCCAAAATTGACGAGAGGCCAGTACGATGAAAGCCTGTGACAGCAAATAAACCCCTAACAACACTGTTTTTCCACAAAAACAGCTTATTGTGGTTTACTTTTATTTGTAATTCTCAAACACTGAACGGCCTGAGCAGCTCGCACCGACAAGCTCACAACACGGATCCAGGAGTGAGTGTACGAGACAAAAACAGACGAGCAGGTGACAGACGATCTCAGTGTTCATGAAATAATTAGCTGCTCTCGTTACATCCATGTCTTAAGAGATGCTCATACTGTCACTTACCAGCTGGAGCTGCAGCTGCAACATCCGAGGAAGCACCAACATAATGGAGCTGATGACGGCACAAGGCCAGGAATGACGTTCGGGATGTCGGAATTAATCCCGGCAGGAAACTTTAGAGAATGACGAGGCTTCAGGTCAACTGAAGTTAATATCTGAATGGAGGGTCAGGGCCAACACTGCCCATGGGACTCAAGTTGAAAACTATTGTAGGAATGTTTCACGTCATGCTTTGGTATCGCTCCATTTCATAGCTAATAATATGCATTTACTTATACTTGTAAATGTACATGCTGTGACTGCAAACTCTGCACAGCAGAAATCAATCCAACTTCCCTTATGTGAAAGTCAGTTCCCCGCGCTGCATTTAAATCAGACAAACGTCTCATTTTCATGCAGGTTTGTGTCTTTATTTGCATTTAAAAACAACATGGTGCTACATCAAACAAAAAACTAAAAACACAACCTACAGAGACCTCCAGAAGGAATCAGAGACAGCGATCCACAACATTTAACAAAAATAGCTGGGAAAAGCTGCTCTGGAGCCCATTGAATTTCCCTTCATCTCCACTTACAAGTGCTTTTTGTCCTAAAAATGTTCTTGTCTTCTTTGATTACTTATTTGTTGTAATGTTAGCTTTGTAGGAAAATGTTGATCTATTTGAGGAAGTATAAACTCTGCTCAGACACTCTAAATCAAGGTATTGGAAACAATATAGTTAAGGATTAAATTGGAGTTTCAGATATATCCAGGAATAAATGCTTTTGAAGACAATTGAATTATCGAGTGAGGTGCGTTCGACTCCCCGACGCTAGGTGGTGCCACACACACGTCCGCGTTGGCGTTCTTCTGGTACAATTAGTAAAAAAGTGCCAAGGAAGACAACAATATGCAAAAAAAATGGACGTTAATGATGCAGCAGCTCTGTAAATTTCATACATACTAAGCCTGATCATGTTGCAGGTAAGATGCAGCAAAGTGTCCCTCTTCTTCTTCTGTTACCTTGTTGTTGTGAGTCAGTAGCTCGGCTAAGTGTGGGTTGGTATAGATGAATAACCGGAATAAGTCGAATTAGGACGCATTATCTGGCACTAACAGCTTGATCTCATGACCTTCAGTTCAAACCGGCTAAGGTATATACGTGGCTTTTAAAAATTTGGAATTGGGCAGATTAAAGCAACAATTTGACTTTCTGTTAGTGCATGTAAACATAATGACTGAAAGGCATTTAAATCTTACCTTAACTAACAGCTCTTGACCTACAGTTGAGTGAAAACGTAAGGCCTGCTCGGCATCGTGACGCAGAACCTCTCCATTGAGCCTCTCATTGAAACCAAAAGGTAAGCACTCAACTGGTGAATTTAACATGATTTCAGGAGATTCTTCCAAAACTCTTGCACTTGTGAACTGCTTCGCGTTAATCCCACCTCAACACGAGATTTAAACAACGGTATCAAACTGATGGCTTTCCCTTTCCGTCGATTTTTTGCATGAAATCCGGCCGCAAGATGCGCCGCCGACACGATCCGGCCAAAGCCCAGCGGTGGAAGCACGGCCACAGGCAAACGGGAGGAACGAGACAGGAAACAACCGGAAACCGCAGTGGGCGGGGGCGAAGAGTCGCGCTTTTTTCCGAGTTCACAATCTCCTTCCCTTAAATAGGCCAGCGACGCACGCCAATGAATACTCAATTCGCAGTGGGCGGGGGCGAGTTCACAATCACCTTCCCTTAAATAGGCCAGCGACGCACGCCATTGGTCGAGACTGCCCAGTCGCCAATGAATACTCAATTCAGTGCGTCTCACGACACAAACATTAAAGGCGACCTATTATGGCATCTAATACCTATTTCAAACAGGCCTTGAATGTCTTAAAAACAAGCTTTTAATTTTTTTTGCTAAATAAATTCCAAATTCAGCCTCTGGGCCATGTCTTTATCATCTCATTCTCTAACCTCCTTCTCTATGCAGGATTCTGAGTGGGCGGGGCTATGATAATGAGGCACTGTGCTGATTGGCTGCCTGAATGATGCGTAGAAAATGGCGGAAGCTCCGGCCAGCAGAGTTGTTGTTGTTGTTCCGGCCAGAGTTAGTTGTGGGCGTGGTTTCACGCATCGCTCCCACCTTTACGTAACGACGGGAGCAGAATCTGAACGGCTCGTAGATCCACATCACACTGGATGTCTCATCCAGGCGGCTGTACAGACACTGCAGAATTTGGTTGCTTTCCTCCTTCTCTGAGTTGGCAGGCTGAGGGGAGACCACTTTATATACGTATGTTAAAGCAAGAAAAAACATGTTTTTCATAATAGGTCCCCTTTAAATAGGTACCTAAGCTTCCATCCTCTGCACTTTGACTGAGTTTTTGTTTAAGAAATACACAAAATGTAGTTTGTCATGTGTTGTTCTCCAGTCTTAAACGTTAGAATGGGTGTACTTTCTTTCTCACATGACCTTATGACCACATGATTAAAGGCTCATTAGATCTCTGTTTTTAAACGAATACGGACCCAATCTCCCTGCATGACGGAATGGAGCAATACTACCGGAAACTTTGGGGGCAGTATTGAGCATAGTGAGTCAATGGTTAATCAGATATGCAAATACGAGGCAGATGAAAATGAAGCTGCTCAGCCATCGCACGTGCCACTGTTCGCTCCTCGGGGTACAAGGTACAGTGATGCAAACAAGGTTTAGAGCGGATGAATATATAAACATATGAAAGTGGGGTATAAATAACCCTCAAGACTAAACAAGCTGTCACTGACGGCTCTGTTTCTCTTAATTTAACACAGAGTGTCTTGACGATATAGATATTTGGGCTCAGTGGGAGTGGAACATCTGCTGATGCTTGTAGTCCATGTGTCTGGTGATGGCTCTTGAGTCTCTGGGCAGATGTTTAGGCTCCCTGTCCCACTTCAGACCCGCTTTGGGACCCGTTAGATCCCCCCTGACTATATTGTGTGAAGGGCAGGAATCATCTCTGTGACTGTGCTAAGTTATGCACATCAGATGATCCTCTCTCCAGTTTACAGCAGATGGACGTAATGTGATGAATGAAGCATTTGAAGTGAAGTTAAACTCACTGAATTTGTATTCAGAAGTATTACATTTACTGTTCTTGAATTAGAAACCTCGTTGGCAATGTGGGACGACTGATTTGAGTTTACGCTTCTCTGTCATCTTCTATTTGTTGTTTTTTACCTTCAACGATTTAACAAGGCAGACCACCTTCACACATTTGCCAATTTAGGGAATATTTTCTTGTCTGGTAATATATGCAAGTACTCACTGCAGACGTTTATCTCTTTTCTTTCCTCTTTATGTTTTCCATTACTATTTTTATGTGTATTTCTTATTTCTATGCAGGCATAAAAGCCTCATGCAGACGGTTTCCCATAATGCCAGAGGTCTAACAGCTTCATTTGGAGGGATAAATCTGTCTGCAGGAAAGTTTAAACAGTCATCTCTATGCTGTGTTCGAGTGTCTGCAGTATAACTCACATCAGGTTGCTGTAAACACAGCTATGCTGTCAGGTAATTTTGATGTTTTCCAACAATGTTTGTGGCTCATTCACTCCATCCCTGAATGCACATCACGCTCTGTTTGTGTGTTTGTTTAATGAAGTGATGACTTACGCTTGTTCGTTCATGAAAACACGGCCCCACTGTGGTTTGTGATCCAATCATTTGCATAGTAATTTCAGTGGGAGTTGTTGTGAGCAGGAATCTGATGGGTGGGCGGCCGGGCCTCTCATTAGCTGCCGGGAAATGAGTAGTAGTATTTTCCACCTGTTTTGTATGTAGACGGTTGCTGCTGGTGGTTAATGTGCTCTCGCTTGGTCTCACAGTTTACTTCTGTTCACAGTTTCAAAGGAGAAAACATTCACATGCAAACCGCAAAGCTCACTTTTATGTTTGCATAAAAATATAATTAGCACTACTTGATCATACTGTAGTTATTATTACCAGTTATGTGGGCAATAATAAGTATGCAGGTGCTTTTAGCAGGTTAAGTTGTTAGCAGGTAACGTTAATGTTGATCATCAGCACATGCAGTGCAGAAATCTATAAATCTATAAAAGCATTTGTTTTGACAGTTTGCTGGTCTAGAGAATTCAGTATTTTATTACCACAATACCAAGAAGTTAAAGACATAGGTTAATTGCCACTTTAAAATCACTGCTTATTAGCAAATGATCAAACACAGATGAGCCTATGCCTGTATCACTTCTGCAGGGACCACAACTTGGATGCCCTTAGCTTTCATCTCTGCAGTAAAACACTGAAGATGGTGTTTATGTCCCCTCAAAAAGTAAAACAATGTGTCTGGGGTACTTGTAATACTGGTTCCAGGTACTCTGAGGGGATAAACAATAGTTTATTTTATCCGTTTCCTAAATACAAACAAAAAGAGTCTTAATTGTCTGTTTTTGATTAAACTGCCAATTTAACGTCCAAGCTAGCTTGTGCTACAATCATCCAACATTAATCACCACCGGCATCATGAGTTTATCTCAGAATATGGAGCTACTGAGCACCAGACTGAAATTCTTAACTTTAAAACTGATGTGAGACTGCCTAATACTAGATCTGAAGTTATGTGTTACTACAACATAAGATCTACTACTTAGTGTGTAGTACTGGATGTGAAGTTCTGTAGCGCCATCAGTGGTGGACAGTAATGGAGTAAATTTACTTGAGTACTGTACTTAAGTACATATCCAGAGGATTTGTACTTTACTTGAGTATTATATTTCTTTGGTACTTATTACTCTTACTTGAATACATTTCCAAGACAAATATTTTTACTTTTACTCGAGTAAATTTCTAGGAAGGCTGAAAAGTACTCGTTACTTTCAGGTCTGCTCTTTTTTCTTCTTCTCTAAAATCCTATTGGACACAAGCTGTTTTTGTCAAAGGAGGAGACCTATCACAGTGCACGCTCTCCACTGGGATGTACGTAAAGCGGAAATACGTCAAGCCTCCTCAAAACGGTACCGCCAAAGTAGCCTGCGTTTGTCAAGACAGAGCCGCAACAAGTCAAGACAGAGCCGCAACAAGTCAAGACAGAGCCGCAACAACGGCTACGCCTGCGTCAGGAGAAGAAAGACAATCCGCTGAGTCGTCTGAGTCTGATAATGAGCCGGACTCGGAGCAGGGACTTTCACAAAATCCTTGGCCGTATCTTAACTCAATGTTTGAATTCGACCGAGTAAAAAACGAGGGCACAGACAAACCACAGACATTTATTTTCAAATGTTTATTGTGTCTGCCGAAGCAGAACTACCTCTCTGCTTTGAAATGTACTCTTACTCTTACTTATTTAAAAGCATTTACTTTTGGATACTTAAGTACCTTTAAAAGCAAGTACTTTTCTACTCTTACTCGAGTAATATTTTGACTGAGCTACTTTTACTTGTAACGGAGTAAATTTTGACTAGTAGTATTTGTACTGTTACTCAAGTACTGGGGTCGAGTACTCTGTCCACCTCTGAGCGCCATGATCTGAAATTATGCCTTTTAAATTTAGACAAATCGAAAGTAAGTTAATCTAATGTCACCCTGTGGAGCATGAATAGTGTTGATCCTGGATATTGTTATTTGCGATAATGACGGCATTTAGATGAAGCTCCAGTAAACCCTCATCTCCCATTTAACATAATTTTCACATATATGATTAAGTTTATTGTTATCTAGTTATTTCTTATTCCTTTAACTACTTTAAAAAAAAATATTTTATTATGTACTTATTCTTTTATATTAACTTTTTTTTTTTGTTCTTAGGTTTTAGGTTTCCTCCCTCAATGGGGAAATGTGCTTTGTGCAGCAGCAGTACACACAACCCACACATGCAGCGAAAGGGTTAAAAATATATAATTACAAAATATAAACAGTATATACATTGGAATGAAAATAAAAGTAGTGCAGTACGAAAAAGAAAGAAAAACAGTGCAAAAAAAGCAGGTAGGATGTGTATGAGGCAGACAGATATTGCACATCTTGTTGTTATTGTACGTTTGCTACTGTGATTTTCATTATGTAAAGCATTTTGCGTTACACGTGTATGAAAAGTGCTATATAAATAACGTTTGAGTTGATTTGATTTGATATCCCTCATGACTTGTTTGAGTTCCTTTTGATCTCTCCTCGATAAAAGGTCATCCTTCTGTGTCAAAAAAGTATCTACAACTTCTTGGGACAAAGTTTACACAGACAGTCACCATTATCAAACTGTAAACAACACGGATAGATCTGTCTGAGTCAGCAACAGTAACTAAGCAGACAGGGCGGGGCTTACAGATAAGTTTGTTGTTGCTGCACATCAGTCTTGAAAGGGTTGAAGTTAAATATTCTGTAGTGAGAAGGACTATTTCTTCACTTAAAAAAAAAAAATTAAACAGTTGAGCATACTGATAACTTAATTAATCTTTTTTTGTTTTTGGCTCACTCAATTCAAGTCAATAAAATAACAAAGAGTCATTGATGTTTACAACCATACAAAATACAATGCATACCAGATTCACCCAGCATCTCTGCCATTTCTCTTTAGCAGAGGTGTCAAAAGTATTCACATTCATTACTCAGGTAAAAGTATAGATACTAGAGTTTAAAAATATTCCTGTAGAAGTTGAAGTATCAACTCAAGTTTTTTACTCAAGTAAAAGTATAAAAGTACTGGTTTCAAAACTACTTAAAGTATAAAAGTAAAAGTAATGTAAGGGGGAAAAAAGCCATTAAGGACAAAAGCCATTGAAAATGATGCATCTTAGTATAATGCAAATATATTAAAGAACCATATATGTGTACTATTGAGTATTAACATGTGTTTCAGAGAGCAGGAAATATGATGACTAGTTGCCTATAAGTATTGTAATGGTGCAAAAAGTCAAACTTCAGAGGCATGTTATCATTTATCCTAACCTTTATTGGAATGTACATCCAAGTTTAGTTGCAGGAATCCGAGGCAACGGATGTAAGAACAAAACTGGACAAGAACATCTGAAACAACCACAACCAAATTCACTCTCTCCGGATGGAGCAATTTAACTGGATAGTTTTTTTAAAGGCCGAAATGAAATACAGTAACGATACGGTTTTGAAAATGTAAGGAGTACTCCTCTTCCTCCAGAACTCACGATCTTCACTATCACAGACAATTGCACTTATAGAGGGATTTTCATCTCTGTCTGATTATTCTATTAATTGGTCTAAATCCACTGTTTTGTGTGTTAACTGCAATTTTAGGAATATAACAAATACTCAATTACAATCAGGGAACATTAGATATTTAGGCATAAACATCTCCCCTAGGCTGTCAGAGTTAATAAAATTAAATCATGTTCAGCTTATAAAGAAAATAAAAGATGATCTTTCCAGATGGAGCTCTCTCCCCATTTCGCTCATGGGTAGAATAGCCACCATTAAAATGATGGTTTTACCAAAAGTAAATTATTTTTTCTCAATGATACCATGCAAACCCCCTCTTTCCTGGTTTAAATCGTTGGACTCATATGAATCAAAATTTCTGTGGAAAAATAAAACTCCACGTATTAGTTTAAAGACATTGCAAAAATCCAAAGAATATGGAGGTTTAGAATTACCTAATTTTCAGTATTACTTCATAGCCAGTAAGTTATAGTATATTGTAAAATGGTCAAAAGATCATCCTTTAGATAGTCAATGGCTGGACTCAGAGAAAGTGTTTTGTAATGAACTAGAAATCTCAGAGTTACCATTTATTAGTCAAAGTATCAAACGTCATCAATGTTTCAAAAGCATTAATATTAGCACAACTTTATCAGCTTGGTGGGAATTTCTTAAAATAGCTAAAATTTCACTTTTTCCATGTGACCGTACACCCATATGGAACAACCCAGACATCGTGAAAAATGATAAAAAGATGGTTAACTTCGCTCAATGGAGAGATCAAGGAATACGGTACTTACAGCACGTAATTGTAGGAGGACAGTTTGTACCTTTCAATACACTTATTGTTCAATACGGAGTTAGCAGGAATACATTTTTAGAGTATCAACAACTTAAGGCAATAATAAATAAAACATACAAAATTAGCCAATTAGATTTACAACTTCCCGCTAAGATAATAGATTTATTGAATCTAAGCACTTTAAAGTTGTTATCAAAACTCTACAGGTTAGTGTCTAAACTGGACGATTCAGTCTCTCTCCCGATCTCTAAGTGGGAGGCGGATCTCTCTCTTAATACCGACCAGTTTTCTTGGTCACAAATATGCTTAAATACGTTTACTATGACTAAAAACCCAAACCTACAACTTATACAGTACAAAGTTCTTCATAGAATACATTATACTGGACAAAGGATGTTCCAGATGGGCTTTGTCACCTCTAATATCTGTTCACAGTGCACAGAGAACACCCCAGATAATTATATGCATGCTTTATGGTTCTGTACACCGGTACAGAGGTTCTGGAAGGAGATTTGTGAGGATTTATCCACATGGATCAACCACAGAATCCCAGTGTGCCCCACGGTATGTATATTAGGTCACCTGGGAGACACTCAAATAGATCCTAATTGGACTCTGGTGGCCCCTGGGGGGCGGTGGGGGGGGGCCGCGGGGCCCTGTGCCTAGCCGGTGGGGGCCTTGGGGGCCTGTGGGGGGGGGTGGCTGGGGAGGGCTCGGGCGGGGGGCTGTGGCTGGGGCGTCTCCGGGCCTCCCGGGGGGGGCGGGGCCGTGGACGTGGGGGTCCCACCCGGAGGGCCCGGCCCTGCCTGGGTGGGGGGTGGCTGTCTGCGCTGGGGGGGCATTGCTGCCTTGGTCCTCCGTCGCTGGGCGGGGGCCAAGTGCCCCTGCGGATGTGGGGACTCCGGGACCCTTGGGGTGTCCGCCGGGGTGGCCTCGGGGGGGGGTGGGGCCGGGTCCGGGGAGCGGGCCTCCCCTGACCGGGGGGTGCACGGGCGGGCGCGACGGCGGGGTGGCACCATTCCCAGGTATCTATGTCTTATGTTGTCAGTATGAATGGGAGGATGTTGGACCGTTTCCCCCTCCGTCTGGGGGCTCCGGCGGCGCCGGGGGCGCCCTTGGAGGTACGGTGGGGCCGTTGCCCGGCTCGGGGGGGGCGGCCCCCGTCTACTGGACGGCCGGTGGGGGGACGCGGGTGTCTTATCAGGGCCGGCTTTGCTGGTCCTGCTTCCTGGCTTCGGCCTCCGCTCCCCCTCTTGCCCCCCCTACACGATTCATACGCACATAGGCGAAAGGCGGGGGATCCGGGTCGTGGGGGGCACTGTCCCGCGGGACCTGGCACTCCCCGCCTCACGGTTTTAACAGCAAAATAGACACTGCACATTCAACACTTTATAAATACACTTGACAAGGACACGTAGTTCGGGAGGGGGGGGGGTCGGTGTCAATCGATACTTGGCCCTCCCTCCTCCCTGTTTTTATGGCATTAATCACATGCACTCAACACAAGGGGCGGGAGGGGGTCCCACATCACCCGCGTTCCCTCACCGGCCTGGGCCTGGGACAGGTGGGTCGGGTTACCCGGGCCTGGCGGGGCCCGCCGTGCAGCCTGGGGTGCCTTCTGGCGGTGCTGGACCCCCCCGGGGAGGGGGAAACGGTGCGTGATTGTATGTCTGTGTCGGTGAGAATGCGGTATGGAAGGGTCCTGCCATGGAGGATTTGAGCCTCCATTGGCAGGACATCAAAAACTTAATAATTTATCAATATTATATTATACAAAGATGGTTATTATTATTATTATTATTATTAGTATTATTAGTATTATTATTAGTATTATTATTATTATTATGTATAGTATATTATATTATTATTAGTATAGGTATCGGATAGGTGAATGGATGAATGAATGGGATGCCTGGGTCTGGGGCCCTCCGTTGTCGGGCCTGCGCGGGTATCGCCTTGTTGGGGGGTTCCCTCTCTCCGGGCCCGTCTCCGATCCCCCCCGCTGCCTCTACGGCGGGGCGCCCCTCTGGTCTTGGAGGGCCACTTTCGTGGGGGACGGGTGCGCCTGCCCGCGTCGGCGGCCGGGGCGGCCCTGTCTCTCCGGGCAGGCTGGCCCCCTGCCGGGTGGGGGTCGTTGGCCTGAAGGGTGAGGGCCTCCTGGCCGCGTGTCCGGCCCGGACCGGGTGGCCGGGGATTGCCTGGGTCGCGGTCCGCCGCCGCGGGATCCCTGCCGCACCGTGGGGCCCCCGCCCGCGGGCCCCCTCGGCCGCCGCCGGGTGGGGGGGGGGCCTCGCAGGCGGTGGGTTGCCTCCCTCCTACTTCTCCCCTCTGTGGGGTTGCCGGTGGCCTGGGTTCCGGGCTCTTCCTTGTCGGCCTCTGGTCTCGCGGGTGGCGGGGTTGCTCCCCCCCCTCCCCCACTATAGATACACTTCAGGTGGAGCTTTGTTTGGTTTATTACACACACACACACACACACACACACACACACACACACACACACACACACACACACACACATGCATGATCATACACACACACACACATAGACATACACACTGGCTTGTTCACCTGCATGCTGGCTCTCTAGTTTTTGGGTTTAGGTAGCGGTAGCGATAGCTTAGCTCAGACTGCGATCAGATCTCAAGATTTAGGTCGATTGCTGTTCGTGTTTTGGATGGCTCCGTGCCGGTTTCGTGCTTTGTTTGTGGTTTTTTGTTGCAGATTTCCAGTGCTTGACGTGTGTCTCCGTGTGTTCCTGCTTCCTGGATTGGCAGTGGATGTCGTCACCCCCCCCCCCCAAAAAAAAAAAAAAAAAAAAAAACACTGGGTTTGTATGTGTATATTTATGTATGTGTACGCATATGTGTGCGTATATATATGTATATATTACATATAGTAATAATGCACATATATACACTTTTGGTTTCTACCGTCATGGTATCAATCAATAATATGTGTGCAGACAAGGTAAAAAAAAAAAAAAAATGTAAGGAGTAAAAAGTACAGATAATTGCGTGAAAATGTAAGGAGTAAAAGTAAAAAGTCGTCTGAAAAATGTCCAAAACGACTGGTCAGATAAGTACCCATCCAGACTAGAAATGCTTCTGCTTGTAGCCATCTTAAAAAAACAAACCTCTGAGTGTCTAAATTATATCCATCGTGCACATTTAAATCTACAGTAAGACTCTCGTTTCTTCGTCCGTGTCCAAAACAAATCCTGGTGCCTATTTTTACCTCCTGCCACCAATCAGGAGTGACACTCTTCAAACCGGTTTGACAGGATTATGACCTAATTAAGATCACAGCAGACTGCAGACCCCCCCGATCCCTCCCGACCTCCTCCCCTGGCATCCTCGGCAGGGACATTTTAACGAAGCTGTGTACTTGCAGGATGCAGGACTAGGGGTCGTTTTATGTCTGTTATGATGCGCAGCTTTAATTTGAGCTGTTACACAGCGGTGGCTACTCCAAACAGCCCCCTGGGCCCTAAATCACCCAGCAGACAGGCTGCCATGAGACGAATACAAAACGAAAAAAATGACACCCATTTTCAGAGCCTGACATTTAAAAGCTGCCGAGCCCCGTGTGCCTCAGTCAGCAGAGCAGGCCTTGATGGATCAGTGTTTGTATGGGTTCGATGCACGGGTACCACCGCAGGTACTCCATCTGGGCCTGACAGCTGCTTTTGTCTGCGTAAATCACTGTGACAGCAGTTGTGTGAATGTTGTTTTAACATGAAGCTGTTCGTGACACTGTGACACATTTAATATGTGCATCTACGTGCAACAACATCTGTTTAATGGTTAAGGATTTAAAGCCTCGGTGAAACCAAAGTTGATACTTAACTGTTTTTATTCAATTGCACAACATTTTCTGGTTTTGCAGGGATAAAATTCTAAAATAAAATAAGCAGAAAGTTGCTGGGGAGCCGACCAATCAGAGCAGACCGGGTTTTCTGGGAGGGAGTCGGCTTTATATTCTTTAGTTTTCTCATACTTGATCCCTCATTTGGAAACACCTACTTCCAGGTAAAGCCAACACGAAAAAAAGGCATTCATCTTAATGTGTCAAGCCATTTTTGCAGCCTTTTCTGACGTTGCCACCAAAACAACATGTGGAAGGAAGTTGTTGTAAACGTTGGCAGCAGCTCTGAGGCTCCTCCAGGGTGGCTGCAGGAGCCAGGAGTCATGGTGAATCATTTCAGGACCATTTCCAGCTAGGACCTGCTGTCAATTATGCTGCGATGCAACCGTGGAGAATTTTACCCGATGACAGGTTTCCAACCCTGGTAGCGGCATGTTGAGTGAGCGCAGTAGCTCTAGTCCTCGTTTCAGATGCTGCTT
Source organism: Cololabis saira (assembly GCF_033807715.1). Taxonomy (NCBI): domain Eukaryota; kingdom Metazoa; phylum Chordata; class Actinopteri; order Beloniformes; family Belonidae; genus Cololabis; species Cololabis saira. The sequence continues at coordinate 15,465,278 of NC_084588.1, read as the reverse complement.
TGGTAGCAACACTTGAAATATTGAATCAGAGTGAATGTAAAGCAATATCAATTAGCTTCATGAGCTAGCATAAGCTAACCTATAAAGCCAAACTAAAATACATAAATGTGCTGAAAATAAAGTGGGCGTGGTCCAGGTATGTTGTTCTGCCCATTTATAAAATGGCACTGTGCAGTATAAAGAAACAGAGGCTTCAAAAGCACTCTTCAGAGAAAGCTATGTATGACATCACAGGGGGTGTGTCCAATTCATCCCGTCTTTGTCAGTAGGATACTCCACAAGTTGGTTCGTTGGAACATTTATTGAAGAATTTAGAAGCGTGCCAAAGCCTCGACTACTGAGCAGGATGAGCAGACTTCTGAGAATCTCAAGCTAAGCGTTAATCACCATTACCCCAGAAGCTCATCATGTCTGCCTCCACTTTACCTGACGTGTGTCGTCTCTCCTCCGCTTTTAAAGGAATGACCTGGCTCAGGAATGAGTTAGTTTTGAGTCTGCAAGCAGGCAGATTTACTCATCCAAAATTAGGATACACCATCTTTCTATAGAAAACTTTGGAAGAGATCTGAAAGACTTTCAATTCAATTTCAATTTTATTTTATTTGGTAAGGGACAATGTACATCAATCAGCATTTTTTTTTTTAAACGAAAAAAAAAAAAATGTAGATGCACCCAGATTGCAGCCATAGGCTGGTTTACATCGGTAGTCCCCCTGCCAGATGTGATCAGCAAAAATCATACAAACAACAATAATAATAATCACAAAAAAAGAAAACAATATAGCACACATAACATGGCATATGCATTCACAATAAAAGTTAATGACGATAAAAAACCGTGCTGGGGAAATGAATGGTTTGAGAACTAAAGTGCTGTAGTGCTATTTTGTATTGGCTGTGGTACATGATAAATACTAATAAAAAGTTAAATAGTTAAATATTAAAGTGCTGCCAGTACATGAGTATGGCACATGCAAAATAAAATTAGTGAAAGTAAGAAAAAGAAACGAAAAAAAAAAAAAAAATGGCGGGGGAGGGGGGCTGTACGGGGTGTGTAGATGAAGTTTGAGATTGCAGCACTTTCATTAAACTTATTGAGTATAAACTATAAAATAAAGATATAAAGGTCCTGATTACTTTAAATTGCTTCTAAATAGAAACAAGACTGTGATGACTGTCTTTAGATACAAAAAAAACGAACTGTGGTGGAAAAACGTATTAACGCCTCAGAATTATATTTTTAAACCACTGGCTGGGTGACTATCTGGACTGAAGCTGAGTGCATGTGTACAGTGGCCAGGCTAAGACAAATATTTCCATCACAATAACCATGACCATAGTCTGGAAGTCTTTACTTTGGTGTTTAATACTGTGAACAACGTTGGACCTATTTTTGACCAGGATTTCTCCTTAAAATCAAACACAAACCATGTTTTCTCTATTTCACCTAATACTTTCAAAACGAGTAACATCTTGTTTTAGAGTGATGTAGAAAGCTGGTCTATGCATGTGTTACTTCACTGAACCTGATTCAAAGTGCTGCGTTGGGGGCTCTGATGATGGTTCGCGGGTTCTCCACTTTATGTGTTATTCATTGGCATCCAGTGAAATCTGTGTAACCTTAGGCCTCATACTTCGAAACATAATTCCTAACACAGGGTGTACGCGCACCTTATGTCAAACATGAGTGTGGGCAGTTCACCATTTTCATTTTGAACTAGTTCAAAATTCAGTTCATTTCAATATTTTTAGGTGAGAAGTACGAATGAAACGCCCCCCTATCCTAAAACTGTTCCCTGTAGACCAGTGGTCTTCAACCCTGGTTCTCAGGCCCCCCTGTCCTGCATGTTTTAAAATGACTTTCATTAACAGACTTGTGCAGACCTGGATGACAAGCTGATGACGACCATTAATTAGAATCAGGTGTGATGATGCAAGGAAACATCTAAAACATGCAGGACAGGGGTCCCGAGGACCAGGGTTGGAGACCCTGCTGTATACAATCATGTATTGTCCTAGTGGCTTTTCAACTTTACTCAGAGGCTGTAAATCTCCAACAATGTAGTCCATTGTCAATGTGTTTCCCTATTGCTGGGAAATCAACCCCCTGAAGGTGCAGCAGTGTGACTGGGGTCGTTTGGGGCTGGTGGGGGTCTTCTGTGTCTTTTTTTGATTGTCAAGGACTTGCAGATATTTTCTCACACTGGACGGATGCTTTAACTCCACATGACGTTTCAAATTTGAGGTTGACGAGACAGATGCTCAGACTTGTTTTCTCGGCGCAGGTGGACATAATTTGCACAGAAAGTTTAGATTTCTACCGTCAGACTCTTTGGGAGACAATGTGTAAAATTCCCGCAAATAATCATAATCATCTGACGGCTCGCTGACGCTGCGTCTGCAACATCTCTCTCTTCACTGGTCATGTAAAGACTGCACCGGGCTCGGCCACCGTTGCCATGGAGCTGGAGCCTGTTGTTATGCTAGTGTGCGCTGCATTGTGGGTAATGTAGTGTGAAGTCGTCGTCTTGTCGAGTATTGTGTATGTGCGCGCCGCCCGTTGTTGAAATGAGAAGGAGGCTTATGCTGCCTTCCATTTACCTCGGAAATCGGAACTCGAAACTGGGAATGGCGTCACAGCCGAGTTATCAGCGTTCCAGTTACAAAGTCGGAAAACAAATGGCCACGTCCACGAAAGCTTTTCTAGCACTTGCCTTGTCCGAATACAAGCAACTTCTGGACAAATATGTATGGAGCTAGAACAGTCTCATAATTCACAAATGCACAGGACAAGTTTTACAAATGCACAGACCGATTTACAAATGCACACACAGTTTCACACGTGCACAGAACAATTCACACGTGCGTAGGACAAGATATACAAATGTATTTTTGATGCACACACAAATATAACCTGATTTACAAATGTTTTTTTGTCTGTGAGCTGCGCTGGATTTGTGTGTGAGTTTTGAGACTCCCTTGACGTGACTAGATCCACAAATGTGGTTTTTTTTAACACGGAAGGATCTGCAACCAATCAGATATCTTCCTTTGTTCCAGCCAATCATAAGAGCGCACCCCACGTGGGGGACGATTTACTCTAAACCAATCAGATTAAAGGGGCGGATACACCGGCTGTTTGAACTGCGTTAGCGCTGTTCGCTTAGAAAAGTGATTAATATTTCGAGTTGGTGGAGTAAAGATAATAAACATCAACAGGAGATAAAAGATAAATAAACAGGATGGAGAGGAGATCATTGTTCTGATTTTCTTGTGATCTAAAGAAAACAGCGCGATCTGAGATGGTTTGTCGGGCCGTTCAACCAGAACCGTCAGGAGACTGCACTCCAAGTCCTGCCGATGCAGCAACTGATCATGAAAAACAGCAGAGATATTTCTGTTTTTGAACTACAGGTGTTTTCAGGAGAACGAGCCTGATGACGGGGGTGAATATTGCTGCTGTCGCGTTCTGGCTCTGGCCGCGAGTGGCGCTGGTCCCGGTCAGACACCAGCTGACCACAGGGACCAGACCTGGAGGTCAGAAACAAGCAGCTGTTATCCTCACATTTATGATGTGACATCGCCACCACACAGGGACAAACATGTGTCAAAACAGCGGTAGCAGATCAACACATTCCCGGTGCAGATAGAGTCATGCTCATGGGAACATGCTGCGGTGATGATGCTGGTCGGGGTTTAGTCCACCGATCATCAAACATCTGAGCTGGATACAGAGGTTCTTCGGTTATCAGTCGACTGATACCGACTTTACTCCAGACATTTCGGTAAATTAATCTCCTGACATGTGCGTGCTGCTCCACCTGCCGCTGCAGCTCGTCCCCGCCAGGTAACATCAGCTCTCTGCTGTCTGTCTGGTTCTGAATCAGCGGGACAATCCCAAGTAACACGTAGTCAAACCAAACGGAGCAAATACATAAATATCTCCGCTGTTTCATCATCATTGCTGCATCGGCAGGACTAAGAGCTCTCCCGACGGCTCTGGTTGAACGGCCCGACAAACCATCTCTGATCGCGCTGTTTTCTTGCGGGATCACATAAAAAGCAGAACAATGATCTCCTTTCCATCCTGTTTATTTATCTTTTATCTCCTGTTGATGTTTATTTATCTTTACTCCACCAACTCCAAATATTAATCACTTTTCTAAGCGAACGCAGTTCAAACAGCAGGTGTATCCGCCCCTTTAATCTGATTGGTTGCAGATCCTTCCGTGTTAAAAAAAACTTATTTGTGGATCTAGTCACGTCAAGGGAGTCTCAAAACTCACACACAAATCCAGCGCAACTCACAGACAAAAAAACATTTGTAAATCAGGTTATATTTGTGTGTGCATCAAAAATACATTTGTGTATCTTGTCCTACGCACGTGTGAATTGTTCTGTGCACGTGTGAAACTGTGTGTGCATTTGTAAATCGGTCTGTGCATTTGTAAAACTTGTCCTGTGCACGTGTGAAACTGTGTGTGTATTTGCAAATCGGTCTGTGCATTTGTAAAACTTGTCCTGTGCATTTGTGAATTATGAGACTGTTCTAGCTCCATAAATATGCGGTCCTTCTGCAACTTCAAACACGGTGGATGAAGAAGAAACAGAAAGGAGCGCACAGCTCTCTTCTACTTACTGTTTACAGACGGGGCAGCCATCTTGGAATGTTAACTCGGGGGTGGTGAAGATTCTCAGACTTTCGGAGTAGGAAATCCCACTTCGAGGGGCGTTCCAGTTGAAAACTCCGACTTGGAACTTGGAAATTCCGACTTCCGAGGACAAATGGAACGCGGCATTATTCCATACCAATTTGACCTAAACAGTGAAGCCAAAACTCACATAATCTGAACAGTTCAAATTCCAGTTCGTGATCTGCAGAATGAACAAGTTCACGTTCAAGTTCTTTATTTGTAAATATGTTGCGTTCAGTTCAACATTCTCACAGAAATGAATGCGTTCAATGAAAGCGTTCATTTGAACCCGTTCATGCACAACGCTGGTAGCCGCTGCATTTAGCTGACATTTTGTTAGCACAAGCTGCCTGCGCTCAGTTTAGCTGCATTCTGGGGCCCTTCCAGATCGACCCACAACCAGTTACAGAGGTCTGTTAGTAAAACTAACAACACAACCTGATCAGCTTTTACCTGCTTGTTCAGAAACGTGACTCCATGCTGGTGACATTCCATGTTTCTCAAGTTATTATGACAACTTGTTTTGGTCTGGTATTTAATCTATCCCATCCACAATTACTACTTTTTCCAGAGTTGAGCTCCAACAGCTGATGGAGTCATCAGGCCACATGGGAACAGCGTAGACCTCAGAAAGGCCATTCCTGGTACAACATGATCCGTCCCACAGGTGCCTTCCTGAAAAGTGGTGGCTGATGAAGCTGCTGGTTGGGCGCAGTGATGGAATGAGAAGAGACAGCAAGGAGATTGGTTTGTCTGGTGCTGCCAAAGTGATGGATGCTGAGGAAACCTGGAAGACCTAACGCACACATACACACAACCTGCGGCACATTGCATCTATATTTAACCATAATAAAACACGAAGAGGTGATCCATTTCAATTCACATGAAGCCATAATCACATCGCAGTCTCATTTTGTCTTGTCTTCGCGGGATGCTTGTGACGGTGGAGCCATTAAAGCGAAGATGGTCCCTTTTCTGCCCCGTAATATCATGTCATAAACACGGTAGGCTGTGGCACTAGTGTTATAATAACAATAGATCTGAATCCCAAAAATGTTTTCTCCGGTTTTGCTCTGATGGTTGGCAAATGGTGCCGTCGCTTTTGGTCAAATCCTGATTCATAACTTCCAAACTATATTTTACAGCCTTGGAGCAGACTGGACACCCTGGAGAGACACATGTAGAACATGGTTACCCTGAGAAACTGTGTCTTAGGACTGGTGTCCAGGTGGGTTGGTACCAGTTGTTTTGAAGTGTTTTGAGAGGTTTATCCTATCTCACATCAAGGACCGCCACCACTTTGGGTTCCATGGTAACAGCTCAATGGAGGATGCACTATGAAATGCACTTAACACAACCCTCTTCTATCCAGAGCATATCTACAAGAGTTTTTTCTGACATGAACCGGGTCTGGTACCACTCCCATTCACAGCCATTTCTACTGAAACAAAACCACTCACAGCAGTGCAGGTGACAGGTTTCATGCTATGACTCATACAGGAGTGTACAAGAGCCAACAGCACCTTGGACCAACGAGTCTTTACAGCAGAACCAGTGATAGTCCGGTTGTCGCTCTGCATACGTCACATCCTGGGTTTCCCTGATCGGTCGGATGTCCATCCAATGACATCCAGAGGCAGTTCCTTCTTTGGCAGCACGGTGGCTTAGTGGTTAGCACTGTTGCCTCACAGCAAGAAGGTTCCCGGTTCGACTCCCAGGACCAGCAGGGTCTTTCTGTGTGGAGTTTGCATGTTCTCCCCGTGCTTGCGTGGGTTTCCTCCGGGTACTCCGGTTTCCTCCCACAGTCCAAAAACATGCATATTAGGTTAATTGGTGATTATAAATTGCCCGTAGGTGTGAGTGTGAGTGTGTCTGGTTGTTTATGGGGACTGCGGGTGGAAACTAGCATCTCTGCTAAACCCGGTGTATTTACACTGCTTAATGTAGTGTTCATGAATATGCATTGTCCCGTCTAAATAAACTTTGAAACTTTGTTCCATTGGCAACGCTCCCTGAACATCAAAATCTAAACCAGACTTATTCTTTGTGTTGATTATGGTGGCTGTCCAGGTTGTAAAATTGTATACTTCATTATTCCCAAAGTGGGACATTCCTTTACAGCAGCAAAGAAAAAGCAACAAAGATAATGAGTAAATTATTCACAAAAAAAAGTCTTGAAAGAAAACCCAACAAAAAAAATGTAAGTTTTAGATAAGTAAAAATATAATACAATAATAATACATGTATTATTATTATTATATACATTTAAATAAAAATATGCAAATAAGACAGTCTAAATCAGACATTGCCGGAGTTAGCTACAGTAGTTGGTTTTCAGATACACAGCAAGGGGGCACAGTCGGCTTCTGTTCGTCATTAATATCTACTCCACTGAGTCTGGGAGGATGGATTTCAGTCCAACGTTGACATTTTGAATTGATTAATTGGTTAAAAACTTCAGTAATATCCCTCCACACTTTCATCTAAACTGCTGTGTTAGCCTCACTCAGACTCAAAGTTCATTTCAGTCCTTTAAAATTCATCGCTGGATTTATAAAAACTGAGCCACTGACTTCTGACTGTTTTTGGAGTTCTTTGGGGGAAAACCAATTTTATTGTGAAAGGACACGAACAAAAAAAGAAATACGGCTGCAAAGTTGTGATGACATAAGATGAGAAGAAATGTAAACTCCATAGTCATCTAAAAAAGAAAATCCAACAAATAGAAATAAAACATCAAACTAACTCACCTGCGATTGATGCAGCGGTTTGAAATGCTCTATTCTCCGTCTGCATGGCCCGCCATCACTGTTGACCGTCCCAGGATTGACCGACTCACTCTGCTTCAATCCTACCAGCGTGATGACCACTAAGTGTCATCACATTAGATGGAGTTATTTGTGTTTAATGTTTTGGAATTGTCTCCATTTTTATTTATCCTTTCAAGACCCAATTTGTGTGTGATATTTGGGTTTTCACTCCAAATAACTTTGGTCCATAGGTGGCAGTGCAGGACCATTTGACCTGTTTTTCTGCGCCCTAAATATGTGGCTCTTGCAGGCATATATAAATACGCATGGTTCTGCTGTCTCCTTCAATAATAATTATTTGGCAACCATTCACAAACCACACAGAAATATCACTAGGTGTTTGTCATTTATGGTAATGTTTGTGTCTTTATTTGGGTCGGATTTATATGTTTGTAGAAATTCAACAGGTTGTATTGCTTTGTATTGATGGCGTGGCGTCTCCTGTGTGTAGAGTTATTGTTTGGCCATCATTCCTCCACTTTTTCAGTTATATATTTTTGTGTCTAGATTTGATTAATGGCTGGCTCCATTTTATTATCTTGTGTAAATAGTGTTTATGGGTGAAACAGCTACTGCTACTGTTTTGTATTAAGTCCTGGTGCTAGTAGTAGATCTTTAAAGTAAAAGTGCATTGTAAAATGCAATAATTAAATGGACAAAAATGGAATTTGTTAAAGGGGAATTATAGATATGACAGAAAGTGTGTTATTATTGAAAAGTAATGATGACCGGATGTTGTTTAGTGTATTTTGCTCTGTAGTGAATATAATAGGATATTGTATGAATATGTTTGAGTGATATTGAATGTTCGATGGATATATATATATATATATATATATATATATATATATATATATATATGTATATACATGTATATATACATGTATATATATAGATGGCTCTGCTGTCTCCTTCAGTAATAACTATTTGCCTGTTTTTTAGGTGATACTGATATATATATATATATATATATATATATATATATATATATATATATATATGTATATATATGTATATGTATATATATATCAGTATCACCTCTTATGAATCGGGATTAACGCACAATGATTAGGCTTCGTCGTGTGGTTTGGACGGGCTCAGAGCAGCTCTTTTCATGGAGTCGTGTTTATGGCAGCGCTTGTTCAGCCGCCTCTGTCACTCCGAGGGGATCTCACATACACATAACGGCCGATGATAGACACACCATTACAGCTCACTAATGTGTGATGAAAACATGGCAGTTGCAAGTACAGAAAAGTTGGCTCACATGCAGCGACATTTCCAGATAAGATCACACGCATGCACACACGCACACACGCACACACATTCACTGACTGTATGATTGTGTTTTAATAATCTGTCATTTGAGTTAAAATGGCAGTGATTTTTATTATTGGCTCAGCCGTGTTTGTTGATCAGCATGATCATGAACAATTAAAGTGAACACTTGTCAAAATGCTCATTTGCAGCATCCTCAGTGGCTTTGATGTTGTAAAACTGAGCCTCAGTGTGTTTCTGTGTGTGTTGCTCATGTTGTGGGGACTAAAATCTGCTCATCTCGTCACTTTGTGAGGACAGGGCTTCCTACGGGGGAGAAATACCAGTCCCGTAACATCGAGTTTGACCTTGGGAGTGAAGGTTCCCTGACCCACCATCTTGTTGGACTGGATACTTTAAGGGCTCAGGTTAGATTCTGGTCACAGTTCAGGCTGAGCTTTTACTCATGGTTCATTACTTGATTCCCAGCAGAGGCATGCTCTCAGCATCACAAAGCTGGTATCGCCATGGTAACATGTGATGGAGTGACATCAACATGTGTGAAATCAGTGGTTCGCACCAACAAAAGAACAAACACACCTGAATGTAAGTGCCATGAAGGAGTTGATTTTTAGATTTTTTTCTCATTCATGACTTTCACTTTAAAGCATCTGTATGAGAAATATCTCAGCACAAAAGTGTGCATGTCCAAGCCAAAGATGACCTCTATAAGTTCCCATCGACTCTTAAAGATATATTCCCAAACTCATCCATCCAGTGCATCAAAATACCAAGAAATTATCAGGAACATAATTTTTTTTGCAAAAATGAAAGAAACTATGAAGCCGAGACGTTTCTCTTATAATGGGAGGATGAAGTAAGACTCAAATGCAGGAGACTAGGCTACCAAGAGTATAAAACAAAGTCTATTTTTAAAAGAAAAAAGGACTGCAGCAAGCAGAAATTCAAAAGCCAAAAGTCAAAAACACAAGGCTGAAGTAAACAGACCAGCACAGGAATCATAAAACAACGTGAAACACAAGCGTTTACAGAGGTACTCGGGGGGTTAACAAGAATGGCGAGGGATCAACAGGACATACTCAACCTACAATGGAAATCACACTCAAAAGGCAGCACTTTCAAAATAAAAGAGTAAAATCTACTAACACAACAGAAGTCCAAGATCCCGATCACCAAGACCAAACCCCCCCCCAAAATATCACAAACACCACGACAGTTTGACATCTTCTTCTGCTTTATTTTATCTATTATTACAAATCTATATTTGCAGGTCAAGCCTGCAACAAAATTCACAACAAAAACGGTTTTATCACTTTGCAGGATGTCATTCCTTCGTAGACACTTGGAAGACATTCTGGCACTGAAGATGATACCTTTTCATCTTTAATCAAGACATTGTGTCATGAGTTGAGTTGAGCTGGACCCAAGTGCAGGAGACTGAGGAATTCCAAAATAAAAGTATTTTATTTAACGACAGAGATACTGGACCCGACAAAACCAGGAACAAACCTGAATAAGGGTGTCAAACAGTACAGACCAGCAGGGAGGAACTGAAAGACGAGACCATGTACTCACAGGCCTGGCGGGACACGGGTGCGAATGAGGGCAGATGGGAACCAAGGAGGCCAACAAGAAAACAACACGATGGAAACAGACCTTCAAAGCAAAACAGGAAGCAAGGTCAGACGAAAGAAAAAACAAAACCCGACACCAACGTGAAACCGAACAACAAAGATTTATGTTAAGCTGTGACTTACTGAGATTTCCAATGATCTGCTGCCACTGTGTCCACATCATTGATGATGGCTGTACTTGATGCAGCATTATCTGAGAGCTTCCTCAGGGCCTCTGCAGACAGACCAATGTTATCCCAATGTTGTTGAAAAGTTTGTAGGAAAGACTGTTTGTTTGTGCCGGCATTTCCATCCTGTCAATGGATGCAGACGGAGGAGAGTTTATGGTTTATGCTTCCATAGAGCTGGAAAGCTGGTACTTAAATATTTATGACACAAGAGACCAGCGTTGGAAGCAGACTCCTTGTAAGGACCCTATCCACATTATGTCTTAAGTGTAAGGACAGGTTTGAGTCTTCTCAGAGGTGAAAATAGTATTTCATTTTGTTGCAGTTCTGTTGCAAAGTATGTTAGCAATAATTGTCATTTTGCTGTACAAAAGTTTACAGTTATCATCTAATATTAGATCCAGGGTTGTATTAACTGTAGAAATATTCCTTTAAAGTGTCCTTTAAAGACTCATCAAATTTCCTTCAGATTGTGAACTGACTTTAACGAATGCTCCTCATAAATATTCAGCTGCCGCTGTCTGTGAAGAATAAATAAAAATAAATCAAAGCAAATCTTGAGCATTACTTTCAAACTTGAGGAGCTGCATAGAAAAAAAAACGTATCAAGTGCAAGCCAACTGTGAATATGTCTGTTTCTCTGATAGTTTTCTCAGCTTCCTAAAATGTTTTCTTCTTCTTCATCTTCCTCTTCTGGTGAAGGGATGGAAGGGTCACTGGAAGCACTTCCTCCGTCTGTCCAACAGGTGGGGTTTGGTCTCCTCCACACCGACTGGTTCCATGCAGCAGATGCCTGCGGCGACACACAAACAGCAGCTCATAAACCACTTGTGCGGCGCTGCTGTTTATGCTTCCAGCCGGCCACTCCGGAGGATGATGGCCCGGGATCGGGGCCCGGCTGCCAATAGCGCCATCCAGCCCCGCCATCTGTTTGGAGTGGAAAGCCTCAGCCGAAGCTGAAGGACCGGTCTGAACCGCCCTGTGTTTGAAGGAAAGGTCAGGACCGCCGGGACGAACCACAATGTTGCTGCTTCAACACTCATCAATTATTTTCTCAGGAAAAGAAAAAGTAACGACCTGTGATGAAGCACCGCTGAGCGACACAAAGTGGGTCTGCTGATCTTTTTGGAGGAGCTGCTCAGTTTAATGCAGAGAGCCGGAGCTGTGGTGTGGTGTGGTTGGGATCTGAAGACACCGTTCCAGTCACCTGCAGGGTCTGACTTTTACAACATCAAATTAACCAGATTTTTCATTCAGCTTCATTTGGATTTGTGTGAAAAAATAATTTCTTCACCTCTCCAGCTGTCCTTCTGTCCTCCTCATCATTTCTCACATTTAGCTGTAATACATTCACATATTGTCCAGAAAAAGACTCTTCAAATCCTCATTAAAGACTAAACTTTCTTTCTCAGTGTCTGACCGGCTGAGGAACTTCTCCTGCTATCGGTCCGTTAGGATTCCCGTAGGCTTGGGATGAGTCTGTATTTACTGTGGTCAAATCTTAAACAATGACAGACTCTGGCCTCCCTGAGTCTGGTCCTGGTTCGGCTGCACGATTATCATTTGTTCTAGAAGCCTTCAGGTAAACTTGGAGCCGCAGATGTGAAGCAGAGGACGACGCGTTTGTATGGAGCTAGAACAGTCTCATAATTCACAAATGCACAGGACAAGTTTTACAAATGCACAGACCGATTTGCAAATACACACACAGTTTCACACATGCACAGAACAATTCACACGTGCGTAGGACAAGATATACAAATGTATTTTTGATGCACACACAAATATAACCTGATTTACAAATGTTTTTTTGTCTGTGAGCTGCGCTGCATTTGCGTGTGAGTTTTGAGACTCTCCTGACGTGATTCGATCCACAAATATGTTTTTTTTTAACACAGAAGGATCTGCAACCAATCAGATGTCTTCCTTTGCTCCAGCCAATCATGAGAACGCACCCACGTGGGGGATGCAGAGCAGTGGATAAAACACGATTTACTCTAAACCAATCAGATTAAAGGGGCGGATACACCTGCTGTTTGAACTGCGTTAGCGCCGTTCACTTAGAAAAGTGATTAATATTTCAAGTTGGTGGAGTAAAGATAAATAAACAGCTACAGCAGATAAAAGATAAATAAACAGGATGTAAATCAGGTTATATTTATGTGTGCATCAAAAATACATTTGTATATCTTGTCCTACGCACGTGTGAATTGTTCTGTGCACGTGTGAAACTGTGTGTGTATTTGCAAATCGGACTGTGCATTTGTAAAACTTGTCCTGTGCATTTGTGAATTATGAGACTGTTCTAGCTCCATATGTTTGGAATCTCTCCACTTTTTCTCTTCCTTATTTTTGAGGATGGAGCACAATGACTGAACACAGGTGTCCTTGAGGGAGTGAAGCGTTAGCACGACTGTTCGTTTAAAGAAAATACTTTACTTGATCTTCGTTGTGAACTTGTGTTACTGAATTGAACTCCAGCTTCCTCCCACGTCCCACAGTTTCCGTACATTTCCCATCGGAGTGAATCTGTGGTTGTTTCTCCGGGTGCATCCCTGCCTTTCACCTGAAGAGAGCTGGGATAGGCAAATCTCTGTCACCGGACTGATGGTCCACCAACTGTTAGATGAATCTGCAGAAACAAGAACAAGTACCTGACGCAGCCTCTGCTCTTCCTGTTAACGTGCTTGTGTTTTATAGTATAAAGATCTGAGGGATCATAATGATGCTGACACTTGAAGCTCACATCCGTTTCCCTCATTCAAACTGATGCAACAGTTTTCGAGGGTTAATTCAGTTGTGATGAACTTACCTCTCGGTAGAAGGTCTGCACCAGTCTCCAACGGGATGGCGATGGTCAGCGAGCACCTGTCATCCCTAAATATGATGTGATCCAAACAATTATCGATTTATTTATTTTCAATTTTCTCTTAAATAACTGTTTGTCGTGCCACTCACCCTTCCAGCCCCCGTGACAGCGGTGGGAGAAGCTGGAGCTCCATCACCCACAGCTCATTAAGCGGCATCTGTTTGTCATTTAGCTGAAGTGGCCCCCAGATCACACAGGTACACAAAGCAGCAACGCCGTCATTACTGCCTCAGCACCGCAGAGGGAGACTGAGATCGGCCTTAAATTAAACAGAGAGAAAGAGAAATAACATTTTCCCTGAATGTGCTCTGCGAGCAAAATCTGCAGCTGCGTTTCATCTCAAAGAGCTGCAAGAAGAAGAGTGAAAGCCACCAAAGATTTGGAAATGTTGCCGTTAGTTCACCACGATCAGAACTGGTTTCATACATGAATATTGATGATGTGAATGCAGATGATGCAACACAAGAGAAGCAGCCACATGAGAGCCAAGAGGCAGTTGATCCATTAAGCGCGTACGTTTCCACTGACCATCCCTCACACTATTTACCTATTTACTGTAGAGTGAGCGAAAATAACCAAATCAAATTCCCTGTCTTGTCTGACCTGACCTGGGGCCTCATTTAAAATGGAGTGCGTAGAATTCATACTAAAAGTGCACGTACACCCAAAAGCCGAAAATGGCGGGCGCAAAAAAAAATCCGGATCTATAAAACTGCGTGCACGCACGCTTGCACGTAATGTTCTCTTTATAAATCAGAGTCCAGCTGGAAGGTTGCGCAGGTGAATCCGCCTCATATCCCGCCCTCTACACGCCCACTTCATACCATAAATGGTATGTTTTTGCATATGAATGAACCTGCTGAGCATGCGCAGTGGCTTCCTGCAGCCTGTTTGGCGTCAGAATGAATGAACGTGTCGAGCCACCGTGACACTGAATTTCACTGAGATCTGAGATCGAGATGTTGAGGATGAGGTGGAAGACAGTGAAACGAGATTATTTGGTGGTCACAGTAAAAGTAGAAAAAGTATATAAATAGTATAAAATAAAGGGAGTGAGTGGCAGCACGCCGTTGCTGCCAGTTAGTGCCACGACGCAATTTCCACTGGGGGCAGGGGGGACATGTCCCCCCCACTTTTCAAAATCATGTATTTGTGCCACCCCCCCCCCAACAACAATTTAAAAACTAACGGTAGGCTCAGCAAATCATCAAGACACTCGGGACGGCGGGACGGTGGCCCGGCAGCCCCCGCTCCCCCTCCTCCCTCCCGTCTCCCCTCAGAGCTGCTCTAGGCTGATTTATGGTTCCGCGTTACACCAACGCAGAGCCTACGGTGTACGACGCGCACCCAACGCCGTACCCTACGGGGTAGGCTCTGCGTTGGTGTAACGCAGAACCATAATTCCGGCTTAAAAGTAAACAGAACATGCGAGCACGTACCCGTGCATGACAGGCAGACACACACGGGGAGAACAGACTATTTCTTTAATTTTTATTTTTTTTAAAACTTTATCCTTATGAACGCAATTGTTATATAATCCAACTTTCCTTATTTTAATCAGAACAACTTTCAGGCCCTTTTTCTGCGCAAGCAAGCTTTATAGATGAGGCCCCTCACCTGGCCAAATAAAACGTGATTCTGATTCTGATTCTAACATATTCAACTTTACAGCAGAAAAAAAACATGTATAACCAACTTCTGAACTGTCAAAAGAGACCTAACAGAACACACTGATTTGTATTTAAATGAAAATGGAGCTTCTTGTGTTGTTGATGCACTAAAAGACCACCATGCCTAGCTGTGGATTGGCCCGGAAGGGTCCAGGAGAAAGACTGATCTCTTGGTCCGTTGGGACCATGTGGTGCGTGGCGGGGTGTGGTGCTTCTGTAGCTCAGTGGTTTCTTTTGCCAGATTTTTCTTACACATAAAAATGTATTGTGTTACCGCTGTATTTTACAGCCGTTTTCCAACTACGGCCAACCGGCACTCCCATTCCTCCACTGAGCCAGCTGGCTTGTCTGTTTGCCAGGCACCGATGAGTCAGCTCTCGGATCTCCTTAAATTGGGCCTCAAAACTGCTCTTCAGAAACGTTTTGACGTTTCGATTCGCCCAGTTCCGTTTATACAATCTGATCAGCGCTTACCACGCCATGTGGCTGATCTAAGCTGTCCTCATCTCGTTCCACTGGTACTGCCCTTGCTGTTACACCCAACATTTCCTGCAGTGTTTTCAGAAGAACAGGCTGGGTGCTCCAACCATCTCCTCTGAGTTGGGTGGAAATGTTAAAATGGAGCGAATGAGGACATTCATAGGCAGAAATAACTCAAAAACATTTTAATTAATTCTTGACGGGCCCCTAAAACAATGACTGTACACCGTTTTTGCCAGCGCATTTCTGTTTTATGAGCCATCCATTTATTCATCCATACAGGCTTGATTTTATGGGCCGGATAATTCACCGAACCTGCAGAACGCTGGGGAAGGCATGTGCACCACATTTTTGGGGGATATTCTATTCTTATTTAAAGATTAACACCCTTCCCTGTGATCTTAATGGAATCTCTGACAGGATTTGTTCAAAATACCACAAAGGTACTGTATAAAAGTTAACTTTTTATCATGTCTTTAAGGTCTGGTTTTTAGTGGGTGGGGTCACACAGTTGACTCCAACCCCTTTTTTATTCACTGTAAACAACTTCTGAGGTATATTAAGTGGATCATTGTATCAGACAGGGTGAAGGCCAGCAGCACGGGGGCTTGGTGGTTTGCACTGTTGCCCCACAGCAATAAGGTTCCCGGTACGACCCCTGGGACCAGCGGGAGTCTTTCTGTGTGGGGTTTGCATGTTCTCCCCATCCTTGCATGGGTTCCCTCCAGGAACTCTGGCTTACTCCCACAGTCCAAAACAATGCATAGTAGGTTAATTGGTGATTCTAAATTGCCTGTAGGTGTGAGTGTGTCTGGTTGTCTGACTGTATATGTAACCCTGACTGGGGACCTGTCCAGGTGAGCCCCTGCATCTCACCTGTAATGAGCTGGGATAGGCTCCAGCAAACCCCCGTGACCCTGTACAGGACAAACCGGGTATAGAAAATGGATGGATGGATGGATGAATGGATGGATGAATGGATGGGTGGAGGCCAAGATATGGAGCTTGGGAGACTGGGCAATTCAGCTCTGACGTTGGTCTGTGATGTCACAGAGACCTGCAGATCTGAACAGCTCAGGGATGACGTATGCAGACTTTGGCTGCCCAAAAACCAGTTTTTGAATTGGTAATCACTTCAGAAACCCCAAAACATGGTCCCAGAACACACGTATGTTATAAAAGATTAAAAAGATACCAGAGATAGATTTTCAAAATTACATTCAATATTCAGGGCATTTGCAATAGTTAGGGTTAGGGTCGAGGTTGCCATCTGACCTCGTCAGGTAAAGTCCTGCATCCCCAGATGTACTTCACCTGTTTCAGAGGCCAGTGTGTCATAGTGGAAAACCTGCAGAGAGGAAGCAGGAGTTATCTCATACACCTTTTCCACAATACCGGTTCCCGGGCTGGTTCTGGGCCAGTCCCGGTGCTGGTTCACAACTCGTTCAATTTGCGAACCAGCTGAGAACCGGTTTGATTTTCCATAGCTTGGGTGCTAAGGGGAGCCACATCACTACGTCACTGTAAATGTTAGCTACATCACTGCGAATGTCAGTTACGTCGCTGTGTTAGCATTGGCGTGGACCAACAACTATGGACAACCTCGCGGTTGTACAGCTGCTGCTTCTGGCTTCACGCTACTTGATTGTGATCAGAAAACAGCATATCCAATGCCAAAACACAGGTCGTCTTCTCCACAGACCACTGCTGCTTTGCTGTATCCATATTAATTTGTTGTTTATTTGAAAATGGCGCCGTCTCGCAGTCTTGCTATTGCTGTTGGTCTTAATGACTCCTCCCCCTCCGATTACGTAGTGGTTCTTTCCTCTAGCCCAGCGAATAGTTGGAGCTACCTTGGAACCATTTTTTCTGGCCCGGAGCCAGTTCTTTGTCGATGGAAAAAGAACTCCCTAGTTCCAAACTCAGCAGTGGCCCAGAACCAGCCCTGGAACCGGTTTGGTGGAAAGGGCGTATTAGCTAATAACATGCCATGTTAGTGTTAATAAAATCTGAAAAGGTCCCCCGTCTTTGTTCCAGATTTACAACCTCTCCCACTTAAAGACGGCGTTGCTCAAAGTTGCATGTTTGTGGAGTTTTAGACCTCAGGGTCACCAAAACTACCCCAACATCAACAGAAACGGCACACTTCTGCATCTGTCTGCTCCTGCACTTTTACTCACCGATGTGTTCAGCACCAAATAAACATTTCCGCCCATGCATTTCCATCAAAGGTCAAAACGTTGTTATTCCAAAACGTAACGCAAACCAGAGGTCGAGTGTTGACAGCAATACATCTTTTTCCCTTGTTTTGATATTTACAACACGTTGCTGATTGGCCAGAGGGCTGATGCTCTCATTAAAATCAACATTTTCAATTTTAAAAAAGGCCACAGCTGCTGAAAGTTAGATGGATGACACACCTACACATCTTGGTGCGTACTGGCCTGAAGGCCGGGTGACTCGCTCGCCGGCCCTCATTTGTTTACCTTCATGCTAAATAGAGCCTCATGGTTGAATTATGATTCATGTGAGTGTACGGTTATGAAAAGTTTAATTATGAAACAAACAAACAAAACATGATTTGAATATATGCTTTGACTTTTATTTCTTTAGAGCTGAAACCAAGACTCTTTTTTTTTATCGTCAGCTTTAATTTCATATTTCATATCCATTAATTTCTGCATTTCAGACCTGCAACACATCCAAAAAAACCCCGACAAACTTTTCTGTGCTTGTTTACTGTTATTAAAGAGGTGAAAGAAAAAGAGCAATAGTGTTATTTTAACAGCCGATATTAATGAGGATTTGATGCACAAACAGAGTCTCTTAAAAACTGATCAATAAAAACACAAAATGATATCACAACAAGATTCACAAGCCTGAGGGAGATTCAGTGTGTTGAGGGTCTTTCATGCTGAAAGTCTGAACGAATACAAGTAGAGACAGAGTCCTCTATACGAATCCTGAGCTGATTTTGTCCATCTTTTAACACGTCCTGGTGGCTGTATTGAGTAAATCATCTAAAAACTAAACAGGAGAAAACAACAAAGAGGAAATCTTAAAGTATTGAAAAAAAATGACCAAAAAACCTCTCTATTTTTTATATTTCAACTTTCATTCAGTGGTCCAACTCAAGGTCACTCAGGGACCCTCCCATCACCTCCGGGAGTCGTTTCCTTCACTGTCAGTTGTTTACCTAATTTTGGTCTCATGACTCCAAGTGTGAACGGTTGTGAACCTCCTGAATGGGCTCAGAGCTGCACTGTGAATGCCTGATGTGCCCACCTCTCTGTTTAATGTAGCTTTTTATTGTTAACAAAGAGTCCCTGAAGCGAATCCTTGTCCATATGGTTAAATCAGCTGTTTGTGGGAGCCTTTTTCCTGATGCAGAGCTACAGTACAGCGTGACACCTTCTCACATCCACACAGAGTAAACTGGAGCTTGGCAAAGATTGTCTCCCTGCCTTACCCTGCTATGAGCTGGGATGAGCTCCAGCAGACCCCCGTGACCCTGTACAGGACTGAGCGGGTATAGAGAGTGGATGGGTGGCTGGTGTTTTGCTTGGTTACTATTTACACAAACAACTACAGGGAATCAAAGCACAACAACGCTCCAACTATAATTGATCGACAGAAACTGCATTATGAAACCCCACACTTGCATTCATATTTTTCATTTCATTTTATTCTTTATTTCATTCAAAAAACTAAACAATTCAATACAAATACAAATGTTCCTAACTTGTGAATGAAAAGGGAGCAGAAAGAAGAAGAATCTTATCTGATCTGCCCCTTTCACAAATAACATAAATTAAAAATAATAACAAAAAAAAACAACAACTAAGCGAATAAAAACAACTAAAATAAAATAAAATTAAAATAACATTAAATAAAATTACCACCGCCTAGGGGTATGTCAATCAAACTCAACATTTTTCGTTATATTTCCTTAACATACAGGCTTTAATTGTTCTTTTGAATGTAATGTTTGATTTGGATTCTTTGTTTTCTTCAGATTGTTCCATAAATTGATTCCTTTCACAGAAACACAACGTTCCATCAATTTTGTCCTGCATCTTGATTTAACATATAAACTACAAATATTCAGAAAAGACTGCAACTGCCACCTTTCACCCAACGTCTGAGATCGCAGGCGCGCCCCATCTCAGTGAAAACCTTCATGATTGTATTCCAACTATGGGAATGTGTCTACAGCTTTATCCCTTGAAAAATCATTGAGCGTCTGGTTTGGATTGGACTTTCCCCTTTGCCCCTTCATCCTTCAACTAACCTGTGCTAATCTGGGCACAGGTCTCACAAACAGCAGCCAAAGGAGAGGGATCTGGGTCATCTTTCTACCCGGCCACCCCCTGCAGCTCTACTGGGGAGATACAAACCTGTTTCCAATAAGTGAAATAATTTCTTTAGCATAGCTCTTTCGCAGCCTTTAAGGGTGACACCCAGTAGATGTCTGAACAAACCTCAGTTGGCGTCTGTCAGGTAAGGACTCTACTCCAGTAGAGTCCACTACTTGGCAATAAAACCTTTTTCTGATTCTAATTCTTTCTGGTTCTACTCCCAGTCCTTCCCAGGTGACTGAATGTCTCCCCCTATGGGACACTCCACACAATTTACAGAGGAGACTCATTTCAGCTTCTTGTATCCTTGATATGGTTTTTTGGGCCTTTACCTACGTTTCATGAATATAAGTGAAGGTATAGGATCATAGCATGACCAGTAAACAGTCTTGCCTTTGGCTTGGCTTTCTCTTTGCCACAACAGACCAGTGGTTAACGTCACTGCAGATGCTACACTTTTAAGTGTAATTTATGCTCCATTTATGTGTGTTTTAAACATCTTCCCATTCCAATGGCAGCATTGATGCAGGGAAGTACTCTGAGATTTTAGAGCAACTTTTGCTGTCTTTAAATCTTTTCCAGGGAAGTCCAATGATTTTTCGACTAGAAAATTCTGAAATGTGAAACGATTGACAAAAGTTGATGAGGAAAAAAAACATTCATTTTTTGTGTCTTCTACTTTCTTTGAAAACATATAAGTCAATTTATAAAAGAGTAACTCCCTTTCCGTGAGTCCTGATCGATGCTTTTCCTTCTAATTGTGCGACTTAATTTCCTCATGGCAGACTCGAAGGTCCAGCTCTTCCTCTGTCTGTGCTCGCTCTCTCACGCCAACTCTCACGGCCACTTCTGCCTCAAGTGTGTGATGAACTGTACGATTAAAGGTTAATGGATCTCTACAGCTGTGAGAGTTAGCCTTAACCGTGTCCTAATTAGAGTTCATTCAGCTTTGCCTCGCCGGCTCCTCTCTCGACAATTAGCCCTTCACTTCCTCCGTAGAGTGTCTCTTTTCTTGAGGAGCAGAAAGTAGGCCGGCTGGAGTAAGGTTGCGGTCAGTGTCCCTCCTCCCTGTCAGGACCCGCGCGGCCCGACGGTCGGTTGAGTCATTCAGTCAGATGTATTATTATTCTAAGTATCTCAAGGGATCAAAGGCTGCTAACAGAAAGCTGACAGGAGGTGAGATGAAGGGATTTGGAGCAAAATAATCTTGGTCTGCTTTGCCAAGATGAACACAATGTCCGCACTGAGTCAGATAAAAAGGCTCTTTTGGGTCAAACGGAGGAGAATTTAGTTTTATCCTAAAGCCTTTTGACTACTGAGAGATGTTTGTTGCAAATGCTGGAGTCAACAAATGGCTCTTTTAACTGAAGTGTAACCTTCTCCAAATGAAGTCACCTGCTCTGCTCTGTTTTCTGGAAAGTTTAATTAATCTTCATCTATGAATCCAAACAAGAATTAGAACCACACTTCATAAAAAAGCTAAGACACAGAACAAAATAATAATGAAAACCGATGCTTTAGAAATCACATAAACCTGTATTTTACTCACCAGAAAACATAGAAAACGTATCGCATGTAAACCTGAGGATATATACAAACTAATGGAAAAAAGTAAGGTAGTTTTGAACTTGATGGCAGCTGCGAGTCTCATACAAGGCGTACCATTGTGCAGCATCGCCCTTCTGTTAACAGGAGTCCATACAGTACATGTGGGAACTGAGGAGGCTGGCTGATGGAGAAAGGAAAGGAATGGGAAAGGAATGTTGTCCCATTGTAGTTGGATGGAGGATTGGAGCAGGTGAAGTGATGTATCTGGTGCACTTGTAATACTGATGCCAGGTATTCTGAGAGGATGGACAATGATCTTCATTTTTATGTCCATTTTCTAAATAAAAACATGGGGCACGGTGCAGCCGTCTCACAGCAAGAAGGTCCTGGGTTCAATTCCCGCTGGGGACGCTATGGGCGCTGAAGTGCATGTTAAAGCAGCACAACGTAACTTTCAGCTTTTGTCGAGTTTGGCGGCTCCTTTGGACAAAAGCAGTAGTGCTTTACCAGAAAGAACACTCCATTTCCCATGAGCACCAGCGCGTACTGCTGGAAAGATGAAAATGGGAAAAAAAAACGGGGATAAAAAAAAAAAAAATTTGCTTTGGATTAACTGCCAATTTAACATCTAGAAGATCAACAAGGACGTCTGCGTTTTTTCTGATATGAATCACAGCAACAATGATTTTAACTCTGCTAACGTCACCTAAACTTATTTAATCGTCATGTAGACTGTCTCTGATGAGTCAGCTAGCTCCAGTTAATGCAAGCTGATGTGAGTTGTGACTAGCATCATGAGTTTATGTCTGTGACCATGGCAACAGTGAGACGAGGCTTCTGTAGACATCATCTCCATCTTATCCTTGTTATCACCCAGATCTATTTTTACATTTTCTACATATTCCTCAACAAAAGGTCCCTTTTTTGTCCAAGGCCTTTCTATTTCATCCATCCATCCATCCATCCATCATCCATCCATCCATCCATCCATCCATCCATCCATCCATTCATCCATCCATCCATCCATCCATCCATCCATCAGTTCTGTGTGGATGTTTGAGCTGCTGTGATGAGGATGAAAGTCTTGCAGTCTTGTGGTGATCTCCTACATTTACATCTGGACTTACTTCTCGCCCCCGATGACATTGCGCTTTTTTCCCCAGCACACAATGTTTAGTACATGATGTGTCACATAATACAAGGAGAAATTGTGTCTTTCTTGGTGGGACTGCATTTAAACTGCTGCTTGGTCTGGGACCAACAATGTCTCAGGATTTAATTCCACCTGCAAACACGTTTCCAGAAATTCAGTTAAGGGAGTGAATCCTGCCAAGAGACAGTGACCCCTCTCACATCTGCGGTCCTTGACCGCATTTTTGTCCTCTGAATTTGTCAGATACGAGTGGTGCGCTGCTTTCTAAGAACAAAACAGAACAGAGTGAACTTTTCTTTGAGTGTCATGTTTGATCTTTGCACCCTCCTCTTCCCCCTTCTCCTCCAGTCTCTGTGTGTTTTGACTAGCATCAAACAAAACTATTCCCGTGTACTAATATCTCAGACGTTATTAATGTTGCATTTCTATCTGAACTCTCCGGTCTCGGTTCAGTGGAGTGGAAGTGCATGCGAGCGAGTGTACTTGTGTGTTAATGCTGCGCGGCCCTGAATAAGTGAACGAGGACATTCAAAGCAGAGAGGCACTAAAACTTACAGCGAGTTATGTCTTTAAAAAGTTTTTTTTTCTGGCATGTCTCTTTAAATTAGTGATAGGCTCGCTTTATTCACGCTCTTGCGGTCACTTAGTAGCAGCATTAGTGGCTTGCATCCTTTACTAATTTAAAACCTTTCCTGCCACAAAAGACAAAAATAAAACCTCTGTGTATGTAACTGTTGGTCTTCAATACAAGACATAGAAACAAGTTAAGCATAGACATCCATCCATCCATCCATCCATCCATCCATCCATCCATCCATCCATCCATCCATCCATCCATCCATCCATCCATCCATCCATTATCTTTTTATATATTTTATATATATATTATATATATATTTACCAATTCATTCAGTAAAAATCCTACAATGTGATTTCCTGGATTCTTTCCCCCCATTCTGTCTCTCATAGTTAAAGTGTACCTATGATGAAAATTACAGGCCTCTCTCATCTTTTTAAATGGGAGAACTTGCACAATTGCTGGCTGACTAAAGACTTTTTTACCCCACTGTACCTTTGAGACAAGAGCACTAACCTTCCCTGCTGTTCTCTTGTCTAAAGCCGGATTGTCAGTTTGACAAGATATTTGCAAAAAAGATGAAAAAGCTCAATTTTGTTTTTGCTCATTCATAGTTTACTAGATAAATTATATCAGTATTTTCTTTCCTTTTGATGTCATCTTTTATATATTTTTGTTTTAGAGCAGCGTATAGCTGCTTTTTTGAGGTCCAGTTTCTGATCTCCATGAAATGAATTTCTCCAAAGACAGCTTGACTGAAGCAAGACAGGTCTAATGAGCGTTGTGACCTTCATTCAGTCTGATTTCTTATTTCTTACTTCTGTGTGGTGAAGCATTCAAGGAATGAAGGAAATGATTTGGAGCACAAATTCAATTAACTGAACTTTCCGTTCAGTACCTTGCTGGTTGTACTGAGCCATTTCTCCCGAAGTAATTGTTAGGGTCCAGTAAGAATAATTTTATTCTTTGGTTACTGGGATGGAGACATCTTGAAACTGGCAGTGAAATTACAAGTTAATTTCCAAATAGAATAAATGATGTGTGGGGCTGTACCCAACAGACAAAAAATGTCTTTTCCTTTATTTTTCTGAGAAAGAGCGGTGCAACCCAACATAGTACTAGTACATAGAAAAATACTGTTACACTAAAGACATCTTGTACACAATATACACAATATACACAAATACTAAATCTACCTCATATCTGATCTGTATTTATTTACATTGCATTTTTGCTCAAGTGAAGCGTGGTTTATTTGGACGTGTTGACGGCGTCCCAAGAACAGTGTTGTGCAAGTTCATACTTCTCATAAACTAGTTCAAAATTCAGTTCATATACTGTAGTTTAAAAATGAACAGTTCACATTCAGTTCATTTCAATATTTTTAGGTGAGAAGTATGAATGAAACGCCCCCCTATCCTAAAACTGTTCACTGTACGTAAGGGATAATGCCCGACGAGGTGTACATTATCATAAATATATGGACGACGCGGGGTCCATATATTTCCAATAATGCCATATATTTCCGATAATATACACCGAAGGGCATTATCCCCCGTTATACCACGGCCACTTACCAAAAAACGTAAATATTAAATAAGTTAGTCATGCTTTAATGTGTTTTCATTTGAATTCATTAGTTTTGTAACAAGCCACAGCTGAGCGGCTGAGCGGACTATTTAATCTCTCCTCTGCAGTTACAAAGTTACAAGTTACAAAGTTTTTTAACAAACCATAACTCAGTTTCCTTGGTAACGGGAGATATTCTCAGCTCCGCTCGGCTATTTTTTTTTCTCTCCTCTTCTGCATCCCAGTCATCGAAATTGTTAAATTCACCAACTAAATTAAAATAAATTACAAAATCACTCATGTCGCCGTCCTGCAGTAGCCGGCTCTTCTTCTCTGAATCTCTGTTGCTGTGGTTACCACCTGGCAGTTGATCCAACGCAATGAACTTGTTTTTTAGGTGTAGGTTATCACTTATAACCTACACCTGCCAGCCAATCAGAATCGAGTATTCACACAGACCGTGGTATAAAATCATGTATCGTCCTAGTGGCTTTTCAACTTTACTCAGAGGCTGTAAATCTCCAACAATGTAGTCCATTATCAATGTGTCTTCCTGCTGATGGGAAATCAAATCCCTGAAGGCTGCAGGGAGTGGGATTGGAGTCGTTTGGGGCTGTTGGGGTCTTCTTGGTTTTTCCTGATTTACTTTTTTTTATTGTCAAGGATTTGCAGATATTTTCTCACACTGGACGGATGCTTTAACTCCTCATGACGTTTCAAATTTGAAGTTGACGAGGCAGATGCTCAGACTTGTTTTCTCAGCGCAGGTGGACATAATTTGCACAGAAAGGTTAGGCTGTTTCCTGTCTACCTACTTTGTCAATAAAGGCCACTAGTGCCACAAAAACCTTCCAGGTTGTGATTGTGAATTATCCCTCTGCAGGACGAGGAATTACATTTTATTAGGAAAGACGTCAGCTGTAGATTGAAGGTCTCTTTTCTTTCCTGAAGACAACCAGCACACGCCTGCATGCAACAGCAGTATATGATGTGCTTCCTCCGCTCACAGACCTCTCATAATCGACTAAATGCGCTATTTTAATCCTGATCTAAATTTTGGGAATTGAATTTTGACAGGTCTGAGCAACAGTGATGTGATGTCTAAGGTACGAGTGGATAAGTGAATAAATCCTTGAGACTGCTTGTCATTGTGTGACTGATAAAAAAGCCTCCGAGCATTTATTTGATCCTGATGCCCGTGTTGTGTGTATTTTAACCTTTAGATGAATATTTGATGCTGTATGAGGCTTTGTGCTCGTTTAACTTCCTGCTTCAGTTATGCATGTCTGGGATGTGAGCGGACGAGTCCGACGTGTCTCAGCGGCTTCTCAGACAACACAAACACCCTCGTCTGTAAGAGGAAGTGAATTGAGTCCGTTAATCCTCCTTCTGAAGAGGTGTCTTGCACCCTCATGTCTTGTCCGGTCTTGCACCCCGGCCCCTTTTTTCACTGCGCTCAGACAGCATTCATATTACAAACGTATATATGGACTATATTTTTTTTGTTTCTGCAGTCACGCGCCGTTTAGCATTTATGGAGCAACGTGGGGGTTCAGTGTTTCACACAGGGACACTTCACCACATTGTGGACTTTGGGTGAGCTTTTCTGAGGTTCCTGGAGTCTTCTAAGATGGAATAGGGGGCAGATGCTTCAGTTGTCAGATAAAAAATATCAAAGCACAATTAAGGTCCTTCACTTTTGATTGATAGCTTGCTTGAGTCAACAGCCGCTTCCTTGTCTTGTTGACAGGTTATAAGAGCTAAGAAGAGCCTTAGATGGATGAAGGTGTCTCTCCCTCTACATTTGTTCATTTTTACCTTCGAACCATAGGACTTCTGAAGACTTTTAATGAGCTAATATTACCGTCCATCACTAAAATATGTTGAAATAATACTTAAAATACTTATTTTCAAGAGAACTGCTAATTACACTACTATTTTACATGGATAATGCATTTTTTTGATAGATTATGACATCATATAGGCATAGACTGTGACTTATCCAGGTTGGGGTCCTGGTTCAGGTCGAGGTGGGGGCACCAGCCTTAAGCCTGAATAATGGTTCTGCTTTATATCAACGCAGAGCCTACGCCGTTGCCCTGACGCCGTCGTGAACCCTTCGGACTTCTCCATCACTCCATTTTGCCGCGGTGCAATACCCCCCGCGAGCGCTAGTTGATACTTTGTATAGCTTCCGGTTTTTCCGGTCTGAATGAATCAAAGAGATGAGGACAACTATTGTGCAAAAAACCAAAACAACCCAAAAAAAAAAAAAAATCACACACACACACGAGGAAAAGAGAGCTAAAAGTTAGCTACTGCTTCACGAACCAGAACCAGAAATGCATTGCTACCAAGCAAACCAATGACAGCCCTCTCGGTCTGCGTTGGGTCCGCGTATATATTTTTTGGGAGGTGCACGTCAGGCTGCGGCGTAGGCTACAGAGAGCCTCCTGCGTAGCCACGTACCCTACGGCGTAAGTTTAACGCAGAAGCATAATTTAGCCTTTAGCAAAGATCAGACCTCGCTGAGACTGAGGCAGATTTTCTGGGTTAATTACCGAAGCGTTCCCAGGCCAGCCCAGAGACATAATATGTCCAGTCTGTCCTGGCGCTGCCCTAAGACCTTATCTCAGTTAGACATGCCCGAAACCCTTCTCTCCAGAGGTGTTCAGGAGGCATCCTGACTCAACGTCTGGACTGGCTTGTCTGGATGTGGAGGAGCAGTGACTCTGCTCCCAGTCCCTCTGGAATGACAGAACTTGCCTC
This sequence comes from Cololabis saira, assembly GCF_033807715.1. Taxonomy (NCBI): domain Eukaryota; kingdom Metazoa; phylum Chordata; class Actinopteri; order Beloniformes; family Belonidae; genus Cololabis; species Cololabis saira. Next base: position 15,437,703 of record NC_084588.1, on the reverse strand, counting down.
CAGCCTCCCAGTGGAGGAAGCTCATTTCAGCCGCTGTGATTGGGATTTTGGAGTCACTCCCTATGTTTCCCTTCTGGGTGACGGCAGCAACATCGATCAACCAGTCAACGGAGAGTGTTGTGTTTTGGCTCAGATCGCTCTTAACTGCTGCAAATGCACACGTCCACCTCTCCATTCCACGCATCCCAAACCAGGGAGGACATTCTAAAAACATGCATATTAGGTTAATTGGTGATTCTAAACTGCCCGTAGGTGTGAGCGTGAGTGTGGTTGTGAGCATGGTTTGTGTGTTTATATGTGGCCCTGCGATGGACTGGTGACCTGTCCAGGGTGTAACCCCTGCCTCTCACCTGAAATGAGCTGGGATAGACTCCAGCAGACCCCCGTGACCCTGAAAAGGATAAAGCGGGAATAGATAATGGATGGATGAATGGAAAAATTACCATGTAAACACCTAATTCCGAATTAAAATGGCCATTCCGAATTAGACTTAATTCCGAAGGAAGTGGCTGGTTTATTCCGATTTTAAATCCAAATAGAATAATTCCGCAATCATGTAAACACTCATTCCGCTTTAAATTAATTCCGGTCTTTCTGCGCTGCTCGTTCCCTTGCCCGTCTGACGCTTATATTTCACGCTGGGCTTGTTTTCCAAACAAACCTTCAAGATGGCAACACGCAGTAAACGGTGGTCAAGAGCAGATACCATTTATTTAATAAATAGCTTGGAGGACCTGGAAATAATTAAAAGAACAGATGGCAGGAAACATAACAATTGTGAGCTTTTGTTAAGTTTGTTTTTCTTCTGGTAGACGTAACTTCCGGTCCGCCCCCCTATCCAATCAGAACCCTTCCCAACCCCCAGACCTCAAGCGGAATTGGATAAAGCCGATCAAACGTGTTTTCCATGTAAACCTCAATTCGGAATTACTATTTCCATGTAAACTCAAAGGAAAATAGTTTAATTCGTAATTATTTAATTCGGAATAATTAATTCAGAATTAAAAAACATCATGTAACCGTGGCCATTGCCTGCAGGTTATGACACCGATTGTGACTCGGATCCAGTTCAGATCCAATTTTATTGTGAATTGATGCAGAAAGCCAGATGATTCCACAGATTTCACAAATTCACCATCACCAGAATATGTTAAAAAAGAAAAATAGATCAAAACAGCCGGCTTCGGGTTTCATATATTTTGCACATTTATTATCCAGCCTTGAATTGTCTGCTCAAGCGGGGGAAAAAAACCTAACAAATGAAACAAGGGTAAAGTAAAGAGGACAACCAAAAGCAGGAACAAATACCAACGAGCACAACATTTCAAAACTATAAAAGATGATTGAGCTTTTGTTTTTCAAGGTGCTTTTGAAAACTTCTTCAAGTTTCATTTGGAAAATATTTATCAAGCTGTCGTTTTGGTCGGCCGGAAACATTTTTCATCAGCTCCCACTTTGCTGAGCTGTCAGAAATCCTATTGCTGAAAACCAAGGAGACTGCACTTTACTGTTAATTCTTCATGCAAGATTATTTTTTTAATCTTTCATTAGTATCACATCAGTGATTCATCGTACATCAGATTATATGGTCTGTTATATTATTAGCATAAAAGCAGCATTAAGGGAGAGCGTGGCAGGAGAGGGGGGTCTGACCGAGCTCGGCTGGGTCTCGTGATCTCCACCAACCGACGTCCAACTTCTCTGGAGATCTGACCCAGTTTTGTGCACACATTCACACACGCACACATTCATACATATACACACACGTCTGCTGTCAGTTTTCAGATTTGCGGTGAAAACTGTTGATGTCTGAGGCGAGTTTAGTCAGTAATCCTATTTTTAAAGTCTACTGGTAGCATCATGAACTCATGTGCCGTCACTAATCCTGACTGCTTGTCTGCAACTTTGCACATATAGATTAGAGATAATAGTGCCCTCATTTTGGTAACAATCACAGTTTGCAGTGTGATTTGTTTTTGGGTCACAGCTGGACACAGTTCACCTGCAGATGTAGGAGGTCAGGCGCTCGTCTCATTAAAGGTTTGCAGTTAAATTTGCATTTGCAGAGTTTGTTTTTGTCATATTTGCTGATGACCACCAGGGGGATGTTTCTGGACTTCAGGAGAGGTCGGGAAGGACATGAACGTTACACAGGATCAAACTTTCTAGACAGTTCCTGGATTTTCCGGAACACACAGAGTCTTGTCCGGACATGACGTCTATCAAGACGTCCATTGACCTCTAAACGTCAGACCGGTTAAATACAGACCAATTTTGAACGTCTTTTTTGAGGCTAAATCAGAACCACGTTGGACAGGCTAAACACAGACCTACCGTATTTTCGCGACCATAAGGCGCAACTTTTTTTTTTTTTTTTTTTTTAAATGTGCCGGGCGCCTTAAGAAACGGTGCGCCGTGTCTATTACCTGAATTACGGTAATGTAAGGCCGGCCATGAGAACGGTAAAGGGAGAAGGGGGCGGGTGAAGCTGAATGAGACCATCCACTGAGCTGTTTAATGCGAAACAGAAGATGAAAACTTTGAAGGATTTGCTTGATGTGTAAAGTGAAATAAAATACAATCAAACTAAGTTTTGCTCCCGCTCTATTTAAATAAGCACACTTGTTCTGCAGCGCGCGTGTGTTTTGCATGTCGGAACCGGTGACTTTCCCCGGTTAAAGCAGCGGCTGGAGCAGCGCGGTGATGGGCGCTGCTGCAACCCGACTTCCTGGTTCCCCAAGCGGTCCAATCGACCTGGTTCCCGGCCGCTTTGCGAGCAGAGATTTCTGGGGTCTGTCTCAGGTCTGATCAGCTTCACCCTCCGAAATTTGCAGCCAAATCTGTCGGTTACAAACCCGGTACCGGACCCCGACATGCGCAGGTGTGTATTCGCGGCGACACACACAGATTCTCATTTATGTAGCGCTTGACTGGCGCAGCTGATGGACAGAAACCTATGGTGATTTTTAAAAGAAAAACTTTGCATAAGACGTTTCCAGCCGGAGTCATTATAAGGACGAATGGAAAGGGGGGGCTGGATGAAGGGATGATGATGATCAGGTGGCTGAGACAGGTCTGGAAATTCGGACTGGAGCTCCTGTTGGATACAAACCCCGGTACCGGCTCCCCGACAGCGCGTGTGTGAGCGGGTCCAGCGCCGGGGAGCAGACGGGGAGCGGACCCGGGACCAGCGCGGAGCGGGACCCGGGACGCGGGACGCGGGACGCGGGACGCGGGACCCGGGACGCGGGACCCGGGACGCGGGACCCGGGACGCGGGACCCGGGACCCGGGACCCGGGACCCGGGACGCGGGACCCGGGACCGCCGCGGTCGGGATCCGCAGCACAACGCAGCACAACGGGGTATGAAACGTTTATTTTCTTACCTTTATTTATTCAGGGGTCTGTCCCAGGTCGGAACAACTTCACCCTGCGAGATTTTCAGGCAAATCTGTCGGTTTGATCTCTGGTAGCCTAACCAAGATGCAGAGGATGCGCTCAGGAGCCGCCAGGCTCCCGCCGCGGGTTTGCCGGGCCAGGGCGCACCATCCCCGGGGCAGATCCGGCCGAAATGCCGCTGGTCTTTCCCCGGGAGCCCCTGCTCCCATACAGGTGGGTGGGTTCGGTCCCAGCCGGTCCGAACAGGTCACATTCCCGGTTAAAGCCGCTGTGACGCGCGCTGCTCCACCCCGCTGGGGAGAGACGGGCTCTGCGCGGTGGAGGATCCGCACAACGGGGTATGAAAAGTTTATTTACTGTTGTGCAGAAAGTGACTGACACCGAGGAAATTCGGACTGGCGCAGCTGAATTAGCGGAGCTCTTTAATGCAGAAACAGAGGTTTTGCTCCCGCTCTATTTTTTAAATAAGCGCTTGTGTGCTTGTGTGTGCGTTCTGCATGTGTGTGCGTTCTGCAGCGGGTGTGTGTGTTTTCCGGCCGGCGTGTTTTGCGGCACGCGTGTGTGCAGCTCTGCTCTGTAGACTGCGCCTTTTGGGTCGGTGCGCCATATGTATGTTTTAAATCTAAAAATGACACACAAAAATGAGGGTGCGCCTTTCCACACGGTGCGCCGAATGGTCGCGAAAATACGGTATATTGAATGTCTTTTTCAGGGACAAATTAGGGCTAACACCCATGAAAAGACATCTGTTGAGGATTTAGCCCTCTGATGATGGTTTCCAGACTAATTGACAACTGAAAGACTCCGGTCGGAGAGCACACGAGTCATCAGATGAATTTCAGATTTTTACTGAATGAATAAAGTATTAACATTGTTTCCGGTACAGAGTAGTATGGAGAAGAGAAGTTTCTGAAATAAAACTACGTAAACTCTTAATTATTGTATACTGTTATAAATTAACCGCAACTCTATATGAATGAATATTAGCAGTCACACCATCCCAAATATGAGCTCAAACAATGCTAATTCCCACTTATGCTAATGCATTAAAATAGACCTTCCAATGAGTGCAAACACACACACAGAGCTTTCTAATACAGTCAAAAAGTGGAAGTAACTCAAACACAGAAATGTCATATTATTAACGACTCACATCATCAGTGACTTCACTCCTACTTTACTGTACACAAGTGGAAAACGTGAGAGGAAACCGGGTAAACCCTTTCAAAATAAAACAATCAAAATAAGAGCAGCACTAATGTCTTTAACTAAATTGAAGAATTTATAACAATGTCCATGAAGGTCTAGTGTTTGGTGGGTTAGAACTTTTCTTCTATATCAGAGATGGAGGGTGCGGCCTTCCCATAAAAAAAAAGATCAACACAAGAACAATTTACGGATAGTAGAAAAGTGAGTTAAAAATTATTAATTCAGCTATTTTTTGTTTCAAAATGTTGTTGTTTTACTTCATATGAACCTCTTTCAAAGACTTAAAAATAATTTTCAAAAATTATTTTACATTTTATTGCAAAATATACTTAAAAAGTATCCTCCACACTGGACATTTTAAGTTGTTTCCATTTTGTTCACTGGTCCATGGAGGTGCAGGGAATTTACTGTCAATTGTTGATGGAAACTCTGGTGATGACGATCAAGATACAGAAGTTGAGGCGGTGGGGTGCTCATGAAGCTCTGAAGATGAGTCTGACGAGTCAGATCAAGCAGAACCATCCACATCTACATCCAGTGGCTGTCGTGACGCAAGACTACAAGCTACACCTTGACTGCTGAAGCCAATGACGCAGTCCTACATGTGTCCTCATCAGGTCTTACTCCATGGGCTCATCATCGCACAGTCTGCACATACTAATCTTGATGATTAAGCAGATCCAAGTCCTGCAGTTTGAGACTACAAACATTTTGTAATATATGTGCGCTAGTAAAGGCAGCTTGTGTTTCTTTGGTATTCCACAGTTGAATGTCCTGGGAAGTCCACTCCTGGGAAGACCAGCTGCTTTCTTGAATGTTCTCTAGTTGTACATAATCACTTATCTCTGTAAAACACTAAACTATAATAAACTATAAAAGAAACATAAGAGTTGGCGAGAGAGCGCTGAAAGGAAAAAAAACTGAAGAAAATCTCAAGAGGATAAAACTGCTTTTGTAACAGGCTGTCACTTGAGAGGTGTGTGCTTCACTTAGAGGTAACGAGACGGCTCATCATTTCAACCTCTGTATTTACACACAACACCAAAGTGTCACGAAGGTTTATGTCTGCTGTATATAGTAATGTTTGGATGTGGGTTGTTGTGTTTTTAACACGTACTCTATGCCTTACACAGGCATTGATACTAGTCTTATAAAGTCTCATTTTAACTTGCTTTTTGACCCAATCAGTGATCCACTTGGGCTTTATTGAAAGCTGATTAGTACCTGAGTAGCCATCCAATTTTCTGCCACTTTCTCATTTCCTCTAAATTTCAGAAAAAAGTGAACACTTTTCTCTCCAGCATTTGATTGTTTTCTATAAAGTAAATCATTTTCAGGAATCATTTCTTAAAACACACACCTTCATGCTAAAATAAGGCTTCGTCACTCAAACTCCTGAAAAGGGACATTGTGGCGATACAAATAAATACAACAGTTAATCTTTCAGTTCCCTTGGCAATGCACATTTGCACGTCCCTGTTCAGATTGATTTCCTGAAAAGGGAACCGATGCTTGTCATAACAGAACAATTGGAGGTCCTGGTCTCAGTGGTGTTTTTCAGCCCGCGTCAGCCCATTCAAATGCCACGCTGCTGTCTGTCCACATTTGACTGTGCTCAGAAGCACAAACAGCAGCTGATGCCATGAGTCATATTCTGGGTAAAATGTGTTATTCATTTCAGAAAAGTCAGTTTCATACAGAATATTTTGGGCCATTTCGGTGTTAACTTGTCTGCAGAAATGTACACTTATCAAACTGCCTTCGCACGCATTTGGCTTGCGCTGCGATCGATCAGAGCAACGAACACGCTGACATTTCTAGAAGAGGAGAAAATTAAACCTTGCTGTTGTCTTTTGGCAAAACAGCAAATATGGCTCCCTTACAAAGGAATGATTTGAGTGCCATCTTCCGCAAAAAAAACATCTGCGTCTTTAACTGTTGATGCAGAAGCCGATTCAACCTGCTGGTGTTTCTTAGCTGCAGCCAGCTACGCTGTTTACATCCAGATTATGTCTCTGCTCAGCTGTTATTGTGTTTAGCCCGCCCAGAGACTCTCTATTAGAATATACACTTTTGATTGACTCCTCATTAGTTTTTGCCATAGGTAATGAGCTCAAACAAATGGTAGCTTAATGTTTTGCAAAGCAAATTTACATTTGCTAGTGATATCTGGATTTCTAGGTTAAACTACACAACTTGTACTAATAAAAGGGGAAAAGCTGTAGCACAAAGGGGTGCACCACCTCCGGCCTTCTTGAATTATTGACCATCACACCTACCAACTATAGTATGTGAGTGAAGGGAAGTATGAATCTGATTTTCTGAAACACTGGGGCTCCACAGGGAACCCCCTGCAGAAGTTCTCTGAGTCTGCTTGTATTGGTCTCATTACAGATCAGAATCATGTTTATTTGGCCAAGTCAGGTCAAATAAGACATGGAATTTGACTCGGTTATTTTCACTCACTGTACAGTAAATAGGCAATAGGCAAATGACAGCTCTTATTAACATATATACAATTTAAAAAAAGTGAAAGGTGCAGCAGTATGAGGTAGACATGATTATTGAAAGGTGCATTGTCACAGCATATAATTGTGGTTGTGATTATTATTATTATTGCACAGTGATTGATTATTCTGAGACTCTATGGGTGTTGAGAGTTCATCAGAGCAACAGCTTGGGGGAAGAAACCATCCTTGAGTCTGGAGGTTTTGGCGTACAGAGCTCTGTAGCTCCGTCCAGAGGGGAGGAGTTCAAACAGACTTTCCTGGGTGTGAGGGGTCTGCAGAGATGCTACCTGCCCGTTTCCTGGTCCTGGACCGGTACAAGTCATCGATAGATGGGAGGTTAGTCCCAATTATCCTCTCTGCAGACCTAATAATGATGATTCAAAGATGATTCAAGATGATGATCTTAAAAGACCGAGAACCAGACTTGTTCAGTGGTGTAGCAGAATTCCCTCCACATCAACATGAGAAAGACTAAAGAGTGGTGGATTTACACAAAGACTTAAGATAGTGAACAATAAACTGGACCGAACATACCACTGATTCACTTTAGAGGACGAACCACATGCCACTTGTTGTGGAGACAGACAATGCATTCAATCTGCCGTTTTTAAAGGCTGGTTCCAATGTATTACCTTTATCAGATGTTTTTTTTTTTTTTGGCGAACAGCTGAAGAAATACGTGCAAGGTAGATAAGCTACTGGCCTGGAAGCAGATGGATGGTAAGGAAAGAAAAACTCAAATTAACTAAACACACAGGACCGAAGATCATCCAAGTCTCTGAGATCCCAAGTATGCTTGAAAGTCGAAAAATGATCACGCAAAATTTGTGGAGAAGAAATGGATGAATGTGGTCCACTTTGTAATGACGTAAGTCAAGTCATTCACCACCAGCAGAAGGCTAAGCAGTGATATCTGACATCCCAGAGTCTAATGCCAGCTCTCACTGCTCCTCACCACCATCACCTAACCTGGCTACCACAACCAGAGGAGGCAGGGTTAGTAAGGTCTGTCTAATTGGACAGGAATACAGTACTATGCCACTGGATTTAGCCGTACACCCTGCCTCTCCCACTGCCCCTTGAACCTCCCTTACCCACAGAATGGCTAGCACAGTCAAAACAACGATGCCACCTTCAACAGACCCCTTCCCTAGCACACAACGGAAGTACCGTATTGGCCCGAATATGAGACGACCCTGATTATAAGACGACCCCCTCTTTTTCAAGACTTAAGTTTGAAAAAAGACTTTTTGAACACCAAATTCAATTTTTATACAGAAGATAATTGCAGTACATCTGAAACAAATGATTATAACAATATATTCAAGAGAAAAAGCATGTTATTTTGCCTCATTCAAGTCATCGTCTTGAAGTTTGCATCATAACTTCTCCTCAGCTGCTGGTTAACCTGGCCGATCTTCAACCAGATTTTCTCCAGATTGTCGCTACGTTTCTCCATTTTCTGTTATCTCTTCTCTTATTTTCTTCTGTTTTCCTTTTTACCGCTATTTTTTATTTTTCTTCTTCGTGACATGGGTTCGCTTTGGCCTGGGGAGTTAAGTTCAGCATTGGCTTTAAAGATATCTGGCGCCATCTAGCGGTGTGAATGGGTATAACGTCTAGACCCCAAATGTAAGACGACCCCCACTTTTCAGGTCTTATTTCAATGCAAAAAACACTGTCTTATATTCAGGTCAATACGGTAAGTAAATTTACCAACATGGTCCCAAACTAAGAGATTCAAATGGGGCACTGACACTTCCCTAAATAACCTTCCTCTTCCTGGATTTCCTCCTCAGAGGCCTGATTAGTGGATTTCACCTCACCCTGCTTTCACCCCTTCATCCTCACGAAGAGAAAGGAAGATTACTAACACAAAATTACTTCTCTTTCTATTTTGGTCCCCAACTGACATAATTTATCCTAATCCAAATCCACTGACTACATCTTCCTGCCTCATCTGATATTTAGTTCACTGTTGTCCTTAAACTGTGCCCCGGCTCCCCCAGTAATGTGACCTTTTCATAGGCTTGTTCCACTGAGTCTTCACCACAATAAAGTAAATAACACACTGACTGACTGGCTTAGAAACTATGTCAGGCCATAAACACCTTCCTGCAAACTAGTGTTTTTTCTGTGATTTAGTAGCAAAACTGTGAGTGCAGTACCTGTACTAACCTCACAGTTTTGTTGTGTTTTTACACACGGACAGGAGTAAAAGATTGGATGGTAACTTTTGTTCATGAATGCATCTAATTATTTTAAATGCATACATTTAAAATGTTGTAGATTTGTTTCTGTTTTGGTTAACACGCTGGTGAATATTTGGATTTAACTCCAGAATCAACTCTATTTCAGTATTTAATGAGTTTGTTGTCAAGTATTATGACTTTGTGGCGACAGGTTTGTGAGTTTGTTTTGTGCGATTGCCAAATGTAGAAATGTCCCATTTAAAGTTCACTTGTGTCGCTGCATTAATTAGATTAGTCACAGTCTGTTTGTCTGTGGGCTGTTTACTGACCCCACAGGGCTGAGCATTAGTGACCTCACACTCCATCATCAGCCAACACACTTGAAGCTTAATTTGTTCTCATTATAATCAGTAGAAAACACTGTCAAAATTAATCTTCTGTTGCGAGCACACAGCTGCACGCTTTGCTGACCGCAGGATTTTTTTGTGCCGCGGGTGGCGAGATGATACTCTGCGCCGTGCCGTTATTAAATATGCATCTGACAGGGCCATCCCAAACCTGCCCGCCACTCAGCGAGCGCAGGATCGCTCAAAGTGGCAAGTAGGAGCTGGTGCAGAAGCCAGCATTTCCTTAGCTGGCTCGTGCAAACTTCGTTCGTTGTCATCAAACACTTGTTTGACACAGACGTCTTTTCTACACCACACTTACGAGACTAGAGGAGACAGTGTGTTTGTTGGACGTCCTAACTCATTAATTCTTCTGTTATATTGTCCGGGTTGTGAGACAGAAAATATGCCCGTTCTCCTGGTCCTTACAGGGTCTGAGATGAGTTAAATACAACTTCACATGATGTACTACATGGTGTCATTATTTCTTTAAACCAAAGAATAATGCAGAAACAGTGTATGAAAACCAAAGTACACCTTCCCACAGATTTTAAGCAGGTAAGCAGCAGCCAGGTGCTGCTAACAGTTGCTAATCAAGAAGCACTCGATGACCTCATCTTCAGCAGGTGTTAACATCGCCATAAAAGCAGAAGTTTTGATCTGGAGCATTCAACTGGGAGTTAATAAGAGATTTCATGTTTTAGTTAGTTTAGTTTTAGTTTTTACTCTTTTTAAATAGCTGGTGGCGAAAGAATACTGAATAAGCATCAACTGTTGTAATGATGTGACTAATGAGGTGATTTAATTTCTAAGCTGATTTAAAATCATTTATTCAAGTTTTATTTTCTTTCTGTTTGGTTTCTCTTGCCACAGAAACCGTGTTTATCAACTTAGCATGTTTAGCAGTATTAGCATAAACCATTCACCTGAGTATGATTCAATACAGTTTAGACCTACAATTCATTAAACAAACAAAAACCTCAGAGTTCTCTCAGAAACTCTCAAACTCTCCACTAAAATCTTTATTTTTCCAGCCACTGTTTGTGTGAGCTATTAAACTTTCAGGTTTTATTGTAAATTACTGACTTTTCAAATTGGTGATGTGTCTTGAAAATTATTTGCTGCTCATATCCCAGTGGGCTTGAAGGACAACAAAAAAAAATCTGTAATTTCTTGGTGGAGAGCTGCAGGCAAAAACACTTTTGGGATTCAAAATAACATTTTCAAACAGAACACAAAATGGACTCGTGAAAATTTCGAAACCCATTTTTCAACCAGAATTAAAATGTAAATTTGTGCTTTGAAAAGGGCAAAAGTTCTCCACTGGTTTGAAAAAAAAAAATGCAAATGTTGCAGTTCCTCGGGTGACCACCAGGGGCAAAACAGAGTCAGCAAAGCACACCACACTGCACACTGCAAGACCTCTTGTCAACTTCTGAAGAAAATGAGGTAACATACCTAATTTTAGCGCAGTAGATTATGATCTCAAGCTTCACTGACATTCAGACAGGAACAGATGCAAAGTTCAGGCCCCTTCGAGCCTGCAGACTTTCAAATGTGTTGAGAGAAATGCAAGGAATCAATAATTTAAAGTGGATGTTGCTGTTTTTAAAGGTCTTTCACAGAAAGAGAGACTATATTACCACCCTTCATTTTACAGTGACTCGTGGATCCATCAAACATCATAAAATGATGATGGCCCATATATCCTGTCTGCTGTCTGGAGGGGATTCGGTTCAGCTTTCAGACGGCGGGCTTTCATCACTGCACTGCAACCTTCTCTATCAGGAGCAACTCAGGATCAGAGATCTCTCCATCCCTCAGCCTCCAAGACATGATACTTGTATTAGAGATCATCACTCATGTTAAAAATGAATGTTTCTCCTTTGTTGGATGTCTGGTCCCTGAACACTGGGGTTTAGAGTAAACCTGCTGTACCCACCTTTCACCTGATACAGTCAACAGTACCTGCATGAAGCAAGTAAATAAATATCCTCAATGGGTAATTAATGATGTCCTGGTTAGATTTGAAGATTATCTTCACCTCTTGTGCCTCCAGCCCCCGAGAAATCTGAACAGCGTAAACCAGAATTGTACGTTCATGCAGTCCACCCTAAAACAATACAGGAGTGGGTAAGTTCACAAACGCAGCCCATTACTCATCAGTCAAAAGATTTTGATTTTACATCATCATCTTTATCATTCTGTTGTGTGTGTAGGGTGGAGTATCACCTAATGGCAAAAAATACAAAAAAGACCTGCATTTCCTCTACTGACCACTAGGATCTGGAGCCAAAAGTCATTCAATCTCTGAAATATGCTTTTCAGCACAAATAGATATATTTACAACTAGTTAATAATAATAAAAACAGCTTTGTTATCCATAGTTAGATTTTTGGGGACGGAGTTTAGCAGAGCATCGTCCTCCTCTAGGTTAAAAGCAGCTAAACTGTCAGGGTTTTACACTTCCCCCCCAGTTTGTAACTTTCAGTTTCTGTCTTGCCCCGCCTGTGTCCCATCTGCCCTGATTGTGTCTGCACCTGTGTCTCGTCATGTCTCGTTATCCCCTCAGTATATCTTGTCTTGTCATTCCTTGGTTCCCTGTCGGTCCGTACTGGTTCTTCCTCCATGTCTCCTCGTCGTTTTTTCCTGTTCCTGGTTTTTTGGTAATCCTGCTCTGCAGCACTTTGTTTTTGCCTTTTTGTAATTAAACCCTTTTTGTTGTGAACTCCTGGCTCCTGCTCTCCTGCTTTTGGGTCCTCAACAACCATACCATAACAGAAGGGACCGACCAAATGGACCCAGTAGGAGAGCGCCTCACCCTAAGGGAGTTTTTGCGGGCCGAGGAGGGGGAGTATGGGGACCCCCTTCTGGGAACATGCCAGGCTCGCGGTGGGCCCAGGAGCCTGCAGGCTCAGGGAAGGCGACGACGAGGGCGTCAGCGCCAGCCCCAGCTTGTTCCAGCTCCAGCTCCTGCACCTGTCCCTGTTCCAGTGGTGGTCCCGGACGCACCTGTTCCAGTGGTGGTCCCGGACGCACCTGTTCCAGTGGTGGTCCCGGACGCACCTGTTCCAGTGGTGGTCCCGGACGCACCTGTTCCAGTGGTGGTCCCGGACGCACCTGTTCCAGTGGTGGTCCCGGACGCACCTGTCCCTGTTCCAGTGGTGGTCCCGGACGCACCTGTCCCTGTTCCAGTGGTGGTCCCGGACGCACCTGTCCCTGTTCCAGTGGTGGTCCCGGACGCACCTGTCCCTGTTCCAGTGGTGGTCCCGGACGCACCTGTCCCTGTTCCAGTGGTGGTCCCGGACGCACCTGTCCCTGTTCCAGTGGTGGTCCCGGACACATCAGCCCCTGTTCCAGTGGTGGTCCCAGACACATCAGCCCCTGCTATGGTGGTGGTCCCGGACCCCCCCCGGCCAGTTCCGAGTACCCGTGTCCCCCCCCCCCAGCCCGCCCTGGATGTGGACTGTGGGGACATCTGGGATCTGTCCCTTGAGGGGGGGCCAGCGCCCCGGACCCGGGTACCCCCGCAGCCGGCGCCTCGGACCCGGGTACCTCCGCAGCCCCGTCAAGTCCCAGAGCCCCGTCAAGTCCCAGAGCCCCGTCAAGTCCCAGAGCCCCGTCAAGTCCCAGAGCCCAGCCAAGAATCCCCGTCACGCCCCCCGCCAAGACCCACGCCAAGACCCAGGCCTAGGCCTCGGGGACGCCCCCCCCCCGAGCTCTTTCGCCGGCCTGCCCGGCCTCGAGGTGGCCCCCGGAACGCTCTCGCTGGTCTGCTCGGTCCCGAGGGCGGCCCCCGGAGCATTGGCCGTGTTTGACCTGGACTCGGACTCAAAGTTTGGTGACTCGGCTACGATACTGGTTTTCACCAGCTAATATTTTAACTTTCATTTAAACTTTATTTATATCGCACCTTTCATGCAGATAAAATGTAGCACAAAGTGCTTTAAATTAAAAAGAGCAAAGAAACAATTCCCCTTGACACCCCCACTCCCCGTACCCTCATTCATACAACACACACACACACACACACACACACACTACAGTATACAGATGCATACACCCCTGGCAAACCCACCCCCACCCTTGTGATAAAGATGGAGTATGACTGAGCACCGATAGACCAGGTGAGGAAACACCATCCTATGGGAACCATCCACACCGAGAGCCGTCCAAGCCCACGACTACAGGGGACACCGCCGCAGAGACCCCCCGGACCCAGACAGAGAGGGGCCCACAACACGGCTATAAAGCCCTGGAGCAGGACCCCCAACTATCCAGGCCAGGACAGTCCCCCGCAGGCCCGACCAAGCTCCTGGCGTGGAGGACCCCATGAGGAAAACACTGGAGCTGAAAACTTTGAATAAGATATGAACAGAACTAAAAGGAATGAAAAACTTACTAAAAACAACATAAATGAATGTTAATATAAAAAATAAAGATAGCTTATGGACACTAAGACAGTAGAAGCAACATTAATAAATAAATAAGTAAGAAAATAAATAAATAAATAATGAAACCTTTAAGAGGAAATTTAAAAACAATAAAATGACATAAAAGAATAAATAAATAAGTAGTGCTAAACAAGTAAAAGGGGACTCAGTTAAAAGCTAAATGAAAAAGGTGAGCCCGGCCTTTAAAAACAAGGACAGACTGCAGCCCTAAGGCCCTCCGGCAGGCTGTTCCACAGGCGTGGGCCATAAAAGTGAAATGAAGCTTCACCAAAGGTTTTGGTTCTAACGTTGGGAACAGATAAAAGACCAGTACCGGAGGATCTCAGGGACCGCGAGGGCCGATATGCTAAAAGCAGGTCTGAGAGATAAGAAGGGCCAAGGCCGTTAAGACACTCAAAAACAAGTAAAAGAACCTTAAAATTGATCCTGAAGAGTACAGGGAGCCAATGCAGCGATTCTAAAACTCATTTTATTTCATTTCTGCCAGTATCTAGCACAAATCTTTGCTCCAAACATTTAAAACGCATTGTCAGCAACGAAGGACAAAGATCAGATGGATGTCACTGTCCTTTTAAATTAAGCCATGAAAAATCCATACAGATTTTTGAACACACTTTTGACAGATCCACCGCCCTCGTTAGTAGTTTCAGACACCTTTCTTCTCATTTTCTTTTCTTTTTGAAGCGCGCTGTTTTTCAGCCTAGACGTCTCAAATTGACAGATTTCTGTTGCCTCTCGGTTAACCGTCGCCATGAGCATTTGTCTAGATTTAAAGAAGCACTCTTCCCGTCCTTGGCTATGGTGTCTGCATGCTCACTAGGATGCTACAGGCCTCACTCATGTTTTAATTACGATAAAAAATAGTAAGATATTACAATCTATACGCAATCATGCCTGACAAAGTTAATTGTTGCTTTAGCTGAATTCATTTCACAGATTAAACCGTCAGTTGTCAGAGTCTTAGTGTTGTTACATTACAAACTCAGACAAAGAAAAACATAGCACATTTACAGCATGCAATTATTTATTTAATGCGATGAAACAACAAATAAAATACTGGTCAAAACAAAGCAGGAACTCTCAGTAGATGTTTTCTGCCTGACTTAATTCGTGTCTCTCATGTTGTGGAGGAATTGTGCCCCATTCTTCTTTCCAACCTTGCGTCAGTTCATGGAGTTCTTTGGGCATACAGTACTGCACAACTGTCTGAAGGTCCCACCACAGCATTTCAACCAAGTTCAGGTCTGGACTTTGACCAGGTCACTCCAAAACTTTGATTCTTTTATCTTTCAAGCATTCCAACGGAGATTTGCTGCTGTGTATTTGATCATTGTTCTGTCACATGACCCAGTTTCAGGCCAAATCAAATCAAATCAAATCAAACTTTATTTGTATGGCGCTTTTCATGCATAAAAATGCAACACAAAGTGCTTTACATAAAACAATACACAAACATAAAACGTATTAATGAACGGCCCCCAGGACGACCCCCTGCAGGCCAGAGTCACTCCCAGCATGGAGGCTCCCCATGAGGAAACACTGGAGATAAAAGCTACAAGAAAGCAGGATAAGATAAAATACAGACTAAAAAAGTATAGAAGTATAACATAAAATCGTAAGAGTAGGTCTAAAGAGCAAGATATTAGAAACTGGGAGAATAAAACAATAGAATGTATAAAATAGACCATAAATAATGACTAAAACGTTTTAAATATAACATTGAGATAAAACAATGAGATAATAAAACAGGATAAACTAAACTAAAGATTAATATAAAACAGAGTAGTGAGATCAAATAAAAATAGGAGTGAGCATAGAAAAATTATAAAGAGTTAAAGGGGACGTATTATGAAAAACAAGTTTTTTCTTGCTTTAACATATATATATATTTAACATTAGTGGTCTCCCCTCAGCCTGCCAACTCAGAGAAGGAGGAAAGCAACCAAATTCTGCAGTGTCTGTACAGCCGCCCGGATGAGCCGTCCAGTCTGATGTGGCTTCTACGAGCCATTCAGATTTGCTTTTTTTCGTTACGTAACCAAAATGCAAACCACGCCTAATATAAAACCGTGTAACTGCATGTGAGCGTCCGACTATCGCTTAGCACTGCGTGACATCAGAAGCTCTCTGTCCATCTCCCTCCAGCCAGCTGCCACTTTATTGAGGTTTTTGTAGTGAAATGAGGAGGTATCATAGAGATAACTTCTCATTTCAACTAACTGGATCAGCCGTTCCCCATCCATGACTGTT